>NW_027508722.1:20650000-21110000 GCF_051911475.1 Siphateles boraxobius | reverse complement strand
CCTGGTTCTGGTAAGAACTCTAGCGGCTGCTTTTTGGACCAGTTGTAATTTGTTTATTAAGCGTGCAGGGCAACCACCCATAAGAGCATTTCAATAATCTAGCCTTGATGTCATGAACGCATGGGCTAATTGTTCTGCATTTGTCATTGAGAGCATATGACGTAATTTAGATATATTTTAGATGGAAAAATGCGGTTTTACAGATACTATTCACATGACTTTCAAATGAAAGATTGCGATTGCGACGAGGACTTGACAGAGCAGACATCAAGTGTTAGACAGTATTCTAGGTAATTACATGAGGAAGTTTTTTGTCCAATAATTAGAATCTCTGTTTTTTCAGAGTTAAGTAGTAGGAAATTACTAGTCATCCAATTTTTTATATCCGCTATGCATTCCGTTAATTTGGTGAATTGTTAAGTTTCGTCAGGGTGTGAATAAATATAGAGCTGAGTATCATCAGCATAACAGAGAAAACTAATGCCATGCTTCCTAATAATATCTCCTAAGGGTAGCATGTACAGAGTGAACAGCAATGGTCCTAGTACTGAGCCTTGTGGTACACCATACTGAACTTTTGATCGATAAGACACCTCTTCATTTACTGCTACAAACTGATAACGGTCAGACAAGTATGATTTAAACCATGCTAATGCAATTCCACTAATGCCAACTTAATTTCCGAGTCTATTTAAAAGAATGTTGTGGTCAGATACAGCACTAAGATCGAGGAACACCAATAGCAAGATACAACCACGATCGAATGATAAGAGCAAATCATTTCTGACTCTAATGAGAGTTGTCTCAGTACTATGGTACGGTCTAAATCCTGACTGAAAATTCTCACAGATACCATTTCTTTCCAAAAAAGGAACATAGTTGTGAGGATACTGCCTTTTCTAGTATCTTTGACAGAAAAGGTAGATTTGAGATCGGCCTGTAATTGACTAATTCTGTAGGATCAAGTTGCGTTTTTTTAACAAGTGGTTTAATCATAGCCAGCTTAAAAGTTTTCGGTACGTATACTAGTGACAAAGATGAATTAATGATATTGAGTAGAGGATCTATGACCTTTGGAAGCATCTCTTTCAATAGTTTAGTCGGTAAAGGGTCTAACATACATGTTGTCGATTTAGATGTTTTAACGAGTTTAGAAAATTCTTCCTCTCCAATAGCAATTAAGGAATCTAATTTTTCGTCAGTGAGACTACAATGCACTCTCTGATGCGATACTGTAGTAGACGGATGCATAGTTATAATTTTTCCCCAGTATTTTAACTGAGAAAGTTCACACAAGTGTTTACCATTTGGAGGCATAGACGATGACATTAACTTTTTGTTACTTCTCAAGTACAGATGGGCTTTGTTTCTCTATGATAAGGCAGGTTTGAGGAATCTCCAGGAAACATACTTTTATTTACCTACTTTGTTTCTCTATGATAAGGCGGGTCTGAGGAATCTCCAGGAAACAGGCTTTTATTTACCTACTTTGTTTCTCTATGATAAGGCAGGTTTGAGGAATCTCCAGGAAACATACTTTTATTTACCTACTTTGTTTCTCTATGATAAGGCGGGTCTGAGGAATCTCCAGGAAACAGGCTTTTATTTACCTACTTTGTTTCAGAGGCTCTGGGTTACACTGTCATGCTGATCTCTATCTCTATGTAAAACCACTCCCCCTTGAAAGGTATAAAACACTGTGTTTTAGCATTCCAACAGCAAAGTCCTCAATAAAGAGTAACTTCTGCTTTGAAAGATATCCCAACGTCTCCTGGTCTCTGAAGGAAAAGTTTCCAACACTTGTAACACGGAGTCGGCTTTGCAGCCTTGGCTAAATGAAGTTTACACGAGACTAGATAATGATCTGAGATGTCATCGCTCTGCTGCAGAATTTCAACAGCATCAACATTGATTCCATGTGATAATATTAGATCTAGAGTATGCTTACGACAATAAGTAGGTCCTGACACGTGTTGTCTAACTCCAATAGAGTTAAGAATATCTTTAAATGCCAATCCCAATGCATCTTTTTCATTATCTACATGTATATTAAAGGCACACTATGCAAGAATTGTACCTTAATATAACAGCTTCAAAGTCATTTCGCTGGTAAACAAACTCATAGTAGGGCGAATCATCCTGGTAGTAATGCTTGGGGGGACGCCACTGGAAAAACCAGCAATGCAAGTTTGAGAGGAGCGCCCCCGACAAATCTCGCGAGAATCACAACATGCTTTACGGCAACGACGTCACACACATCAGCAACAACATATGAAGCACGAAGACACTTGTGCACATTTCAGACGTGATACTCTACGGTGGAAAAAGCAAAGAAATCGCGGTCGGAAGAGACTAGGAAAAGGAAAAGAGAATCTGACAGCGTGAGGAACCAGACAAGAGTCCCACTCGCTCAGGCTTTCACTGTTGAAGTTCATTCCTGCGATTATCATGAGAACAGCTGTCAATATCTCACATAATTATCAGGACATAAATAAGTCAACACGTTGTAAATAGTGTAAACAAGCGCTATTTGTAAACTATTGTGATAAATTGCATAATCATGTCTAAAGACATCATAATGGCCAATGTTATGAAATAATGCGCCGTACATGTAACTTTATTGATGTCATCTGGCATTTTGTAATGTTTACATTACACACACAAAAAAACACAAATTAAATCATATAGTAGGCCTAGGCTATTTACTTATTTATTTAGCTGCAACCATGTAAAAACGTTATAAGCCGTCAAGCGAGGTAGGCTACTTTAACGTTATTACTATAAAGTAACGCTTGGCAAACATATTATTATCCTATTACCATCATCAGTAGTTCATCTTCGATAGCACAATATATACAATTATGCAGTAGCCTAATATTTGTATGAAATCGTGAAACATTACCTGGTCAATGGACATCTTCAGAGTCTAGGAGGGGGGGTATCAGGCCGTGAGTGCAGAGACGCTCTGCGTGAGTGGTATTCACGACAGTAATGTTAAATACAAGTACTCTACATCGACTCTAGGGGGCGCTGTTTGACAAAAACGGAATTCCTGCACAGTGTGCCTTTAAAATCAACAACAATTAGGACTTTATCTTCAGCCAGTACTAACTCTGATAGAAAGTCAGCAAATTCTTTGATAAAGTCTGTATGGTGTCCTGGTGGCCTGTATACAGTAGCCAGCACAAATCTTAAACGTGATTTATCATTTGCACTATATATTGTTACATTAAGCACCAACACTTCAAAAGAATTATATTTGAAACTAGACTTCTTAGTAATTTTGAAAATATTACTATAAATTACAGCAACACTTCCCCCTTTGCCTTTCAGACGAGGTTCGTGTTTATAACAGTAATCTTGCGGGGTGCACTCATTTAAAGTAATGTAATCGTTTGGTTTTAGCCAGGTTTCTGTCAAACACAGCACATCTAGGTTATAGTCTGTAATCATATCATTAACAATAAGTGCTTTTGAAGTAAGGGATCGAATATTCAGCAAACCAAGCTTTATCATTTGTTCATTTGTATTATTTCTGTTTTTTATTTGTTAAACATCAATAAAAAATTTACCCTTAGATGGGTTTGGAAGTTTTTTGTATTTCTTAATTCGGGGAACAGACACAGTCTCTATATGATGATATCTAGGTGAAAGAGCCTCTATGTGATGGGATTTATCTGACCTCAGTGACGTGAGACGGCTGGAAGACGGTTGGTTTAGCCAGTTTGTCTGCTTCCTAACCCGAGCCCCAGATTGTCATGTTTGAGCTCTAAGACTATGTGCCATATTACTCGAGAGAAGAGCAGCACCATTCCAGGAGGGATGAATACCATCTCTTTTCAACAGGTTAGGTCTGCCCCAAAAACTTTTCCAATTGTCTATGAATTCTATATTATTTTGCGGACACCTTTTAGACAACCAGCCATTGAGTGATGACAATCTGCTAACTATCTCATCACTCCTTCGAACAGGAGCCCGTATACCTGACAAGCAGTTAATGTTATGTTTTAACTTCAGCTGTTAGTGACTAAAAAAACTGGTATGAATCCCCTTATATTCAAGAGTTTTTAATCACATATTTTGATTGTATTTCAGCATTATTAAATGCTTAATGTCACAGTTTATCCCTTTTGATTCATATGCAGTAAAAATGCAGCTATGTGCTTTTCTTCTGCTGAGTTTGACTTTGGCTCATTGTCTTGCATCACCAATCGTTAGTTGGATAGTAGAAGGCTTATATTATAATACGTTGTTGTTTTAAAAGTGATATACACCTCTCGATTTTTAAATTTATTTTTCTTAATGTCTGAATATTGATTTCATATCTCATGTTCTCAGCCACCACTAAACAAATGGTAAGTACAGCAAAGTCACTGACATGAATCTGTTGTAATGTTATTGTAATATGTTTTCAGTGTGCAAGATGTTTTTGATTATTGTCATTTCTGAGATGATGTGATTGCTCTTTTTTCTTATTTTACTTTCAGGCTGTTTTACTGAAATAAATTTTTGATTACACCTGTCTTCTTTTCTTCATGATATTTTATTCAAAGGCACTGAGGAATGGAAGAACATACAAGATATAAATAAAGGTAAAACCAATATTTTATTTGAAGAACTCACGTATTTTTATTTAAGCAGTATGGTAACATATCTATTTTTTTGTTTGTAAATGTTTACTCCTGATTTATTCAAGCATATTAACCTCTAAACAACACTGTTGTTTTATTAGGTTTAAATCTCAAAGAAGGAGACATCATGGTGATGAGTTTTGTTCCAAGGCATTCTAAAAATAGAATATTGGACAATTCAAAAATCAGTCAATATGATATTCTCAGGATACTTAATTCTTGGAAATGAGTACCGGTGGGATATTCCCGTCCCCTATGAGCTGAGTGTGAATCTCAGTAAGAAAAGATGGATTATTCACTTGCATTTTAACAAATTAAATTTGAAATATTTAAAAGACCTAATGTTGTTTTCAATTATTGTTTCTGATTGTGATTATAGGTATGAACAATAAATGAGTCATTTTGAGAGCTTTTGAGCAGTTCAGACTGAAATCATGTATTGACTTTAAGCCCAGAACAGCAGAAGAATTTTAAATCTCTGTGGGGAGTCTTGAAGGCTATACAATATGCTTCTAGTTAGTAATCCACAATATAGCATTTAGCCCAGACTGTGCTATATTGAATGTGTAGTAGTAAAAAAAGAAAAAGAAAAAGAAAAACATTCATGAGTTAATAAACTCCCGAACACCTGTCCAAATTTTGGATAACTTGACTATTCCTTCTAAAGGCTTTTGCCAAATACAACTTGGGCCAACTTTAAGAAGGCCAAATCAAAGAGGGATCAGACAGGTTAGACCAGAGAGATAGTCCAAATCCAGACAATGACCAGATTCAGACAGGAGAGGAGTTATAGGCAAGAATGTCTTTACCAGCATACACTCTTAGAAGAAAAGGTTCTGTAAATAGAGCCTTAAAGGGTTCTGTTAGACGCTTCATTTAGTCGTTCCCATCATAAAATAATTTAGTTGTAATTATTTAAAGGGTTAGTTCACCCAAAATTTGTCATTTACTTACCCTCATGTCATTCCAAACCCAAAAGACTTTCGTTCATCTTCGCAACACAAACAAATGGGTTCTTTATAAAACCCTAGGGCTCTTGACTCAATTTTAAAGAACACTTTTTTTACAAAAAGGTTCTATATAAAGAGCAGAGCAAGAGTTCCCTTACGAACGGTCACTTCGTATTGCGTAGCTATACGCAGTGGGGAAACTCCTTTTCCTCAATTTACTGAAGCCTATATGTAAAACGCATTTGCAGCTGCACAGCTAGCACACTGAGCGTCTAGCACGCTCATAGGCTGTGCTGCAGCAACTGCACATCCAATGGCGCGGGCGACTCTGACGTGCGACCAATGAGCTAGCCCAACGTCAGAGCCCACCGAGGGGGCGTGGCCTAGCCTATATAGACCCCCGAATTAGCCATTATAGCAGATTTTTACTCCGTCAGCAAAAGTACACATGTCCCTGAGCTTTCTACTGTTATTCGCCGTCGAACAAGCCTTTTCAGCCTGAGCGAGCTTGTCTTCAGCAGACTTCGCCTGCACGCCGTTGTCTCCTGACGCCGTCTCACCTGTGGCTATCCGGCGACAGCCTATATCCTTTGTTCGAAAGCTTTGTGTTTGATTTCAGATGCCTCGTTCAGCCTGCGCCACGTGCGGAGGCCGTCTGCACAAGGCAGACCAACACTCGAGCTGCATTTCCTGCCTGGGGATCGACCACGCGGAGAATGCACTCTCTGCCGGCGGATGTGCGGCCTGCGAAAGCATGCCTATCTCCTTGCTGCGCAATCGGCTAGCTCTGTCTCGAAACGGCGATGCTGCTTCAGCCACGCTGTCTATTCCAAGGAAGAAGAAGCGTCGCAGCCAACGGCAACCGGAGAGTATGGAAGTTGGTGAACGCACGCCGGCCGCGTCCCCGCGTGCTTCACTTTCTCCTACTCGGACGACATCACCGGTCCTGTTTGTAAGAGACCAGCGCCCCCCCCCCCCCTCCCATGTGGAGGGCCTCGTCTCCTTCGGCGGTTCTCTCGAGCGCGACGACAGCCTGTCCATCGCCGCTTCGGAGGATGAGTGGCCGGGCTCTCTCGACCCTGTCACCGCTTCTCAGTCTCAGTCGAGCTAGAGTGGACCACGCCCGAGGAGCCGCCGCGTAGTCGGCTGGATGGATGGTCCCTGTCGGGGCGCCAGCAGGCCCCTCGTCACAAACCAGCGCCATTCTTCCCCGAGGTCCACGAGGAGCTCACCAAGGCCTGGCGCGCTCCGTACTCGGCACGTGTGGGATCTGCAGTTTCCGCGATGCTCTCCTCCGTGGATGGCGCAGCAGAAAAGGGTTATGAGTCTTTGCCGCCCCTCGAAGAAGCCGTGGCTGCTTATCTTTGCCCGAGCACTGCAGCTAGCTGGCGAGCTAGAGCCTCTCATCCCAACAAACCCTGCCTAAACAGGCCATCGGAATGTTTAATGAGTTATGAATATTCACATGTTACTGAATATACTATATTAATTATGTTATTGAATATCCTGTTTTTGAATATGCATCTGTTACTGAATATTCTATATAGGTATTATTGTTATGTATTATGTATTGTTATTGAGTGTTAAAGCTGCCGTGACAATATAATTTCCTGCAAAGGATCAATAAAGTATCAACAACAACAACAACAACACCTCAGCCCTCGCTGGACACGTGTATTCCGCCTCCGGTCAGGCTGCATCGGCCCTGCACACGATGGCCGTGTTGCAGGTCTACCAGGCCAAACTCCTCCAGTCCATGGACGAGGCTGGCCCGGCCTCGGAGGCCTTTCGAGACCTGAGAAGTGCTACAGACCTAGCGCTGCGTGCTACTAAGGCTACAGCACAGGCCATCGGAAGGAACATGGCGAGCTTGGTTGTGCTCGAGCGCCATCTTTGGCTCAACCTCACCGAGATCAAAGAAGCCGACAGGACTAGATTTCTCGACGCCCCGGTTTCCAGCTCCGGTCTCTTCGGCCCGGCGGTGAAGGGATTCTTGGAGAGGTACACAGAGCCACAGAAAGTGTCCCAGGCTATGCGACACTTCTTGCCGAAACGCTCGAGCTCCACGACCAGCAAGCCCAAGCCACCGCCTTCACCTCATCCAGCCAAACCGCTGAAGCAGGCCTGTCAGCCCCGCCCCGCGGCCGCTGATAGCCACCGCCAGTCAAGGCCCGCGAAGCGCTACCCGCTCCCCCGCCGTCAAGGCCCGCGGCCCAGCACCGTGATTGACCAGATACCTCCGAAGTTGTCCTAGCACAATGAGGGAAGAGAGAGGGCTCGTGTCTTGCGCTCGCCAGACCACCCTCGAAAAAAACAGCAAAACATCCCACAGCTCCCTGTTCAGTTCAAGCGGCTGGGGATTTTATTATTGTGAACAGGCCCGCAGCAGTAAGCGCGTCTTTGCAAACAAACGCCGTTTTCACGGCGACCCAAATAAAGCACAAAAAGAGCATGTTTCACAATCACAACACACGGGTTCACGGTCCCCCTTCACTAGGTGGCCCCCTCCCTGTTGTAACACTGACTTCCCCCCGGGCAAAAGCCTGTATAGTCAGTCAAACACTCAGTATGTGCACAAATCACATTATAAGGGTATCAGGTCCCCCTATGTTAGGCAGCCCGTCCCATTCAATGTGTCATGCCCTAGCCACACGGGCCATGGCCTGGCAAGCCATCCCCGGTGTGTCGAGTTGGGTTATAAACACTATAAAGCGAGGCTACTCGCTCCAATTCGCTTGCAGACCCCCGAAATTCCAGGCGGTTATTGAGACGTCGGTGAGAAGCAGCGTGGGTCACGTGCTACGCACCGAAGTTCAGAATTTATTAGCAAAAGGAGTGATAGAGTCAGTCCCTCCCGCGAATGTATTCAGGGTTTTACAGCCGCTATTTTCTAATTCCAAAGAAAGACTGCCGACTCAGACCCATACTAGATCTGAGACATTTGAACAAGGCTCTCACGAGACAGCCTTTCAAAATGTTAACACTCAAACAAATTCTCGCGCAAGCTCGCCCGGGCGATTGGTTTGTTACAATGGATCTGAAAGATGCATATTTTCATATTCAGATTGACCCTCGTCACAGGCCATTCTTGAGATTCGCCTTCGAGGGGAGGGCACATCAATACACCGTTCTGCCGTTCGGTCTGTCCCTGGCACCCCGCACATTCACAAAATGTATGGATGCAGCGCTCTCCCCACTGAAAAGTCAGGGAGTGCGCGTGCTGAATTATCTAGATGACTGGCTGGTGCTGGCGCAGTCGAGAGACGAACTGATAGTTCACAGGGATTTGATTCTTAGCCATCTAAAATACCTGGGGCTCACAATCAATGTGACCAAAAGCAAACTGACCCCCAGCCAGAATGTTGTCTTTCTGGGCACGGTTTTAGACTCGGTGACAATGAAAGCGCGGCTCACTCAAGAGCGCACGCTCTCTATACAGACACTGGCGGCTGCGTTCAGGGCGCGCCTCTGAAGAAATTCCAGAAACTGCTTGGTCTAATGTTAGCTGCATCGTCAGTACTCCACTTGGGATTACTGCGCATGCGCCCGCTGCAGCACTGGCTGAAACGCCGTGTGCCAACCCATGCATGGCAGTCAAACAGCCTGCGCATTATGGTGAATCACGGGTGTTTAAGAACACTGATTCCCTGGCGGGCTCAGGACTGGTACCACATGGGGGTGACCATGGGGGTAGTTTCCAGGAGGAAGGTGGTTTTTACAGACGCGTCCAACCTAGGTTGGGGAGCGCTGCACGAGGGCAAGCCTGCCTCCGGCCTCTGGTCGAGCACGGAGCAGAGCTTACATATCAATTGTCTGGAAATGAAAGCAGTTGGTTTGGCCCTGAAAGCTTTTCTGTCAAACCTCAGGGGTCACCACGTCCTAGTCCGTACGGACAACATGTCAATGTTGGCCTACATAAATCGCCAGGGTGGCATCAGGCCAGGCAACCTGCATGCTATGGCGAGGGAACTCCTCCTGTGGGCACAAGCTAGTCTGAGCTCTCTGAGAGCAGCATACATTCCGGGCGTCCAAAATCTGGGCGCGGATACGCACTCACGGGGCAACGCTCCCCTAAGTGAGTTGTCCCTGAACCCTCAGACGGTCAGTCTAATATGGGAGATGTTTGCGAGGCCGAAGTCGACCTTTTCGCCTCGAGAGCAAACACCCACTGCAGGGTTTTCTTCTCGAAGAACAGGGACGCGCTGGCTCATCCCTGGCCCAGCTGCCCCCTTTATGCTTTTCCCCCGTTTCGATGACCCCACAGGTCATCGAACGGGTCAGGGAGAGCGGATGCCCAGTCCTTCTGGTGGCTCCTCTCTGGAAATCCAGACCGTGGTTTCTGGAGCTGGTTCAGTTGTCAGAAACGATCCCCTGGCCTGTTCCAATGAGGAAGGATCTCCTCACACAGGCCAACGGAATGATATGGCATCCCGACCCGATTTATGGGCCCTCCACGTGTGTCCCCTAAACGGGGACCCAGGGACCTTCCTGACAGAATCTTGAGCACTATCTCTGAAGCAAGGGCCCCGTCTACTCGGCGCCTGTATGCTTTGAAGTGGTCGTGTTTTTCCAGCTGGTGCTCGAAAAATCAAGTTGACCCAGAGTCATGTGAGGTATCTGTGGTACTCTCCTTTCTGCAGGAGCTACTGGACACGGGCCGCACCCGGTCCACGCTCAAAGTTTATGTGGCAGCCATCGCAGCGCATCATGCTTTGGTGGCTGGCCACTCACTGGGAAGAAATTACCTGGTGGTAAGGTTTCTGAAAGTCGCTAGGAGGATTAACCCCTCCAGGCCCCCTTCGGTGTCGCCTTGGGACCTCTCCACTGTCCTTAGGGCCCTGAAGGGACCACCTTTCGAGCCGCTCCAGTCGGTTGATCTAAAACCACTCTCGCTAAAGACTGCTCTCCTGTTGGCATTGGCATCTATCAAGTGAGTGGGAGATCTGCAGGCTCTCTCTGTGAGTCCTGCATGTTTGGAGTTTGGGAAGGATGACTCCAGAGTCATTCTCAAACCCAGGCATGGGTATGTACCCAAGGTGCTCTCAACGCCGTTTAGAGGACAAGTTATTACGCTATCAGCCCTTCCCCCCATCGGCTGAGGATGGGGAGGTTAATCTTCTCTGCCCTGTCAGGGCGCTGAGAATCTATCTGGAGCGTTCTGCGTCTTTTAGACAGTCAGAACAGCTGTTTGTCTGCTTTGGTGGCCGATCTAAGGGTGATCCAGTCACGAAGCAAAGACTGTCTAGATGGATAGTGGTTGCCATTTCTATGGCCTATACATCAGTGGGTCAGGTTTGCCCTATATGTGTCAAGGCCCACTCGACTAGAGGCATGGCCTCGTCATGGGCTTGGTCATCGGGTTTTCCCATTCAAGATATTTGTGAGGTGGCTGGCTGGTCCTCGCCTTCCACATTTATGAAGTTCTATAATATGGAGGTGCCTTCCCTGCAGGCGAAGGTACTTTCGGTATGATTAAGACCCAACGGTGTCTGGTCTTGTCAACAAAGATTACTGTGCATAATCATATACATACATATATATATATATATATATATATATATATATATATACATTATATATATATATATATATATATATATATAGAAAACCCGCTTAGGCCGGTTATAAAATTGTGCTAATAATCCCGACAGTGTCTGGTTTTGTTAGTATATTCTGTCAGTTGAACTGATATATTTCAGGCCCGACAGTGTCTGGTCTGTTATGTATATAAATATATTTGTTGGGTTCTGGCTTGTTCTGTTAGCTCAGGGGTCCTGAGTTGCAGGGCAACCAGTTACTTAGGGTGCGGCGTTTTGCATGGCGTCCCCACTGCGTATAGCTACGCAATACGAAGTGACCGTTCGAAAGGGAACTACTCGGTTACTATCGTAACCTCAGTTCCCTGAGAGAGGGAACGAGTATTGCGTAGCCGGCCGCACTATAGTAACTGGTGAAGTTGTCGCTTCAGTCGTATAAACCTGCTATAATGGCTAATTCGGGGGTCTATATAGGCTAGGCCACGCCCCCTCGGTGGGCTCTGACGTTGGGCTAGCTCATTGGTCGCACGTCAGAGTCGCCCGCGCCATTGGATGTGCAGTTGCTGCAGCACAGCCTATGAGCGTGCTAGACGCTCAGTGTGCTAGCTGTGCAGCTGCAAATGCGTTTTACATATAGGCTTCAGTAAATTGAGGAAAAGGAGTTTCCCCACTTCGTATAGCTACGCAATACTCGTTCCCTCTCTCAGGGAACTGAGGTTACGATAGTAACCGAGTAGTTATTGCTTGAAGGTTATGCTGAATTTGAAAGCTTATTAAAGGGTTAGTTCGCCCATTTAAGACATGAAGTTGTATGGAATCCTTACCAGCACTATAGTGCATACACACTGACCCACTCTAGTCCTCCCTGGTCAGAGTTCTGGCCGCTGGAAGTTTTTCAAGAAAGTACTCCCGGTTAGTTTCCGGGGCCTCAAAACTGTGCGGGAAACAGGAAAGTAACCGGGAGTACTTTCTTGAAAAACTTCCAGCGGCCAAAACTCTGACCAGGGATGTGACTACAGAGTGGGTCAGAGTGTATGCACTATAGTGCTGGTAAGGATTCCATACAACTTCATGTCTTAAATCGGCGAACTAACCCTTTAAAATGCCAGGGAACAACTCAAAATGTGCAAAATCCAAGAGAGAGGGCTGGCAAAAAGTAGCAAATTAAGTTTGTAGTGATCATGTTAGATGTTTTTATCACTTATTACAGTATATATTTTTGTATTTTAATAATTTGTAAATAATGAATAACTTTGTTCATTGTAATGTCAGTTTCACCACCCACTACTAGAACATGGGAACAAGTAAAAGTGAAGTACTAGAATATTCTACATAATGGTAATTTGTACTTACTTAGTCTCTTTTAAAAAGGCACTGTTAATAAATGTTTGCCAGCTCTTCCTCAGACACACAGCAGGGACCAGTAGCAGCAACACCTTCACTGCTGGTAAATGAACTTTAAATGATCTTAGAACACGTTAAAATAATGTGTTGCTGCATTACATTAAGTAGGCCTATAATCCCAATGGCTGGTGCAGTCATCAACTGTTAAACCTTGAGTAGTAATTAATTGCTCTGACTTGTGAAAGTGTACATGTGTGAAACTACATGTAATGTAAAAAAAAATATGTTGCCATGATTTATTGATCACATTTCCCCCCAGTGTACTTCATTGTAATGAAATTGTGTTTTCCTCTTTTGTGCATTTTAAACAATACACCAACACTTTTACCTGTTCCCATACCAAGCAAGTTGCTGAAGCATGTGCAGTAAGTACTTTTTCTAACTTTACATCAAAAAGGAAGAAAGTACAACACTTTGTAATGCCCATTTTTTCCCCAATGCACAGGACAGTAAAAGAAACCCTCTCAGGTCAGGTAAGTGCATAAATAAATTTACACCTGAGTACCTATTATTTCTGAATGCAATATGAGTTGCAGGAGTCCACGCCTACAGAAGAGCGTGCACAAAGCAGTGATACAGAGGTGGGCAGTGTTGTACTTTCCCTTTTCATTTTTGGTGCATAAGGCATGTGTTGACAGGTTTCAAAGAATCTCAGGGCAATGTACAGTTTGTGCTTTTTCGTTTCCAAAAAATGAATGATGTAAACGACAGCCTCACGAGCCATGAGAAAATTTATAAATCTCAAATAGTACACTCTCGCGCTGCGCTAAAAGACTTCCCGTATCACCTAAAGCCGTGATCTAATCCTGTTAACATGAAATTTAAGCTTGCGCACCTGTTGCTATGACTGACAGCAAGTGTATGAGCTGAGTGTACCAGCTGAGTCTATGACTAAAATGTTCAAGTGTGTTGAATGTGAATATAAGAGAATATGCATATAAATTTGACAGATGAACACTCTGCAAACTCCGAAATCACCCACTGCCTGCATTTATAATTATGAAAAGGAGCCTTCCCTGGTTTGACATGGAATTGAAACCACCTGCGAAATTTTAGTTCCATCTAGTGGCATATGGTGGAGCTGCTACTTTTCTGCAGGTGAACAAAAGGACATACACATTTGTATTAGTATTAGATATGTCTAAAACAAAAACAAAAAAACAGCGAGGAAGGTTTTCTGATAAACAGTATTACAATAAAAACCACTTGAGAATTCAGAAAGAAATTATTTGCATTAACGTTGGCTTAGTGCTTGGTCAAGTGGTGATTGGTTTGATAATGCCACGCCACAAACGTTACAAAAGAAATAATAAACAGAAATTCTATATTTATTGTAATAGTTCTATGAAATGGAAAAATCCCTTTGAACTTATGTTTCCAGAATTTCAGCTTGCTGAAATTACAAAACACACCTACAAAAAAACAACAATGGTCAAGTTTCTCTGCTTTGCTGACATCTTGACCAAACTTTCAATTCATACATGGATTTGGTCAACATGTGACTCTTTTAACTTCCCAGTTCATCCTTCCATTCACTCTCACTCTTTGACAATATCGGGTACAGTATAATCTAGTATGAAACAAATCAATGAAGGCATGAGATAACTACATCACAAAAAACAGCATGAAATCTCAACAGATGGCAGTAGAGCTCATAAATTTCTCCACAAAAAGCAAGACCTCGAAAAACACTCGCTAGGTAAAAAGTAATGGACAAAACTCAGGGCGGTCACTCACAATAGAATTAAATACAATTTAGATGATTGTTAAAGTATAGAACCATGTTCTATAATTTGTGCCTTTTTTGTCTTCCTACCTTGTTGGGGGGAAAAAAGCTTAAACCAGCCTAAGATAGTTTGTTTGTTTTTTATTCTGGTCTTCCAGCCTGTTCAACTGACACTTTCCGAAAACTCCTTTAAAAGCTTATACAACCTATACTGATTTGCTAAATGAAAACATGCAATTTCGGTTCCTTTTAGCCACACATTGAATATTTCACAAGTCAGCAAATGTTCAACAGTATCCCTGAGGATAGTTTATGGACTGCCATAACTTAAGCTGAATATGTGACCTCAGGTTGGTTGAGGAAACCCCCAGCTGGGTATGGATGAAGTGGGAATCTCCCTTCTCAATTTGAGTAGCTTCTCACTGCGCTGACCCTCAGTTTCTATGACATCCTGCTCCTCAAGTGATTGACGAATGAGGGATTTGAGCAAGGGCAGTCCAAGGCCAGTCGTGGCAGAGACTGGGACGACGTGCATAAAACGCATTAGTGTTTTAGGGGTGATGTCCTCAGGAAAGATGTGGCTTGATTCTAGGGAAAGCAGAGCATCACTCTAAAGTTATCAATCAAGGAAAAATGCAGAAAAATGTAAAGGTCAATGCAGTGAAACAATCACATTAGGCCCACATTTCAGCAAAATGTACTTGTGGTAGAAACTAGAGACTGCTAAAATCGTCAAGTACAAATCAGCATCTTTAGGGAAAAATTGCAGTAGATACTTGTGGGAATGGTCATTCTTAAGAGTGACCTTAAAACTATTGCATGAAAAATAATGCAACACTTTATTGATAAAAGCATCTGTGTCATGATATGACATTTCTGACGCACCCGCTTATATATCTAAAATAACACAAAACAAAGGCTAAGTCTACACTAATATACACATCTGTGACTAATATTCATGATATTTGCTTCCAATAATACCTACCTTCCTGGTTCTCCAAGTGAGCTTCCAGCTCTCCGAGCCGGCCCTGAGCCTCAGGGAGGTCCATCTTATTTATGACCAGGATGGCTGGCTTGTCTAACAGTTCCTCCTTATACAACTCCAGCTCCTGATCAACAAAAAAGATCAAGAGCAAGTTATGCAGCAAAATCTTGTATACAGAAGCATTTCATTGAGAAAGGCAGTAGTGTTTTAATTAGTTCAAATGTGGGGGTTTTCAATGTTTTTGATAGATGTATCTTATGATCACAAAGGCTACATTTATTTTATTTTTAAAAAATTGACTGGAAAAAAATTACAGTAAAACAGTAATATTGTGGTAGAAGTTTTCTATTTTAATTTATTTGATAATGTAATTTATTTCTGTAATGGCAAAGCTAAATTTTCAGCAGCTATAATTTCCTTATTTGGCGCTCAAGAATATGATTTTCAATGTTGAAAACAGTTGTGCTGCCTATTTATTTAGGATTCTATCATGAAAAGAAAGTTAAAAAGAACAGCATTTATTTGAAATGGCAATCTTTTGTAATATTATAAATGTCTTTATTCCTTTTTATCAATTCAATGCATTCTTGCCAGATAAAAGTTTTTCTTTTATCTTAACCCCCAAACTTAGGAACGGTAGTGTATATAATTACCTTGGTTAAAAGCAGTACAGTTTCAAATGCAGCCCTAAACGGAGTATTACTAGCTAGCTGAAACCCACAGATATCGACCTGAAACACCAGAACATGAAATTACTATGCAATTCTCCTAGTCCGTAAACAATTAAGTTCACAACATAAAAGACTGAACGAAGTACCACAAACATGAGCTGCTTGGTTCTTTCCACATGCTTGAGAAACTTGTGTCCCATGCCTTTATTCACGTGAGCACCTTCAATGAGTCCTGGTAAGTCTGCCACTGAAACCTTCAGAGAAAAATAACTTCTGTAACTCATTCTGACATCAGTCTGAAGAAGTGCGTATTATAAGACACAACATACAATATAAAGTAACATTTGCTAAAGATGTTTATGAAAAATGTAACTGTAGATTGTAATTTTTGGTTTAAATCTTGGTTTAACTGTAGGCTATATTGTAATTTTGGTTTAATTCTCTTTATGGGAGAAGGTCAAAACCAAGCTTGTCAATCAGTATGCAGAATAAATCTAATTCAGTTATATCCTTAAATTAAAAACCGACTCTTCACACAATGTGGTCTTCTGAACAGGCATGCCACTGTTGTAACTACATTAAGTAATGACATGATAGCATCTTGCTGAGATGAGTGAATGTTATGAGTTCAGCACATTTTGAAGAGAATGTCATCCTACCTGCTTGTGGTCATCATACATGATCTTTCCGATTTCAGGTCTTAAAGTTGTAACTAAGGGGAGGGGGAATTATAAAAACAGCAATATATATCATATATGCAACATTCTTCCACTTTCAACTTCTTTTTTCCCAGCAAATTTCTTATTACGTGTAAATATTTTTAAGAAAATAAAAAGATTTAACAACTGAGACAGACTGAATATTTCACAGACATTTGACGAACAGAAATGAAATGAGTCCCTGAAAGGGGGAGGCCAATATCAAAAGCAGCAGTGAGTATCTGGTGTGGCTAGCAGATGCTTTAAGAGCTATAGTACATCTCATCCTCATGGTCTGCAGCAAATTTGTCAGTTCTTGCTGTGAGATGTTACTCCACTCTTCCACCAAGGCACTTCCAAGCTGTGTGCGTTTTTGTGTTTTTGGCACTGTAAACACGATCAACTGTCCTGTTTCTCTGTAGCATTGTCTTACATTACGGACATTACAGTGTATTGCTCTGTTCACATCTGCAGTCCTCATGCCTCACTGCAGCAGGACTATGGCATGTTCACACAGGTGATTGGGGACCCTGGGCATCGAAAAGGTTTCTTTAATGTCCAAAGTTATTGAATTAATGAATGAATGAGGCATTTCATATAGCGTTCATATCTACTACTGTACACCCAAAGCGCTTTACAATCATATCAGCGGATCTCTCCTCAACCACCACCAGTGTGCAGCATCCACTTGGATGATGCGAAGGTAGCTACAGAACAGCGGCGCCAGTGCTTTCACACCAGCTATAGGTGGAGAGGAGAGAGAGTGATAGAGCCAATTCTGTGGATGGGGATTATTAGGAGGCAATGATTGGCAAGGGCCAATGTATGGAATTTGGCCAGGACACCGGGGCTACATCCCTGATCTTTCAAAAAGTGCCATGGGATTTTTAATTACCACAGAGAGTCAGGACCTCGGTTTAACGTCTCATCCGAATGACGGAACTGTGATTGTAACTGTGACCTTAATTTTCTTTAGGACTTTTCCACAGGTGCATGTGCAATAATTGTTTATGGTTCACTGAACAAGCATGAAAAACATTGTTTAAACCCTTTTCATTAAAGATCTGTAAAACTTATTTGGATTTTACAAGGATTTGCTGAGGACAGATAGATAGATAGATATTTCAACTTTTCACTACGTTGGTTTAACTAATTTATACAGATTTTCAGTACTCACAGGGATAGCTGGCAATCATTGGTTTAGCATGAGACAAGGCAGTCAGCAAGGAGGATTTGCCTGCATTGGGAAACCTGTCAAAAATAATACAAGCCTGTAAAAAAATGTTTGATGTGTGTGAATTAAATACACAGAAAAACAATAACACAAGGAGGGTCACAAAGAATGACACATAGCAGTGTTTTATGACAAAACATCACAATCAATAAGGTTTTTACATACCAAGTATAGTTTAATTATGCATTATATTTTTTGTGCGTTTTACCTACATCATGTTTAGCTCTATATGTGCTTTACTTTTGACACCAATACTTCCCACCCCATTCCACTTTATGTGTAGAGATTCTCTCACCCTACAAGTCCAAGATCTGCAATGAGTTTGAGGTCCAGCCGAATCTGTCTGCTTTGACCTTTACTGGGTAAGAACCCAGAGTGAAGAGAGCCACCATGACCACCTCTAGCCACCAAAAGTCTGTCTCCTTCACAGTTCAACTCCCCTAAAGTGAAAAGAATAAAATGTTCAATGACACAGAGTACACTGTGAAAAGGAACAAACAACACAAATTGGCATTTGATATAAAAGTTCAAATGTGAGAGAAAATGTGTAGAAAAACGTCAAACAAAGAAGTGAAGTGATATGAGGAATGTTAAAGGAAAACATTGGATGATATAGATGTTACAGAGAGGTGTAAATGGAATTACCTAGTATTCTCCCCCCGTCCGTTGTGACACTGATCCCAGTAGGTGCGAATACCTGGGTGTCCTCTCCTTTCGCCCCTCTCAGAGCATGAATACTGACAAACGCATCACACAATAATTTACTTAGTCTCGAATCTCTATACTAAAAAATCAGCACAATACAAATCAGATTAAACAACTCTCAAAATCAGGTTTTACAAGTCAATAAACAGCTTTATGTGAGAAGCAGTCCAAAAATAAGTGTTTATTTACTGTCTTGTGCACATTCTCTTAAATGAAACATACATCTGCACATTTGAATCTGAAATGATACACATGCAAATCAAAAAAATTGTCCACAGAATCATCTCCTCCTGATGTGTTCAGTGTGCTGATTTTCTGGGTGCATGCAAACAATGAAAAAAGTCTTGAATTTATCATAATCCGAACATGTGGAACGCAATATATATTTAATGAATAATGACAAAGTCTTCCTCACAAAACTTTTAAAGAATTGTGCATTACTTTAATGGACTTTATGGAGCTTGACATTTGGGTTCGCAGTTTCATTATATGGAAAAACAAGCTTGGATATTCTGCTAAATATCTTGAAAATTCAATAGACTATTTGATAGCAACTATTTGAAAGATTGTGAATGCATCCTCTGCATGGAGCTAGTGAGGCTTCACAATATCAGAACAATATAGACCTCCTTACATCAGATTCACCAGACAAAAGAATAACACCTAAAATGCATCTGTTTTAGATTTCTCACTTCAACACAATCAATCAATAGGATAGATCACAGCACACAATGTTACTGCAAAAATAGGGCCCTGTGACTTGGCTTGACAGTTTATGTGTGTGTGTGTGTGTGTGTGTGTGTGTGTGTGTGTGTGTGTGTGTGTGTGTGTGTGTGTGTGTGTGTGTGTGTGTGTGTGTTAAAATATCTTATTGTGGATTAAAAACATAATAATATATTGAAAAGACAAAAATACTATTATATTATTTCTATAATATATAAGAAACTCCTACTATTGCCTTTAAGAGGTATTACTGACAATTTCCATTTCTCTCACCCTTATACTCTTTCTGAGAAAAAAAGGACTCACCTGCTGTTTGAACCAACACCTGCAGTGAATCGTTTGTTAGGGTGTTTGTCCTTGATTTGCTTCAGTGTGGTGCCTTTTTTGGCCACCACACACACGTCTCCACCATTTCCCCCATTTCCCCCTAAACGGGGCAAACCCATTCCTCCACTTCCACCCCTCACATACAGCCGTATATTATCCACAAAGTTGCCATACTGAAATAAATGAGATGCAGAATTAGTTAAGTTCATGAAACTGTTTGTTTTTCACTTTTGAACGCATGGAAATTTTCAAGCATAAAGATATTTATTTCTCTGGTGTTGACAGTACAATCAAAAATATCTTAATTTGTGTTCCAAAGATGAACAAAGGTCTTACAGGTTTGGAATGACATGAGGGTTGTGGTTCAGATAAATCATACATTTCACACACATGCTTTATGCTGTTGGTTTATTTATTTATTAAGAATGTTTTCTCATAAACCCAACCTAAATCAACCTTCAACAGTATAAGAACAGAGCCCTCAAATTATGTCCCTTTGAATTGAGACCTGAGTGAGCAGGAATACGTCTTGCTTAGGTAAACTACCTCAATCCTCGAGAGTCGAAGGAGGAGTTTAAGACGCAAGGATACCACAAACCCCTAGTCAACATTACGCACGTCGCACTTTGCAGCACACTACATTTCATTAATTAAAGTGTGTCTGGTCTGGGCAACCTGGGATAGACAAACGTCAAGATTACAGTAGTTTACATCAGTAAAATTACCAACAGGCTACTTATTCGCGTCACCACACAGCTGCTAGCCCTAACCCCATTTTATTAGCCAATAAAACTCATTCATTTATGAAAATAGTCCTATAGGCTATAGACCACTCTGAAAAAGACAAAATAAGGAATTCTTAAATCAGATTTATGGATCATGTTAATTGGAACAGGCATGTGCCAGCTCGATTTCTACTCATTTCACAAGATGACAAAATGCTAAAAATGTTAAGTGTGTAGCATCATGTTTGTAACAGTAATAATCATATAGTAATTTGTTACAAGATCTGTTAATGACACAGAAACTGAGCATGTGAAGGTCGGGCCAACTATGACTTCCTAAATGTCATTCTATAAATTTGCCAACGTTACTAACCTTGCGGAAGCAAGCTCTGCTTGTCCAGACCATACCGAAAAAACTCTTCAAGTCAGATATTGTCCTGAACTGGAAAAAAATCTATCTGTTTTTAGTTACAACGTTCCTGATTCTGCATTGCTGAAGTGAAGTACCAAACACGTGTGTACTTCCGGAAACATGGCGATGTGTGCCGTGATTGGCTGCCTGCAAGTGCTGTCCGTGTTTCCGCCTCTCCCAGTCAGAACTAAACTATAAAGAACTAAACAACAATCTTTTTCGTTAAAATAAAAATTTAAATTTTATTCGTTGCATTTTATTCCCTGTTAACCTTAGTTACAAACAAAACAGTAAATGTCAAAATAATATTTGTTTACATAATACAAACTAAAATATTTTCTCAATAAAATACATTAACTTTTTATATAAAATAATGGCATTTTTTAATAATTAACAATAAAATGTAGTTAGACAACAAACACAACGGAAAACAGCCATACAACATACAAAACATAATAATAAATAATAATTTCTGAACATTGACTCTTTGACCTTTTTCTCATGGTTTCTCAATAGAATTCATAAAAGTATATAGTAGAATAGCATTGTTCTAACAGGGGCACTTTGTAACGCAGTGTGACAACATGCCCCACCTGCGCAACTGGGATTTAACCTATATCTAGTGTCTTCTACTGGTCAACGAACTATCTCAACTGTTAAATAACAGATATAAGTTTAAAATTATTTAAATTTAGACAAATGTGATACTTACACAAAAAACAGAGATGAAAAATTAACATAAGTGAGGAATTTACTTTAGCTTATAAATGTTCAGTGATATGTTCCAAAGATTTCTGAATTTAGGCACAATTTTTTGTCTATATA
The DNA here is from genome assembly GCF_051911475.1 of Siphateles boraxobius. Classification (NCBI taxonomy): domain Eukaryota; kingdom Metazoa; phylum Chordata; class Actinopteri; order Cypriniformes; family Leuciscidae; genus Siphateles; species Siphateles boraxobius. The sequence goes on along the minus strand of NW_027508722.1, from coordinate 21,088,447 downwards.
ATGTTGGTGCAATACACTAAGTTTCGTCATGCTAGCATGTGTGAAAGTATTTAAAACAAGTGTGTTACAACTAGCCCGTGTTAGTATGTGCCCCGCTCACCCCTAGTTAGCTTTTAGCATAACTTGTTTAAAAAAATACAAATACTTGATTATTTATTTCATAAGGTACATACCTAAAACCTAGCAGTAGAAATTATGCCCACTGTGTCAGACAACAAAACTGGACAGGTAAATAAATATGAGATAATATTATTATTATTACCATTGGTGAAAACTACAACGTTTTTTTTAAAGGCGTTTAAATATTGTTGGCCCAATTTGGCTAAATGTGTACGATAAAATGGGCAAGTGGGATTCAGGTGAAGTGAGTGACCTTTAATCTTCATTATACTCAAATTATTTTGACATATCTACCTTTCAGAAAACAGAATTAAGTGTGCTATTAGGAAATTCAAGTCAGAGATGGAAGAAAGGAAAGAAAGAGCAGAAAAATATAAGTTATAGCCTAAGTTGAATAAGTTCAATCTCTCGAGTGAGGAAAAGATGAAAGGAGCAAAATGTCGCCTAGATAAAGAATTAAAGAGTTCAGAAAAACAGACGGAAAAATGTTTAAACTATGGTTACCATTTTAGATGTTCCTTTTTTCAATTTGTGTTGGCCTATTTGTTGTTGCATGTGTAATAGTCTGAAGATAGGCTGAATATTCTGATATGCAGATTTCATCAAATTTAATGTCAACACAACATGTTCTATCAGTTGTTTTGAATTTTACACAGGCATTGAGTGAACTGATGATTTTTACTCATAGCCAATGTGCTTTTGGTTTTGTTATATGTTGTTGAATGTTTGTTTGAAAACATATGTTAATAAATCATGTGTTTTAATTAAGATACAGGATCTTTTTTGATAAATCAGGGATGGCCCACTTTGAAAATAAATTTGTCTGGAGTGCAAGATCCTTAAAATGTTTATTTGTATGTAACAGAATAATTGCAAATAATTTGTATATTGCAAATAACAGATTATATAAATGGTATTCTTGCAAATAACACATTATATAAACTGCCTGTATTCAAATTGACATATTATAGCTGGACTTTAAAGTTAACAAAAGAAGGCTCATAAAAAAACATATTGTATAAATTACACTTTAACAGGAGGCAGACTTTATTCCCTACAAAAAAGAATAGTAGGTTAATCATGAGCTCTAAGTCTGCTTCAATTGTCATTTAATTATGTTTTTCACGTCAAGAGGTTTTTAGTGTAAAGCCCAATTTATACTTCTGCGTCGAACTTACGCCGTAGCTACGCCGTAGGCTGTGCGTAGCGCACGTACCCTTCGGCGTACCCTGACGTGCACCTCTCCAAAAATGTAAGAACGCGTCAATTCTACGCGGACGCAAGCGCTGTGATTGGTCTGCTCAAACCGCTTCCTCGGGTTTCACATGCTCCCTCTGCGTGTGTCAACGCGGATAACGACGCAGAAGTATAAATTAAAACCAAAGCGTAGGCTACGGCGTAGAGGCTCCGGCGTAGGTCCGACGCTGAAGTATAAATCAGCCTTAACGGTCAGCAGCCTGACGTTTGAAACGTGGGCGCGCAGAGCTTTAAAAGTCTCCAGAAGTCGTTATAAACACTCTGTCAAAGCCAATTAATCGCCTCAATGGTATGACAGGAGACGTGCCTGCAGAACAATCGCAGAAAAGAAACGACTGAACTAAACATTGTAAGTAATGTTGTCTTCAGTAATGTTTTACATGCAGCTATTTCACTTGCTGTGGTCGGAGAAAAAATACTTTTTTTTGCTTTTCCAAAAGGTTTTGTTTTACACGGCATACTGTTTATGATTCGCATACACCGCAACAGTCATAAATATTCACTGTTGATTCCATAGGTTCCAATGGAACGATTAATTGGATTCCTTGACGGCAAGTAGTGGCGCCTTCTGTCAGTGTGTCTGCTGATGCTCGCCACCGCATCATCGGTCTACATACCCAATCTTGAGATGCTGAATACCGAGAGGGCAGGAGGCGGCAAGAGTCCCGGTCACCTGGGCGAGATAAACCGTGAATGCTGGAACACATCGTCACTAGCGGTAATACAAGCGCGTAAATTATCCGTTGCCGATACGGTTTCTGGTCTCTGGGACTTCATGACATACTGCCAAATATTGAGATATTAAAAATATATATATAGGTATATGGCAGTTTTCCCCCATGGTATTGATATCAAAATTGTGGCCAGTGAAAATGCTGAGTGGCTGGTAATTTTGGAAAACCACTAGCCACAGTGGCTGGTGAGCAAAAAAGTTAATATCAAGCCCTGTTGTATATATGTATTAGGGGCGTACACTTTAAAAATGAACTCAAAAATGAACTCAAAATGAACTCAAAAAAAACTGAACTCATATTTCTCAGTTAAGTTTACTTTATATTTAAAAGTAAATAATTATAGGAGCCCTGTCATTGTACAGCTTCATATTTTTAGCGTTTTCAATGAGACCAAATCAATAATAAGACAATTTTTAAAGGTACTTTATGTTGGCACACACAGACATCAAGAATTAGCGTATACATCTCAACAATGGTGACAAACAGATCAACTCTGAACACAAGCTCATTATTTATTCATGCAGCAATGCATGATGGGAGCCATGAATGAGTTTTAATTGGTGGCACGCAGAATGCACTGCAACATGCTTTATAATTGTCACCATTGTTGAGATTCACAGGCTGATTCTTGATGTCTGTGTGTCTAAAAACAAAAACAAAAAAATAATAATAATTGTATTTGAGATATGTTAAAAAAATTCTTAGGATTACATTGTAAAGGTTACAAATACTGTACAAGGACAGTGCTGCTATAATTAATAAAGTAAACCTAAATTGGGCTCTATATGAGTTCCATGATTCAGGTCAAATGATTGTGAAATAATGATTATGTTAAAACACAACCAACACCATCAGATCACCTTTTCTATTTGTTCATCTGACTGTTATAACTGAAGTACAACAACCAAACAAAATCTAAAGTCAATGATTTAAGAGTCAAGAGCCCAACTTAAGCAAACACTGATCACCATAATGGTAACATACCAATTACGGTTTTCTCCTTCAGTGATTCGGCTTGTTAACATCAGGTGTCTTCAATGTTGGCAATAAAAAAAAGTGTTCTTAATTCATCTTTGACGTCAGTCTGTTATTCCGATATTTTTGTTTAAGAAAATGTGTAAATTTTACTCATTTTAAATGGTTAACTTTTAAGGAATTAATTTGATTAATTATTACTCAATTCTAATTTGTTAAATTTAATTAATAATATTGCTTGTAATCTGTTGCCTCAATTTTATTGATTAGATTTAGCATATTCATTCGTATTCATTTTTACAGTGTAGAATTTTGTAGGGACGCTATAGGGACGTGTCCCTACCAATATCCAATGCAACTGATATGTCCCTAGCAATATTTTCGATTAAAACTTAAAATATATTTATATATAACCACTGTTGTCCGGTTGTGTCTTGTGGTTTTTATGTAGGCCCTATTAGGCTTATTTTATTTAACCAGTAAACATCCTATTTACATTAAAGGTCCCATATTATACAAAATTAACTTTTGCATGCTATTTGGACATAAATGTGTATTGGCAGTGTGTGTACACAACCAACCAAGTCATACTTTGCAGTCACGTGACTACCATGGATACCTGGCGGGCAACAAACGCTGAAAAAACGGAAAATTTCCAATACTAGCCTACAATCAATTATATAGTGAGGCTATTTTGTTTCCATAGCACATTAACAAGAAGTTTAATGACACTAATAACACTAAAAACAATACAATTACTAAATATTAATAATATCACTAAAATGACGAAACGATCCAGAGCTCTATATCATTTTAGTGATATTATTAATATTTAGTAATTGTATTGTTTTTAGTGTTATTAGTGTCATTAAACGTTTTGTTAATGTGCTATGGAAACAAAATAGCAGTCTTTAGTTCACGAACAGCACAAAAACTTGTTTAAAAGGAAATATTCTTCTAATTTTTTTCTGTCATTAATGTAGGTCCACAAGAAAAATATTAAGCCAGTAAATTAAGATAATCGCTATACCGTTATATCTATCGTCGTCTTTGAGAGAACTCGGCGTTAATGCAGCGACAGATACTGAAAGCTACGTTTCTACTTTCACTTTAAGGGAATGAGCGCGTTTACATGCACGGTCTTAACCTGATTATGCTGAATAATAGTGCATCCAATCGTACAACAACTATCTGGCATGTCGTTTACACCTCAAAACATCAACTTTTCTTTATTAAAACTGGCAACGTCCTGGCAAGATCCTTGATTAGTTTACTGGGTTTCCCTGCTAGAGAACGACGTTCTTGCCCGCCAGCCAGCACTTGTGACGTCACATGCAAAGTATGAATAGTGATAAAAATCCACTCACTCCTTTTTTATTAATCCCCATAAATCATCAGCAGTGCCTCCCAACGACCTGTTTTCAGAATGCTGTTTTAGTGACGTCACTAAGTACAGGCCCCGCCAACGAGTGTTGACAGACACTGCCGTTCTAACATAGAACCACCCTGATCGAGTTCACAGCTGCTGCACTGACGAGAATGTCTCCCAGCGTTGGTGTTGTGTGCTTGGATGTATTAAAGGGTTAGTTCACCAAAAAATGAAAATGATGTAATTAATGACTCACCCTCATGTCGCTCCAAGCCCGTAAGACCTCCGTTCATCTTCAGAACACAGTTTAAGATATTTTAGATTTAGTCCGAGAGCTTTCTGTCCCTCCATTGAAAATGTATGAATGGTATACTGTCCTTGTCCAGAAAGGAAATAAAGACATCATCAAAGTAGTCCACGTGACATCAGTGGGTTAGTTAGAATGTTTTGAAGCATCGGAAATACTTTTTGGTCCAAAAATAACAAAAACTACGACTTTATTCAGCATTGTATTATCTTCCGGTTCTGTTGGGGAACCGCGTTCACGAGTCCGCAGTGACGCTGATGACGTAAGACGCTGCTGACGTGTATCTGGTGCGTCCGTGTATTCAAGTTCAAATAAATATGGCTGGGCAAAAAAACGCAAGTCTTCCTCTGTGTGGAAATCCTTAGACATGTTTGTGAAGATTGTTTTGTTTCCAGGGTGCGTCTCCCTCAGACTGTAAACGAAGCTCGGGCCGCCGCACCAGACACACGTCAGCAGCGTCTTACGTCAGCAGCGTCACTAAACGCGGATCCACAACAGAACGGATGGAACGGCAACGGCAGCCGGAAGTAAACGGTTAACTGCCGTAGTTAAAGAACGCAACAATCACTAAGCAACAGTGAAGAGTACGGCGTAGGGGATAATTTAACCATTTGACAAAATACAAATAAAGAAAGTGATTTTAAAAAGCAGTAGAGGGTTGCTTTGGCCATTTAATGATATACATAAACAATTACAATGCCACATACCATAAAACATAACATCAGTGTTGGGCAGTAGCGTCGCTACAAGTAGTGACACTACTAGTTTAACTACATTTCTCGGTAGTGTGGTGGTAGCGTCGCTGTTTTCTGTATCAAATAGCTTTTCAGTAGCGAAGCTCTTTTTTTGATCAAGTAGTGCGGTAGCGTCCACACAAGCTAACGTTACATTTTCCCAAGCATTTCTAAAGCTCAAGCTCAAATCGGAAATACAACTGCTAAGTATCACTGATGCTGGATCAGTTAGTGAGGGTGACTACTTCTTCTTCTTCTTCTTGTTTTACGGTGGTCGGCAACCATAGGGCCATTATCCCAGACAGCAGGCGAATCCGAGCCGGATCCGTCTCTAAACCGGCAAATCCGCGTTACAGTCACGTCCGTTTCACTGCTCTAAAGCCCCGTTCAGACTACACGCGACCAAGCGACGCGATACCATTCATTTAAATGGTGAGCGGGCGACTTCCGGCGACACGCGCGACAGCGACCGTTGGCGACTAGATGGGGCGTGTCTGGCGACGCAACAAAGTTGAGAAATTTTTAACTTTATGCAAATGAAGAGCGATTTTCGCGAGCGACAACCAATAGGAGTGGAGCGCACGTGATCCTTCTCCACAGCCCCTGGGCCTGCAGTGATGGATGAAAAATTGATCCTTGCGGTTAGCAATTTTCCAGTTTTATTTGATATGTCTCTGCCCACGTACAGGGACATAAATAAAAAGAATGATGCCTGGAAAGGAGTTTCGGTGATTGTGGGGATTCCAAGTAGGTATAAATGATTGAATAGTCTGTACAATTAACTATATTTTTTTTGACAGACAGTAAACAAAACCTAATGTACTATAGTGGCCTTTCTAATATTTTAGTGCTGTTTACACTCTCCATTTACACTTGTATATAATGTACTCCATAATGTTATTGAAATCAATGTATACTAGATATAAATAACCCATTACTGTACTGTACAACCTATTACATCAGTACTGTATACTGATGGACACATATTAATATTATGTATTCTATGAAATATTCAGTATATCTTGTATCTGTATACAGATATTAATATTGTATTGCAACATATCACAGAATAAAATAGGCCCATACTATGCTTACTCATTGCATCTTATCATACTTTGTTATACATTTTCATAAAAGTAATATTTGTGTCACATTTGTGTGCTCATACATACATGTGTTTTTTTTTTTAGTTGAAGAATGCAAAAAAAAAAAGGAAAAACCTCAGTGATGTATACAGGAGGGAAATAAATAAAAACAAAAACAAAAAAAGTGGCTCAGCAGCTGATCATGCTAAGCCTTGGAAATACAGTGCCATCACGGGCTTCCTCACCCCCTTTATGGAGTTCAGAAGCACTAGTGGAAACATGCCTCAAGGGTTTGGACAGTCAGCGGGTCAGGGAGAGCCAGCCATATCCTGTGACAATCCAGCTACAGACTTCAAGCAGCCAGCTAGATCCAACCAGCAGCCAGCTTGATTTAACCAACAGCCAGCTTGATTTAACCAGCAGCCAGCTAGATCCAATCAGCAGCCAGCTAGATCCAACCAGCAGCAAGCTATATCCAACCAGCAGCCAGCTAGATCCAATCAGCAGTCAGCTAGATCCAACCAGCAGCCAGCTAGATCCAACCAGCAGCCAGCTTGATCCAACCAGCATCCAGCTTGATCCAACCAGCAGCAGAAAGCAACCAAGACAGGAGAAAGAAAAGTTTACACAGGGCACTTCAAAAAGGCAGCGGGGGGGGGGGGGGGGGGGTTTCTCTCTTTTTTTGAGAAACATCTTGTCTCAGCTCTAAATAGAGCAGAGGCAGCACCATCCAATACTCCACCAGCATCTGAAGACCCAGATAAACTTTTCCTCCGTAGCCTGTTGCCACAAATCAAAACTCTCACATCTAGAAGGAGGGAAAGAGTGAAATTTGATATTCACCGAATTATCTTTGAGGCACAGTGCAGCCAGGAACAGGAAGAGAGCGGGGTACAGCTGACAAGGCCATGAGGGGTGTTCGTAAGCTTATTTACCCTTGTGGTCCTGTCAGCTGTACCCTGCATCCAAGGTTAATATTGTTAAGTGTTTTTGTTATTATGAGAACAAGGTACAGCTGACAAGGTTGAGCTATAATTACAGTTTACCCTCATGTAGTCCAGCTTCATGTTGAGTTTTGTTTTGTTGTTGTTTGGGGGTGGGGGGCCTGTTTAAAAAGAAACCAATTAAAATAACAATAACTTTTAGGTCATTCTTCAAATAAAAAAACATTTGTTCCAGAATGTTCAATGTTTCTTAAAAAAATATATATATATTTTTTAATTGTAAATTTCTTCAGCACACCACAAATAATATTTAGAAGAATTTTGTCCATGTAGTAAGTCAGTTGGATCCAATACTGATTTCATGAAATTATTAAGTATATATATCTATATATATATTAAAGTTTGTAGCATTTCATAGTGTGATTACCATAGTGCAGTCACTTATTATTCATATGTTTTGCTGTTATGTATATTGGAAAGAAATGTTTATTGAGCATATCTTATACTATAGCCATGCAGGGTATAATTTAGTATTGAGAAGAGATGATGGAAACACATGGAAACATTGCTCTATTATTATTACGTGGGTGGCTCTAAAAAGAGCCTTTGGTTTAGTGCAGAAAAGATCCTTTCATGCCTGTCACACCGGTGGCTGCCAGGGAACTGCAAATTCAGCACAGAAGTAGTCGAATAGGGTCTCCCTCACACGCATGGCATCGGGGGAAGCGTTGTTGCTCCCTGCTCTGCTGATGTTCTGCAGCGCAGAGGCTTCCCCTTCCACGGCCAGGGTTGGTGCGTTCCACATACTCCCTGTTGTCCTCCGCAGAAAGTTGTGTAGAACACAGGATGCTTTAACACAGGCTTCCACATGATCAGGGCTGACACCAATCACACGCCGATACATTCGCCACTGTGCTGCGAGTATACCGAACGCATTCTCAACTGTCAGCCTTGCCCGTGAAAGCCTGTATTTAAACACCCTGTGTCTACTGGGAAGGGTGGTGGTACCTGGGAAGGGTCGCATCAAGTTTCTGCAGAGAGGGAAGGCCTCATCTGCCACAAAGACGTGAGGCTGGGGTCCCAGGTGTTCTGCTCCTGGTAGCATCGTGTCCTCTGGTAGGCCAAGGGTTCCACTTTGAAGACCGTTTCCAAAGGGAAAATTTGCCAGAGGCCCACCATCACTGGACTTCCCATAACTGCCAACATCTATGATGCAGAAACAGTACCTGGCATCTACAACTGCCAAGAGGACAATAGAGAATGTCCCCTTGTAGTTATAGAATAATGATCCAGAGTTGTTGGGAGCCTGGATCACCACATGTTTCCCATCAATAGAACCAAGACAGTTTGGGAAGTTCCAGCGATGGTAGAAATCTGCTGCAATGTCCCTCCAATCTTCGGTGGAAGGAACCGGCATGTACATCACAGCAGCAGCATCAAACTGGGTCCTATCCAGCCTGAAGTACTGCTGGAACCTGACTTCATCCAGCCGCAGTTCCTGCACCAGCCGGTGGTACTCGCCGTGCTGTCTCCGAGTCCGAATGGTCTCGTGAACCCAGATAGACCGGCGTTTGCGCTCATGCCGTAGATAAACGGCCGCAACGAGAAAAGTCGACTTCTGTGTCTCGTTCATCTTCATGCTTCACTACAGACGTTTTTATGTACGGAGTATATTTATATTTAGTATTTTCCCTCCAGAAATTGTGTTTTTTAGCGGCAAGAAAGCTGATTCGCTGTCTTTTGGATGTCATACTAGTCAACCAGTAGTGGGAAAGCCCACTAGCGACCTCATCGCCAGCGACTGGCAACTTGCAGCGACAAAGTCGCGTGTAGTGTGAACGGGGCTTAATACGGATCCAGCCCGGGCCCGGGTTTTAGTGCGCGGGAACAACAGTCGCAAAGCAGATTCGGGCCGTATAGTAGTGTGATACTAGCGCGCGATTTTTCTTTCTGCAGAACGAAGCAGCCACAGTCGGAACTCGCGGGCATCCTACCTCAAAAACTTCACCAAGGTAAGCTCAAACTGCTATTAATTAATGAATTTATTGATTATGTTGTCTACTCGTTAACTTAAAAGGTTTGTTTTGCTCCTTTGATCGGTTTTGAATAGTATTAGCTGACTCTAATGTTATCAGAGGAGAGCATGCTAACATGAAGACGGCCCAGAAGACTGTAATTATATGTAATTTAGGAATTTAACTGCTTCTATTTATTATAATGAACTATTATACATTTTCTTAAATGTGCTGCGTGGTAACGTTAATTTCAGTGATAGGCTTGCTTTACGTTATGTCAACCTAGCTAAGGTCTCCCGCAAGACCCTCATTTTAAAAGAGATTTTATAAGTAACTTAGCTGCTACCTGCCAAAAGTTTGGAAACGTTTACATTTTTTACATCAGTAGGCTAAGTATGATATAACACCAAGAAGTTGAGTGTTAGAGTATTTCGTAAACCATCTTCACAACCTAAATCATATTTATGGCTAAGATATTACTATTTCTTAAAAATAATTTCTTACTTTAGTAATTCAGTCCCATCAAACATAAAACTACTTATGTGATATCTGATTCTGATCAATTTAGAGGGATAGTTCACCCAAATTTTTTTATTTGCTGTTAATTTACTCACTCTAGGGCCATTTAAGATGTAGGTGTCTTTTTTTCTTCTTTAGTTTAACAGTACAAATGTTTAGCTGAAACAGTCAGTTCCTCTGTGATTCTTATAATGGAAGTCAATGCTACCCTCACTTTGAGAGTCATAAAAACACACTGTATACCGGCAAAACAATAAAACCTCAATGTATCGTCAGGTGCCACAGGTATGGATTTTGTTGCTGGTTTCCCTTTAAATTAATATTTAAATTGTTGAAATACCTGATTATCCCTTAAATTATCTACATTACTGAAGAACTATCAATTAGGAGCTTATTAGTTTGGGGAAGTTGGAGATGTTTATGCCACTTTTTAGTTTTTTTTTCCAACAGGAGCTGTAAGGAGTAACCAGTCCTCTACGGGTGCAGCAGATACTGACATAGATTGTTACACCATCCGTTGGTTTAATCTTGCCTCTGACTGTGGCGGCGGCCGGAAAGAACGTGCAAGAGCCAAAGAGGCATTAACTGAGGTAAATTTCAGATAGAAGCAGCATAAGGGGGGCTTTCACAATTTACAAGCCATCAGGGTGCTTCCCCAAGAACTAATGGAAAGATTTCTCAAAGACTAATTCAGATGCGTGCAGAACATTAAGCTCACATTCTATGTGTTCATTAGTTTATGATCTGTCTAATGTTAACTATGAAAGGGTTCCTCTGGTCTGAAAGCCTCCTTAGTGGCAGTTTGTGTTTTTAGCTATTACTGTTTTTCATCAGTATAACATTACAATAGTGGCAAACCCCACTGCATTTATTCTTGTAAAATTACCAAAAAAAAAAAAAAAATCTGGTCATTTTAATTTGCAGCATAATATGTAATTATTATGGTAATGGTTAGCATAAGTTGCCTTTAGCATCCAATATAAATATATTTCTGCCTTATGGTGAACAGAATCCCCGTCAGATCGCAATCGGAAGCTACTTCAAACACCTGCTGGTGTCTGAACTAGTGTTGTCAAAAGTAACGACTTCGGTACCAAATCGGTACACATTTTTTTTTCAATTGTGACAATACCAGCATTTCCCTCTAGCATTTTTAGCGCTGTTGAACAAATTCTTAAAAACCTCTGATTGGCTATTGTGTTCTCACGCTCAAAATTTAAGTCTGTGATTGGCCATTGCTCTGACAAGCTCAACATAGGTCTCTGATTGGCTACAATTATCAACGTTTCAAAAGCATGTCAGCTTCATTGAGCGCTTAGGCCCTGTTCACATTGCAGGCCAAAGTGGCCCAAATCTGATTTTTTTGGGGTTAAGTGACCAGGTCAGACTTCTTCAGAGGTAGTGTGAACACTCAAATCTAGCCCAGATCTGATTTTTTCAAATCAGATTTAGACCACATACATATGTGGTCCTGAATCAGACCCAGATCTGATTTTTTTCAATGCGGCCGCAGTGTGAACAATCAAGGCGGATTTGATGCGACTTTTACGTCAATCTACATCGTCATTTGTCACAATTATGCGCCGGCGAAGCCCTAGACACAACAGACACAGACAGTAGCCTAACATTAAAAACTTGACTAGATATGGAGAACAGCGATGAAGCGAGTCAATGAGAGTGAGGTGTTAGATCTAAGTAGTATATGGGGAGATACTTCAATTCAAGCTAGAAGGACCTACTGTAACCGCTCCGTTTTTGAAAAAATTGCACACGAAATCGAAGAACGGGGACACAGGAGATCAGCGTCTCAGTGAAACTATTCACGTCATATTCCCACCACTCCTGGCTTCGTCTACGCATCCACACAGATCTCTGTAGTGAATTTGCAACCATAAACCCGCAAAAGTTTCCATTACACAAACACTATGAAATAAATGCGAATATGCTTACTTCCTCCATAACCTTCCGAACTTTAGTGCATGCCGGTTAGTTTGAAACCTCAAACAGTTCACACTGCAATCAGATATAGGTCACATTTTAAAAGGTAATGTGAACAGCCAATCAAAAAATCGGATCTGAGCAAAAAATCAGAATTGAGCATTAGGACTTGCGGTGTAAACGGGGCCTTACACAATGTTTGAAAGCAGGCGTCTATCAGTGGATCCATCTATCAGTGGTAAGCGCTTGGTGAAGACGACATGTTTTTGAAACGTTGATCATTGTAGCCAATCACAGACATATATGTTGAGCACATGAACACAATGGCCAATCAGATACATAATGTTGAGCCCCATAGCAGGCAGATTTCTCATTTAATGGTAATTACATGAGTATCTACTGTTTTCGTCTCAAAGACTAGTTTACAAATAAAAAACAGCAGTGTCATAATATTATATTATTAGCCCAAATACAGACAATACAACTCAACTTAGCCTATATAGGTCCATTTATAGTCAATCAATAGTCTGTCTCTGAACGCTGCTTCAATAGATCTCAAAACTAACAGCTTTTTTCTTTGTCTTTTGTTTGCACATGCCAGATGCAGATGGGAATTAAATGGCACGTGTGAAGGGGTTTGTAGTTCCATGGCATTCCTACCCTTCTGTTTGGTTCTTGATGGATTTGCAGTTCATGATATTAACATGTTTGGGATGCAGCTTTTTGCTGCCTCTTTGCTACTCAAGAAGACCTTGTTTTTTGGTACAAATAAATTCACAAGGCTTATGTTACTACTACACAGCACTAGTATGTAAATGTATTCTTTAAAATATACATTGAGAAAAGTTCTGAGATTGTTTAACTATTTGTGTAACACTGTTTGAAACTTTGTGAAAATGATGTAAGCCCAGCAAGTAGAGACTTAAGTGGTTTATGAACTTTGATTTTAGCTCTTGTGCAAAAATTATTAAAAGAAAAAAGATGCACAGTGGCACTGTTTTTGCATTGTTTTGTGTAATACATGGAAGGAGAAAATCAAAAGAAAGCCCTTGAATATGTCAAATTTACTGTCCAGATTTTTTTTTAATGCATGATTATTGTGAAGTAGTGGCTGTGAATTAGTGCTAACACAGGTGGTATTTTAGTGTAAAGTATACATTTTAGTGTAAACTTCTATAGCAGTACTTTCAACGCCTAAGCATTTCATGTTAAAACCTAACAGAAAAAATATCAGTGGTATAAGACTATAAGATATTCTAGATATGTATACTTCTTAAAGAGAGAGCGAGTGTGTCTGTGTGTACAGTCTACAAAATGAGCTGGCCCTGATCCGGCATGATTCTGGACCAGATCTGGCCCACATTTGGGCCAAATCGCCATAAAGAAATCAGGAGCTGGCCCAGTTCTGGTCCAGATGAGGAAAAAACGGAACTGTGCCGGTATTGGCCCGTTGTGCCAAAAGACACCGGCCCAGGTCCGTTGCGCGGATCTGGCCCAGAACTTATGAAGTGTGGGCCAAATGATTTTTGCTATCTGGGATGATTCATTACCACAATACGGAAAACATGGACTGAATCACGATGCATAAAAACGAAATTTACTGTATAATGCGGAATTTCACAGAATTTGTCAGATCTTCGATGAAAAGAAGGTAGGCTAAGTAAACTTAAATAAAATCGCCATATAGACTAGTGTCTGTGAATATTAAACCGCTTAAAGACTATTTAAGAATCATGCATGTTCTGCTTGTCTCTGTGAATGAATGGCACAGACGCGCGGATTCATTTACCACACACTGATGCACCATGACGCTTGCGATGTTTTCAGCAATGGATCGATCAACTTCATCTACACAGCCGCTCTGAGAGTCACTTTAGCAGCATTTTAGCTTGATTTGAGAAAAACTTTCGTCATATCAAAAAAAAAAAAAAAAAATCAGACACTCAAATGTCTAGCTTCATGGCAACCTGTCAAAATAAAAGGTTGGTTTAACATTGGGCCAAATTGGTTTGGAACAGTTGTTGATCTGAACTGACAAATTATGCCTGACTATATGTTTGATTGACAATTTCATTGATCACTGAGATAGCATTGACTTGGAATTAAGTTGGTTCAATATAAAAATTTAATTTTAAAAAGTAGCTCAGATGTAGTAAACTACTTTTGCCATATTGCTGTAGCTTAGCTTGCTACATTTCCCAGGGTGGTAGCTTCAGTGTAGTGAAGCTACATTTAATGTAGAGTAACTGCTAGCTTAGCTCACTACATATTCTAAGTAGCTTGTCCAACACTGCATAACATTAACTTTCTTAATCTTTCACGTAGTAGCGACTACGGCAAATCAGCTGTTCTCCCGTAGTAGACGGTTACAGTAGAACGTCGTGAAGTAGCACTTAAGTCGCGCATGCGCAATAGATCGCCAGAACGCCGTTGCCGTTCCACCAGAGGCCGTTGCTTAAAGTCCCTAATGCTGGACGGAGACTGACGCCTGGCAGCTTTTCTTTGCTGCTGCTCTGGAGTAACGCATTTCAGCTACGTGCTATGTCTTTTTAAAATATTGTTCACTATCATCATACGTTTTAGTTATCAGGCGCTTTCCAACAAAACCGTCAGCAGCATCTTTAGAAAAGCATTCGTCCATGTCATCCGGTGACTTGGCTTGGAACCTCCCACTAGGGATACGGACTATTTATACCGCGTGCAGCATCCGAGCCTTCTAGAGATACACGAATCCAAAAAAAAAAAAAAAAAGATTCTGAAGATTGTTCGCTTGGAGGTAAGAAAATCACTATAGAAACGTCTTTATTACCATTCTGAACAATAGTCTGCGACTGAAATGTGACCTAAATTATGCAGAATATTATCAAACATCATTCGCTTCTGATGTTTTGACACGCATTTTAGTCGTAGACAGCCTGCTTAAAGTTACAGTCAGTGTTGCCATTTTATCTCTAGCTGAAATAAAATTTCTACAACGAAAGATTAAAACAACTCCCATTCCTGTGCCGTTACGTGCTCTAAAGGAAGGTTTTTGGTACAGAATTGTATGAATAGACAGGTCATGAGGACAAAAACAGAGGCTATGTAGCATATCATTTTTTAACAGGAACGTTATTTATAATGCACTTATTAGAAAAGAGAAAGAAAGTACAGGTAAAGTTTACATGTTACAGAGAAAGTAACATGTAAACATTGTCACTCCATTAGTTAATATCTGAAATTAGTTATTTTCCGTACTGTTCAAACTGTTCTAAATGAAATTGTTTTATTGCCTTATTTGACAATATTTATTTTATTTATTTTAGGGGCGTATAAACGTATACACAACAGCATACACACGTGCTTTCTCAGACACGTGCACGCATGTATACAATACTCACACACAATCCAGATTCCAGTCTAAGCTCCTGTCTAGATGGCACACACAGACATGACTACCTGTACAACTTTCATCTAATTTTTAATGTACTTTCAGTTATATGATGCTTATTAAGAATAGTGTGTCCTGCCATGTCTGATGTTTTGGTTTCCCATCATATGATACCAGATACCAGGTCTTAAGCAACTTAAACAACTTGAATATGGAGATTTGAATGTCTAATGTCAATTTAAAAAGAACTGATTGTTCACAAAACAGCAGCATACAATTCTATTGACTTTTATTGACTGGAACATTCAAAATTGGTATTGGCTTGGCACTGGCTTTGTTAAATATACAAGGGATTTATAACTGAAAGAAAAAAAATACTTCAAAAGAGCACAGCTGTAGTAAACATTTGGTTTTCTGGATGAGCGGTTAATAATGGTGTTTTTCCCTGGACAGCACTCATTAATTCAGAAATATTTGACATCTGAATTCTTTGATTGACCTGTCAGAATCAAGTATTCTAGAGAGAGCAGTGCAATAGTCTACATGTTATGAGGATTGAATCTTTTTTGATAACAGAGACAAATGAGTGTGGAAAAAACAAGGGCCATGTGAGTACCCCTTGTGAATGTGGTCAGGAGACTGTTAAATGGGGCAGTGGGGTGGAAATGCCAGTTCAAAACCCTGCCAATGCTTCCCTCCGCCCCTTACACACCCGTCCCGCCATTCTCACACCCGGTTATGCCTGGAATCCCATGCACTCTCTCTGAAAAGAGTAAACAACCAGGGTCAAAGAAAAACAGGTTGTGACGGGTGGCTGTGATGTGCCGACTGTCAGCATGCCAAGCCCACTTTTTTGAAAAAACATAAACATGAGTAGCATGGATTACAGGCCAAACTGAAGTGTAATCAAGGGGGATTTACACCCGCCAGGTCGAGACAATGAGTGTGCTCAGATAACACTGCCTCACTCCGTAAAACTGATTATGATTGGCTTTTGTCAGGAAGCAGTGGCAGTGCTAATACTAGCATTAGCTCAGCAGGGTAGAGTGTTTGAGCAAGGCCATCTTTGCGTACATAGTTGCTGACATTTTTGTTATTAGAACCTTTTGCATATATAAGATATGACGAGAGGGGATCAATTGCTGTAAATTTGGTTCTATGGTTAAAAAACTTTCACACATTTTAAGCTCTCATGTGGAAAAGAAATAGCTTGTAAATCTAAGTAAATATGCAACACATCAAAATAGACTTGTGTACACTCTAAAATTGCATAAGCAATCACTCTAAGGCTTAAAACAAAAACAACAACAGACAGCCTGTAAATTCTATTCTAAATATTTTATCCTATCACAAGTTGGTTACCATGTATTTGTTGTGCATTAATCAATTTCAGATCTTTAGTGCGAGTAATAATATCCAAACATCACAACACCATAATGTAATATTTTAAAGTGGAATGGTTTCTATACAAAGGTTGTTTTAGAAAATGTCCACATATAAGGCATTACTGTAACATGCTAAGATGTTGCAGCCAGGATTCATTTGATGTTGATTGACAGATGTAATTTTTTGTGCTTATCAGTGCCAGCTCTAATTCTGGCTACCACTATGCCTCTGCTGGAAGAAAGTTCCGTGCCGAGGGACTGTACTCGAACTGTGCCAGTAGTCATCATTGGTGAGTCATCAAGGAGCAAACATGATCAGATTCATCAATAATGAAAGTCGGATGTTTACAGCATTAACCAATAGGGCTGGCTCTTAGTTAGTATGGATGTTAAGAAATATTTAATAATAATATTATATATTTAAAGAATAAAAGATGCACAAAAATATAACATTCCATAGTTACATTCTCTCCCGTCTCCCCTTCACAGGTAATGGCCCCTCCGGGATATGCTTGTCATACCTTCTGAATGGATATACTCCTTATTTAGATCCCATGGCTGTGCACCCAAGCTCCATCCTCTTTCGTAAACTACAGGAAGCCAAGCATCTTCCCATCACTGAACAGGTAAAAAAAAAAGAGTGATGAAACAGGTTGTGGAGATTAACGTTAAGAAAATAGTGAACAATGTAAACAATCAAAAATGTTATAGTCTACTGTGCAATAAATCCTTTGCCCGGTATGTCTTCTTGTAGGATTTGGAGTATCTTTGTGAAGGTTTAGAGGGGCGTTCAGGAAACCCTGTGGCAGTGCTCTTAGACACACTCCTCCATCCAAATGCAGATTTGGGCTTTGAGTTCCCCTCTGTACTGCAGTGGAGGCTGAAAAAGAAACATCACATTCCTCATCTGGTCTTGGGCAAAGCTAAACCTGGCGGTGCATGGCATGTGAGTGATCCTTTTGTAATAGTAGGGTTTATGCTTTTCACTTACAACTGCCTGAGCTGAAAAAAATATGAATTGAAAAAATAACCTTCCCTAACTATTAGGCTAGCTTTGAGAATTTAGTCATGCTAGTTATCCAATACAACTTACATAATGTGAAGAAAACCTGGATAGATATTTTTTTCTAAATGTCCCTCATTGACAAACTTTGCCCTTCTGGTCTCCTAGGCAATGGAAGGTTCGATGCTGACCATTAGTCTTGGTATATGGATGGAGTTACCAGGAGTCAACTACAGAGATTTGACTCCGGGCAAACGGAAGTATGCACTATGGAGGAGAACTGCATACATGATTAAGGCAGCGTCCATTAGTACAGGGATGTCAAGTCCCACTACTGGAGAACCACCTTACTGCAAAGTCTAGTTACAACCTTAATTAAACACACCTGAACCAGCTTGTCAAGGTCTTCACTATTACTAGAAATTTCCAGGCAGGTGTGTTGGCAAAGGTTGAAGCTAAGCTCTGCAGGAAGGTGGGCCTCCAGGAGCAATATTGGACATCTCTGCATAAGTATTTCTCAAGGATATCAAGAAGATATTACGGGTCTTATCATACAGAAATATGGTCTAATTTTTTTATGTTTTAGTAGGTTCTGAGATTGATGGGTTCCTTTGTATATATGTTTGATTTTCTCACAGGGTGGTGTCCAATGATCGAGCCACTCCAGATGAGATCTCCTCCTACTACAAAAATTATGTCAAGCTCATGGGTCTCCAGAAGAACTTTGTGGACAATACCTACGTCACCTCTGTTCAAAAACTTCACCGCAGTCAGGAAAACAGTATTGGGAATGAAAATGTAAATGGTCAATTGAATGGTGTGAAAAACGGGTTTGATTTTTGCAATAAGAACAGCACAGAGAACGGTCAGAATGGACTGGTAAATGGGTTTAGTGATGAGTTACAAACTGGAATGGAGAATAGCATTAGAAGAGGAGAGATTGGGGAGGAAGATGAAGATAAAAGAGGCAAAGAAGGAATGAAAGAGACTACTGGGGTGTCTCAAGGGCTTTCACAGGGACTCTGGGAGGTCAGGGGCTACCAAAAGTTCCAAGGTGACACTCATGTCCCTTTTAGCTTATTTGCCGAGAATGTTGTCTTAGCAACAGGGGCATCTGACTCTCCAGCTCGATTGGGAGTAGAGGGGGAGGATCTCCCTTATGTGTTTCACAGTGTGCGTGACCTTGGGATGGCTGTCAGCGGTCACGGCAAACTGGGCTCTTCCTCTGACCCTGTGCTGGTAGTGGGGGCAGGGCTTAGCGCAGCCGACGCAGTGCTGTGTGCCCTGAACCATAGGGTCTCTGTGTTGCATGCATTCCGAAAGCGCACTGATGACCCAGGTCTCATCTTTCAACAGTTGCCAAAGACACTTTACCCTGAATATCACAGGGTCTACCACATGATGTGTTCCCAAATTTACCCAGCATCCCCTGTTGCCAATCCAACAGCTCCTAGTCCATCTTTGTTTCCCGACTACACCAGCTTCCCTGAGCATTGTGTGCTCTCCTTCCAGCCTGACATGCACTGTGTGATGAAGGGATCCAATGGTGTCCTTAGAGTCTTCAAAGTCTCAATGGTGCTAGTTCTGATCGGGACCTATCCCAACTTGTTTTTTTTGAAGGACCAAGGGCAGTACCTTGGCTTGGATCCCAGTAGGCCTATCTCCTGCAGACAGAATCCTGTCGACATAAACCCTTACACCTTTGAGTGCAATGCAGAGCCTGGGCTCTTTGCCATGGGACCCCTTGTTGGTGACAACTTTGTACGCTTCTTGAAGGGTGGCGCTCTTGGCATTGCTAGCTGTTTGCTCAAGAGACTGAAACAGAGGATGAAGAAAAACAGGAAATTGATCGCAAATGAAGGAGGGTGTGGAGGACGGGGAAGAGAAGGAAGTGGAGGCGGAGTAAGAGGATTTGTCTAAGGCTCCAAGAGAAGGTGTTTTATGACAGTAGTCATCTTGGGATAATTCTCATCTTTGTATGTATGCAGTGAATACTAATGAAACTTCAACTTTCCTTACACTTCTAAAATAAAGTATATTTATAAAAATGAGCAGATGCTAGGAGAAACTACTCTCTTCCCAATGGAGTCTTATGTTGACTCATACAAAAGCATTTTTTTGCTGGTCAGAAATACAGTTATGTGCCAATATATCATTGTCATTTAAAGCCTAGATGGAGTACGATTTATGTCTTTTTGCTGTCAGTTACCTTGTTACTTGTAATTAGTAATCTGCTCTTACATTACATCACGGACTGCATATCTCATTTAATGGTCAAAGTGCCTAAAGGGCTGTTCACACTGACAGCGATTTGTAGCGGCAAAGCAACTGAACATCATTCATAGTTTGTGTCACAAGCAACAGACTGTTGCTGTTGAGAAGTGACAAGGTTGAGCAGAGCAAAGAGAAGCAGCCTGAGTTGGATATAGAGGCAGAGTGGGAATTCCTACTAGACACCAAAGGATCAGAGACTCAGCGATCTTCAGTGATTTATTTGCATTTATCAGTGTGAATGCAGCATAAGTCAAGGAGAAGTCTACAGCAACAGAGACACAAAAAATTAGGAGGCCATATTGTTAAGACCTGGACTATGTGTATCTTTTCTATCAGACAAGATCCAAACCAACTTTACTCTTTTAACAAGTGCCAACCCTACAGTACATTGTAATTTATAGTAACCATGGTGTGTCTATGTCCCTAAGGTATTTTATAAGTAAAATAGTTAAATAAGGATTTTCTGATCAAAGAATTCAGATTAATCTAATGTGAGATGTTTTAGAGATTTGCAACAGGTTTTGACTCCTTAATAAGGTATTTCACAATACTGAATACTAGTGAAATGTTTTATTTCATACCTATCTATAGTGCCAAATAAACGTTATATTGCTTTGAAATAATAATAATAATTTCTAAAGCATTACGTTTTCACCTCAGCCATTCATACTGTATGTTTAGATTGCTGAGGGTATCCTTGTATGGAGTGACAGTTTAGACCGCAGATTTCATCAAAAGACATGAAGGAACACTTGAAGGAACCAAAAGCATAAGACAAATCTGAGCTGTAAGAAATAAGAAAGTCCTTTAATTCAGAGCAGAATGATTGAAGCTGCTTCACAAGGAGGTGACATACAACTGCTCAATTTTGTAAAACTTCAACATTTATTACATATAAGTTTTGTACACAGTATTTTTTATTATAGACAAATAAATCTCTAATAAAAGTGGAAATGTGTTTTGCTTGGCAATCTTATCACAGATATTTACCACATTATGAACATTATTATCTTTTCTTTGCAGGTTTAGGGTTGTACCTGAGAGAAAAAGAGAAAAATAAAACAGATTCAACACAAAAGTAACTTATACAGTCCAACCAACATTCCCACAAAGGCATTTAACATTCCTGCCCAACGGTGACAATTAGTAACTGATGTCTAAATTATTGAATAACAGCAAATTGATATAAACTGGTATGCAGTAAAAATCAGACATTATTTAAAAGTCGTCAAACCAGACACCCCCTTCCATAAAACATGTCTGGGACACTTCATTAGCCTGGGGGAGGGAGCTGGAGCAGATGTTAGAAAAACAGAGGTGCCGTTTTCTTTTCATTCTTTTTATTTTCTTTGTGATGTTCCCACCCCATGCATGACTTGCTGAACAGATTCAGAGATCAAACAGTTGTGTTGGACACAACCACACAGCTGTGACTGTATATTTGAGGGCGCGAGTGTTGGTTTTTGACAGGACAAATCGTACCACTTGAAAGTCCCCCGTTAGCCAGGTTCAGTCTCCAGGCAACAATTCTGTGCCTGACAAGGCCTAACCCTTCTTTCTCTAAGAAGATGCGAGCCTAAAGGCTCGGCCAAAGAAGCATACTTTGAAAGCCTTGCGCACAGAGCGGAACGCAGAAAATTAAGTATACCCGGGTCTTAACACACAAGATGGTGGCGATGTTTCGGTTGTATGAGGACGAAGTCTATGCCAATATCTGAAAGTAAGGTTATGCCAATTATTTGTATTCCATTTATATAAATATAAATTTGATATGAGTGAATCTACTAAAGAAATTATCTCAAGACACTGACCACTAACTTAAATCATCACTGTATATTCTGTCCTAATCACTTAGTGTTTAATCAGCAAGAGCTTGTTAGAAATATCAACGGGTCATCACAGCCCAGCGTGACCTCAACTGTGAACAATGACTTAAAAGCAGTTAGGAAATCATTGACATCATACTTTCCAAGCGTGCTCTGTGAAAATTAAGGATCTGCTAAAAGGAGAAAACGCCCCCTTCAAGAACTCATGCGTGATGCTTCGACACTGGTGGACCTGGTAGTTTATCAGCAGCCAGAACACACAGTTGATGAGTTCATGAATTCAGTTCATAAACAGTGTGCATGACTTTACGAAAGAAACTTGCTGCGGTTGAGTGAAGTTTTTCAAAGATATGTCAAAGCTGTAGACGTCTACCACCAAATATCTGAGAGACTGTCTGACAGAGGATTCAAAGCGGGGCACAATACTGGGAATCGGATCCAATCCCTCTGTTCTGCCTGGCCTGCCTCAGTGCGTAACACTATCCCGTTGCTTAAACTGGTCTCAGCCAGTCCACTCCAGGCTAAGCCCATAGTGTGCCAACACAAGGTTATTGCCTCATTGTGAGCCTTGATATCTGGGGTCAGAGGTCAGTGTCTTGTTGAATGTAGTGTTAGTTTAGGCAGGTGGCGATTGTCTGCATGAGGGTGAGAAATGGACTGGGATCAGACAATCTCAGTCAGGGTTCAAAAGAGCACTAAAATTGCTCACGTCCCACTTGACGTCACTCACTTGATTCTGTCGGTTTGATCTATGTCCCACCCCCTATAAATTGTTTTATGCCCTACTGTCTGCACAAGCACATAGACCACATACCTGAACAAATCATCTCCCAAAATCTCCTCCCGTTCATTCTGTTTTTCCTCCTAAAAGAGAGAGAATATATGTCAGGTTTTGCCAACCACCAGTAAGATGAATGTATTTAATTTAGATAAAGTCACTAAATCCAAGAAACTACATTTTGGGGTAGTTCCTCTAATTCACACAGCCTGTTTTATTTAGGAGCTAGAAATACCATTAAAATGTGAAACTTAAACAGCACAGCTCTAACAAAGTGCTTGCACAACCACCTCGAGTTTTTGAGTCGCTGATAGTACTTGAAGTGAATTGTACAAGAACTTGTCAACATCCAGATCAGTGACCGCTTTCTGTTTACTGTCATTCACTGTATAAATTATCAAATGCATACTAATTAAAACATGACAAAATACACATCAATTTAAAGCTACAAACAACTTGCGCTTCAACTTATGACTGTTTATATCTACTAGCAACTGTGATTTTGTGTCGTTTGTGCTCCAAAGTAAGGATGCAATTTAACAGATTAAGTCTGTTTCATATCCATTGCACTGCGTGATTGTGTGAATGGATGACAGCTCAGTTTGTTGTGCTATTGTTGCTTTTAGTATTCAGAAAAAAAGAAGTTACTACTATCAGTGTTGATGTTCAACTCTGTATCCAGGGTCCAGGGTGTGTAACATTCCACACACAAATCAGAATGATAGCTATGCGCATTATGCCTACTACTGGCTACTGTTTCAATGCAAGCAAAAATAAGCAGATTACTCCAAATTATTAAAATTACAATACGAAGGGAATTTTTTATTTTATTTTTTCATGCTATACTTTAATGACATGAAAGACAAAATATAACCCTGCTAAATAACACCCTTGCTAAATGGTCAATGAAAAACAGCAGCCATTAAAAAAAAAGCTTTAGATGTGCACCATTATTAAATTATAAGTGATGTTAAAAATAAACTTTAAGTGAGCGTAAACAAATTTAAATAATCAAATTCTAAAAAAGGGGAAATGAGCACGCACAATTAAATATCCAATAACAGGCAATGACATGCATATAAAACAGTCTAAGGATAACAACCATTTCCCATGGTTTGTTGCCACTCATTTCCTTGTTCCTGTGGTCTCTCACCTCTGTTGCCTGTCTAAGCCATTCCTCCAGTTCAGAGTTCTTGCTGCGATTGTGAGCCACCAGATCCGAGCCTCCGATAATATTGGGCAGCCCATGAAATCCAGGGACATTTGCCTAAACATGCACACACAGAAGCCATTTAAATTGTCATATACACAGATAAACAGACACTGTGATACTTTGCCATAATATTACAGAAGTGTGCACAAGACACTCGCTCAGACCTTGCGGAACCTTTTGACATTTTTGTCATTGGGGTCACGGGTCTGTAATGGGCCAGGTCTTGATCTGGAAGAGGAGGTGCTCACAGTCAGGGACTTAAACTGAACCTTTAGGAGACTCCTGGGCAGCTCAGCCTCATTCTCAGATCCAGTTTTGGAGGTTGAGGCCTTCAGATCAACAGAGATTTTATTACACCAACATGTTACAAGACACTCTGAGGGAAAACAGGGTGAACATTGTGATCATGACCTTTCTGAAACCCTGAAAAGATATTATTAGGTAGCATAGGTCAAACTGACTCACAACTAATGTCTGTATTTAAACCTCTCACCTTCATTTCCTTATTAGCTACAGTCTCACTGTGCTGAGAAATTGCATTTTGAGTCCTTGAATTCTGAAAGAAAGAAAAAAACATGGGACTAGCTGTTCTGTAGATAAAAACAGAAAACATTTATAAGAAAGAAATGATGGCTGTCTCCGTACCACAACAAAAGACACTTCCTCCTCTTTGACCTCTTCATGTTCTGGTCTATTCCCCTTGTTTGCTGACCTATGTGCCGCCAGACCTGGCGTTTGATTGGGTGACCTCTTTGACTGCCTCTCAGAGCCCTGATTTGTTGCAGCTGGGCCTGTTTTGTCCATCTGCAAGTTCTGAATGTTGTTCCTTGTGCCTTTTCTGGTTTTGGACTCAGTGCCCTCTTGCTGATTGGGCAATTGTGGGTTATTGATTGTGCTGTTGGGTTCTGACTCAAGACGTTGTTTTTTATTAGCTGCAGCACACAGAGGCTGATCCATCTCTTCGGACATTATGGATTCAAGCTCTTCAAGTGACATTTCTAAATCAGCAGCTGCTTCAGGTTCCTCCGGGTCTGATGGGACGTCTAGCTCTGGTTCCTTCCTCTTTTTGCTGCCAGAGCTTTGACTGGACCCACAAGCCTGACCCAGACCGGCACTGAACTCAGATCTTGACACTGAGCTGTGTTGGTTTTGGGCAGGATGTGAGTTCTTGGCGGAGGAATTTTGCTGGAACTCGTCTTTTTTATCTTCACTGTCTTTTCTGAAGATTTTGATCTCTGACTGGACAGAATTGGCACAGTCTTCATGGGGCCTGCAACCGTAAACAAAACAATCATATAATAGTTCAAACATCATGCAACCTTTCAATATGAAAATACTGTCACATGACCCTGTACACCTGGTTTTAACCCTTTCACACGTAAGTTTAAAATATTCTAACTGACCCCCCAGCGTGAGTTTTTCAAGGCGACCGTTATTTATAACTTGTCACTTTAATGTTTCCATGGTGACGCGTCATTGCTTGTCACGTGGCACAGCGCAACTACAACACAGCGCTGAATGAATGATGATCTGCTTTTATGTAATTTTTCCTTTTTTATTAAAAATATACACAAATGTATTAGCTATAGCATGAAACACTGATATTCCGATTGTCAAATATGTGCAAGTGGAAGTGTTTTGTTGTTTAAACACCTTTATAACGATCGCGTTAGTTGAGCTGTATGCGCAATGGGCGGCGCCATGTTAGTTTGTTTCACAGTTCAGAGAATCGGATCTGTTGGATTTACAACATTTCAATTCCTCCGCTTCTCACGAAATACATGAAATAGGTGGCCGGTGAACTGGGAGAAGAATAGGATAAAATGTAAAGCTACTTACACAATGTGTATCTGATATGAATAAAAGTGTTGTCTTATTATAATGGAAAGGAACAAGAATTATTGCCGCTTCCATAGACATCAGTGTGTTTTTTACAAACTCAAAATCATTGTTTTGCTAGTAATTATGTGTATTTAAGTGTCTGAAACCTAAAATAAACATTATGTGGTTGAAAACACTCAATAGTTGTGATATATGACAGCACTGAGTGCGTCTGTCTCTGGCTCAGCGCCAGTCAACGCGCGAAAGCACGTTTGAATTTAGAAGTTGATCACGTGATGCACTGACCGTTCTAATCACACCGGTGTGATCGTACGCTACAGGGACCAGCCAAGACTGATCACACCGGTGTGATCGTACGTGCGAAAGGGTTAATGTCTATCCTGGGTGATCTGATTATGAGTGGTCAGTTGAGACACATTATCTGGTTGTATTTAAGGCCATGTGACTTTTTTTAATCACATTTATTAGACTACATGCAGCATTTTCTGTCTCATTACTTTACATATTGATAAAGCACAAACTAAAAGTAAAAGAAAAAAAGAACAATGAAAACAAACCGAATAAATTCAATTTCACTACAAACATCACTTATTCTAGGCACGCAACTGTATTAACTTCATTTGTGTGTGCTTCTCAACATTGATACTAATAAGAAATATTTCTTGAGCATCATCAAATCGGCATATTAGAATGATTTCTGAAGGATCATGTGACTGAAGGCTGAAGTAATGGCAGCTGAAAATCCAGCTTTAAATAAATTCAATTTTAAAATATCTTAAAATAGAAAACAGTTATTTTAAAATGGCTACGTTCACACTGCAAGCAAAAGTGGCCCAAATCCGATTTTTTTAATCGCATGCGACTCGGATCAGATTTTTTTATCAATTTGAACAGCATAAACCACTTGGAATCCTTTTGATTCTGAATTGGGCCACTTCAATATGTGGATCCGATAGAGGTCAGATGTTTTGCCATAGTCATATCAGAATTCATGCGACATTTTTCACAATTCTAAGCTAATGGACATCACTCCAAAGATTTTATATCCTGGTAGTTCTTTGAAAATGGAAGATGGCAGCGAAGTTAGTCAGAGGAGGGACAGTGAGCTGTTATACTGCTCTATACAAGAAAAACTGCACAAAAAAAACTTTACTCTTTCTCCTCATCCTCGTCCAAATTCACTGGTTCCATGGCACATAACCTTATAAATGAATGCGTAAAAGCTGACTTTAGTAACCTCCATGTTTACTTCTGTATGACAGCGTGCTGCGTGACGCCTTTGTTAATGTCCTTTTGGGTATGTGGGTCAGTCTGATATTGGCCATATTTAAAAGATAATGTGAGCATTATGGCTTTCAGTGTGAATACTTTAGTGATGTGGTGTGGCATCAGACTTGCCTTTTTTTGCCCGCAGGCTGGAAGAAGTTTGTGAGGGCTGTCTGTTTCTGGGGGGACTGTTTTAGTGTGGTGCTGCCATTGGGAGGTGCTGTCAATTTCCCAGAAACTTTAAATTCAACTTGCCCCCTGCCCGAAGGAGCAGAACCTTTCTTCACCCTCTGCTCAGGCTCAGCCATGCTGCAGCTCTCAGATGACCTCACCGTCTCACTGATGATGCGGGAAGTGGAAGGTTCCGGGCCGAGGGATGAGGACTTATTGGTTGCTGATAGTGTGGAGCCCTTCTTTGTGGGACGTGTCTTCTCAGGAGTCTCGCCAACTGCACTCACTCCACTTGTAACCATCCTGAAAATATGAACATTGACATACTTTACAAGACAGATTTATATTAACACTTCTATTAGCATTATTTGCAAGTGCTGTATGGTTTTGGAACTCTGTGAATTGATTGGTTTATTTAAAAAAAAAAAAAAAAATCCAATAATTATAATTTTAAAAAAGGACCAACACTGGATATGCGTTGTCTGGCTGTGCACCAAGTTACATTTGTGATCTTATTGTGCCATACTGTCCTGCTAGGGCACTTAGATCTTCAAATCACTTGCTTTTGAATGTGTCACGATGTTGCTACAAATTAAAGGGTGATCGGGCTTTTTCTGTCGCTGGGCCTAAGCTTTGGAATGCTCCTCCTTATCATGTGAGGTGTGCTCCTTCATTGGATATTTTTAAATCTACTCTGAAAACACATTTTTATTAGGGCTGGGAAAAGATTAATCGCGATTAATCGCATCCAAAATAAAAGTTTGTGTTTACATAATATATGTGTGTGCACTGTGTATAATTATTTTGTATATATAAATACACACACATGCATGTAAACATATAAGAAATTTTTTTTATTTATAAATAAAATATTTATATAT
Source organism: Siphateles boraxobius (assembly GCF_051911475.1). Classification (NCBI taxonomy): domain Eukaryota; kingdom Metazoa; phylum Chordata; class Actinopteri; order Cypriniformes; family Leuciscidae; genus Siphateles; species Siphateles boraxobius. Next base: position 21,060,441 of record NW_027508722.1, on the reverse strand, counting down.
AATATGAATTATAAATAAATATATACAGTATATACATGCAAATATTTCTTAAATATATACATGCATGTATGTGTATTTATATATATACAAAATAATTATACACAGTGCACACGCATATATTATGTAAACACAAACTTTTATTTTGGATGCGATTAATCGCGATTAATCTTTTCCCAGCCCTAATTTTTATTCTTTAGCTTTTGGAAACTTGTAATTGTTGTTTTTATAGCGTAGTTCTGCTATGCACTATGTACAGCACTTTGGATCAATTTGTATTGTGTTAAATGTGCTTTATAAATAAAGGTTGTTGTTGTTGTTGTTGGATAGATGGAGTAATCAGCTCATAACAATGAATTAACTGATTGTTTCCTTCACTTTAATTTGTGTTTTGTTGTCTCACTTCCAAAAGTTTCGTCATTTCCTTAAAGCAGAAGTCTAGTTCACTTCAAATCACAAAAAGCTGTCAAATAAGGCTATTTATAGTTATAAGGTTTGAACACCACTTAAAATGTTAGGTTATTGTTCTGAGGTTCAGGGGCCAGTTGCACCAGCTGTGCTTGAGTTACAGCTTAGTATAGTTTTTACTTAAATGGACACTAAGTTACAACTTACACACTACTAAATATTTTCACGTTGCACCATTGAAATGTAACTCAATGAATAAACTAAATATTTACAGAAGCCTTCAATCACGTATTTGAAGGCTGCTGTTGGATCATTAAGGGTAAATGTCATTTTATGCAACTGCACATTACTTTACGAAGAGCTTACAACCAACTACTTACATTATGCCTTAAGAAAAAATGGTGCAACCAAATAAAGTACAGAGTTAGTAACAAACTAGCTAGTAGTTACTAAGCCTCTGGTGTAGACTTTACGTTCTAATTTAAGAAAGAACTTACGAATGGCTGGTGCAACCCTACCCAGATCTGGAGATGTTAGGTGGTCCAATTTGCTTTATATTTCTATTCTTGAAGACACAGTTATTCTGTATGACTCATGGCACAGACTTCTACCTGCTCTGGTCCTGAGAGAGCTCAGTGTTGACCACATAGGCTGTGATATTCTGGGAAGGTGCCACGAGCGCCGTCTCATCCACAGCAGTGTTCTGAGAAAGTGTTGCTGCAGCAATGACTGGCTTCACTTTCACAGATTCTGTGAAGAAATGTTGAGGAATTGTTAATGATATGTCAGTTTCTGCGTAAAGCCAATCCTTTTGGCCAACAGGAAGTCCACTTCTCAAACTGCCATGAAAGGTCCATTATGCACGCAATAAAAAATAAAGTACAATCAATCATCATCATATTCATCATTATTCAGTCAGTTAACATACTGAAAAAAAAAAACACTAAGAAAGAGTAATGTTCTAAAACAGTCCGTCTGCACCAGATGTGTATGTAAGTGTGTGTAAACCCACCAGATTGAATAGAAGAACAGGGATTGCAGTATGTTTGATTATTGACATGAATGGCAGCCAATCCGATCTCAGATTCTGTGATAAAGCGCAAGCCGTTTCTGTGTGAACAAGACAAAACATTAGAAAGAAACAAATATCAACAAATAATTTAGAGCTATCTGAGTAGAACTACAAAAATCAGTAAAGTAAAACATTTAATATATGTTTCAATAGTATATGCAAAATTACATATTTGTTATTATATAATTAATTTAAATAATTATATTTAATAATATATTTCTTTCATTTTTAAATAATGGCCATTTTGTACTAATGGGGCAGGAATGCGTGTTCTGGCACAAACAAACACAACAAATACATGCACATACAAAATGCAATCAATCAACAATCAAACGGAAAATATCTTTTTTCTTTTTTGAAACAGTAGGTGGAACAGATTTACCATATAACTCAATATACAGAATAATTGCTATAGACATTGTCTGAACTAATAACAGACAGCATAGACTGCGCATCAGCAAAAAATACACACACACACACCTGTAAAGAATCTGGGCCACAGATTCCACCCACTTCTTGGAGTTTGGAGGGATCATAGCCTGGGAGTTTCCCGATATCATGTCAACTACACAAGTGTTGCTCGACTCTAAGAGTGAAACGGGCAGAGAGCCCTCGTCCAAAACCCGAAACACCCCACCTCCGCAACTCACTGCCAGACTCAAACGCTTCATCTGAAAAGATACAAAAAACATCAGTGACTACAACAATAAAATACTGACTGTAATTCAGATGGGATTACAAGGATTTTCTAAATTGTTCAAACCTAATTACAGCTTTGTCCTGCAAAAGAGAAAATTAAACCGCAAATTAAGACTAAACTGATGTAATTGAAGCCTGCTAGCTGTTAAAAAGAACAGGATGGGCCTTTTAATTTGTCCCACAACAAGAAGAAATTAAACATTTGTATGCTTTAAACATTTAGACATTAAAAAAATCTTAGTTTTACTTTAGTAAAAATCATAATATAATTTTTTGGTTCATTTAAATGAAGCTGATATAAAATAAAATATAATTATATGAAAAACTTAAACTAGAATATAAAAAATAATAATAAAAAAAATAGAAATACCTTGACAATAAACAAATATAACTTGATGAACTACAAAACAGAAATAAAAACTGAAATAAAAAAATTTGAAATTATACAGGAAATGGAATATATATATTTAAAAAATATAAAATGAAAACCAGCACACAACTAAAACTAAAATGAAATTAATACTATATTTGTAAATAATATTATAACAACAACACTGTTCCAAACACTAAAAAAACTAAATTTTAACTTTTGGAAAAACTATCTTTCTGGGTCTCCAGAGGTTAAAAACTTCACCCTCAAAAAAATAAAATGACCATGTGACCCCACTGCACTGCTGTAGTTTCTATCAGCAGGTATTCACTCACAAACTAACCTGCTGGCAACAGAGAATATACCAGCTGTTCGACATCACATGGTCTGCTCTTACTCTGAGATAATCAGCACTGCTTTACACCTGATTAATACAGAACAGCAGGGAGGAACACCTATGTGACATGATCCAACTTTTTCCTAATGAATTACGATTTTTCAGAGGAAAAAGAAAAAAGATAAAGAATACATGAAATTGGTAAGAAAGGTCAGAGAGCTGGTTCCAGCATTACAGTATAATAGAGAAATTAAGTAGAAATTAAGGAGTCTTTTCTTAAGTTAACAGAAATGAAGATGTCTAAGGGTCTGGTAGTGGAAATACTTAAGGACACACAGCTGCTGCTGCAGTTTGTGTGTGGGCTGTGGAAGAAAAAAAAACGTCTGCACAGACTTTAGTATAAAGGTAACATCTTTTTCTTATGTAATAACTGGCCACGTGAACTGATAAGAAACAAGAAAGTGAGACAACTCAACTCGCCGTGTTTGGAGGGAGAGAAATGTTGACTATGACCCCAAGAACACCATCCATACATTCAAGCACGGAGGTGGAAACATTATGCTTCTGGGCTGTTTCTCTGCTAAGGGTACAGGACGACTTCACTGTATTGAGGGGCTGATGGATGGGGCCATGTTTTTGATTTGATTACTTTATTATCCCCATGGGGAAATTTTTGTTGCCTATGTTTCAACACGTGTACACACGAAGAACCAACAATATACAAAAATATAAAAAAAAATATATATATATCATCATTGAGACCCGCTCAGTAAACACCAACACTACCTTTCATTTAAGAATTTTACTGCCTGTTCCAGGAAGGATTTTTTATCCATATTTTTAAAAATCGATGCCATCCTATATCTCCGACCCAATGGTAATCTCATAAATTTATTGAACAGAGGATGCCTATTGTCTAATATGATTTTGTAGCTTTACTAAGGCAACTGGTTAGATAAATTTGTTCAAGAGCTCTTAGAGGGATAACAAGTAGTTTACTCGCAATACTCAAAGCTTTCCTAAGCAAACTCTTTTGTTCAACTGAGACATTTCCAAACCAACAGGTGATACAAAATGTAAAAACACTTTCAATAAAAGAATTATAAAACACTCTTAGGATTGAGACGCTTACAATAAATGTCAACATCTTCCTAAGGAAGCAGTCCATTTATCCCACCTCAGTTTATGATCAAAGACAACCCCAAGGTATTTATACTCATTAACACACATAATTGGCTCCCCTTTAATAGTCGTCACACTCACTGAAGACTCCTTCCTAAAATCAATCAATCCTTTGTTTTTGAAATATTTAACTTTAGGTTTGACATGTCACACCAGGTCAAATAAATTCATTTAAAACAGATCCATGACTGTGTTCGTCCCCCTGAAGGAGACTAACCTAATGCAGTGTCATCAGCAAATTTGATTAGATATCTCCCTGAATGAGCACTAATACAGTTGTTTGTGTACAATATAAACAATAGGGGTGAGAGGACACAGCCTTGTGGGGATCCAAAATTAGTAATTTGTTTCTCCGACAGTGATAAACCCACACTCACTCGCTGTACTCCGTTTCTTAAAAAGTCCCGCAACCACAGACTCTGTCCTCCATCTAGGTTAAACTCTGTGGCTAATCTTTCAACTAATACAGATGGCAATATATTATTAAAAGCTGAAGAAAAGTCAGCAAATAGGATTTTCACGTGATTTTTGGAACCTTCAAGATGCCAGTAAACAATATGCAACAGTGAATACGTTTACATGCAGCCAATATTCGGGTTATGGTCGGGTTAAGGTCACTATTCGGGTTTCTGAAACATTAGGAATAACCTGTTTACATGCGTCAGCAGAGAGAGTTTCTCCTGTATACATGGAATTGCAATATCCCAATGTAAACGGCGACGCACGGTTAGCGTCTGACGTACGGACAACCTTAAGAAGCAATATGCGTCATTTCCGATTCTTCTTCCTGTATCCAAAGACAACAACAACAGCAGCAGCACGCGGATAATGAATAGTTCGGGGCAGATAGCGATCGCCTTTGTTTGCGCTTTGGTGCTGGTACTGACCTCGCCCCAAATGTATGCTGTGCTGCGTCTCGCAATGTTTACTTCCGGTATACTGCACGCGGGTTTTTGCCGGTGTTTACATGGCCGTGCGTGACCGGTTATTGCTAATATCCCGGTTTTGAACGGGTTATTGGCTGCATGTAAACATAGTAAATGTTAAGATTGCATCATTCACTCCCTTGTTTGACTGATATGCAAATTGCAAAGGATCTATATATTGAGTTTTTGACACTTCATACCTTTTAACAAGCCTTTCAAAGCTTTTAAACACCAAAGAGGTCAGTGCAATTGGCCGAAAGTCACTAAGCTCTAATGGTTTATTGATTTTAGGAACAGGTATAATAGTTGAAGTTTTCCATATAGTTGGTACTATGTGCTGGTCTGAAGATATTTGGAGTAACACATATGCTGTCAGGACCAGGGCTCTTATGTGTATTGCAACTCTGAAACATTTTCTTTACATCAACCTCTTTGATGGAAAAGTTATTAGTTGATGTCAAGAAAGTTCCTTCATCACTATTAGTATCCTCACTATTCCCCTCAAAACTTGAAAAAAACTGATTTAACCTATTTGCTAGCTGGATATCCCCCTGTGATTGTCATATTTGTGTTATACTTTCCTTTACTTTTATGTGGCACACTAATCATTGTCCTAATACCTTCCCATGCCTGTTTAGAATTTCCCTGTGACATTTTAGCATCAATTTTATATTTATTTATATAGGGCCTTATCTACCTTAATTTGTCTTTTAATTTCCATTTGAAGGTCCCTTTTAGCAAAAACATCATTATTATAATATGCTACCTTCTTCTTATTTAGTAGTTGTTTAAGTTTCTTTGATACCCATGTCTTATTATTTGGAAATAATTTATAGGTACTGTCAAATCTTGGACGAGAACCTCCTTCCTTCAGCCAGAACACTGAAGATGGGTCATGGAAGGGTCTTCCAGTATGACAATATGGCGTTATTTTCCTGTCAAATGTCGAGAGCGCATTATTGTAGCGCAAAAGTACATTAATATAATGCGCGAGCGGAATCTCTCTGCTCGCGCGCGGAATATAATGTGCCGAGCGCGAATCTCTCTCCTCGCGCGGAATATACTGTGCCGAGCGCTAATGTCTCTTCTCGCGGGAACTGGGCGCGCGCTCTCAGATATACGCTGCTCTTGTAAGAATTTTCTCTGGGCTCGCTCAGAGAATATGCCTGGACTTAAAACGTGTTCAGTGCAATCGCGAATCTCTCCTCTTCGCTTAAAGTATATGGAGGACCAAACCTGTATAAATTAAAAATTAATAAATTAATAAATAAACAAATAAATATGGGAATACATGTAAAAAATAAATAAATAAATGACTATTTATATTATTTATATAAATATCTTATTTATGTATAATTATATTTTTTACACATTTATTTATTTTTTCATTTATTTATTTATGTATTTATTTTCAATTTTATTTATTTTCACATTTATTTATGTATATGCATTTATGTCTACATTTATTTATTTATACATTTATTAGTCTGTATGCTAATGAGGGGGGGGCATGTTTTACCTAAGACATAGCAATCGATCCCCGAGTGGCAGTGCTGAAGCATTGAGGCCACAGTGACACCTTGTGGTGTGACCAAACAATACGGACTTTGGTTTGTGGACGTGACTTTACAGGTCACGCAGGAAATAAATGATGGTTAATATGGCCAAAATCTTATAACACGGTTTATGTCCTTTAATATGCCCTAACTGTATGTAGCTATAGGCTATAGGTTTACCATACATAGGCCTACTCTTATAATTATACATAAATAAGGAAATAAAAGTATAGTAATTTATTTATTTATTTTTACATTTATTCACATATTTATTTGTTTATTTATTCATTTATTTATTCGTTTTTAATTTCTGCAGGTTCGGTCCTCCATATATTATAGGCTATATGCATCATCATGTAGCCTATAAGTTCTTAAGTTTAACTGATCAATTCAGTTAATAAGGCACTACTATAGAGCTGTCACCAGTAAAATCAGTTTCAACAAAATCCATCTTCGCACTGCAGATGTGTGACGTGTGACGCTGACTCTGAATGGAATTAGATATTATTTACACAGACTGTTAATGCAGAGGAGCCATGGATGCATTTACACTGCAATTACAGTTGCGTAAATAATGTTATGAGATTCATTTCTTAATATAATATTTTGAATATTGAAATGTGTGATTTTCTCCTTCAGTCATTCTGCTTGTTAACATCAGGTGTCTTCAATATTGGCCAATCATCACTCAATTAATCACATCAGCAGAGGTCAAACTCTTGACATCGACACTTTGACGTCAATATGACTTTCATTTTTGACCTATTTCGTGACGTCATTTTGACATAATGTTTGATGTCATATTGATGTTAAATTGACATCAAATGCCCACTGGGTAGCTACATACAGTTAGGGCATATTAAAGGACATAAACCGTGTTATAAGATTTTGGCCATGTTGCCCATCACTATGTCATTTATTTCCTGCGTGACCTGAAAAGTCATGTCCACAAACCTCTTGCGTATTTGGTCACACCACAAGGTATCACTGTGGCATCAATGCTTCAGCACTGCCACTCTGAGATCGATTGCTATGTCTTAGGTAAAAGACCCCCTCATTAGCATACAGAGCAATAAATGTATAAATAAATAAATGCATAAATAAATAAATAAATGTATAAATAAATAAATGTACAAATAAATACATATATACATAAATAAATGTGAAAATAAATAAATAAATGCATTTAAATTTTTTTTGGGAAAAGTGGAGAAATGTGCTGGTTAAGTTCGTGAGACAATCAACTAATTACTATTATTATATTACGTATTAAGACCCTTGATTGTCACCTGACTATGGCTTTGTAAACTTTATCCATGATGTGGTTTATAATGGACTGTGGTACAGAAACTTGGTTTACTCTGGCTATTCTCTGCCGTCTCAGACGACGATGTTTCTCCCGTTTTAGCCACCGTAGCTTCTTCGAAAGGGAGGGTGAGCGGTGGGCTGAGCCCTTAGTGTAAACTCGCAACCGAACCGCTAGATGTCGCTAAAAGTCACACACTGCACCTTTAAGTGCAGGCATATTCTCTGAGCGAGCCCAGAGAAAATTCTTACAAGAGTAGAGCATATCTGAGAGCGCGCGCCATGTTCCAGAGAGAGTCGCGCTTGGCACAGTATATTCCGCGCGCGAGGAGAGAGATTCGCGCTCGGCACATTATATTCCGCGCGCGAAAAGAGAGATTCGCGCTCGCGCATTATATTAATGTACTTTCGCGCTACAATAATACGCTCTCGACATTTGACAGGAAAATAACGCCATACGACAATGACCCAAAACATACCTCTAAGGCAACAAAGGAGTGGCTCAAGAAGCAGCACATTAAGGTCTTGGAGTGGCCTAGCCAGTCTCCTGACCTTAATCCTACTGAAAATCTGTGGAGGGAGTCGAAACTTTGAGTTGCCAAGCGACAGCCAAGAAACCTTAAGGATTTAGAGAGTATCTGTAAAGAGGAGTGGACCAAAATCCCTCCTGAGATGTGTGCAAACCTGGCAACCAACTACAAGAATGGTCTTACCTCTGTGCTTGACAAAAAAGGTTTCTCCACAAGTACTAAGGCATGTTTTGCTTGGGGATCAAATACTTATTTCACTCACTGAAATGCAAATCAATGTTTAACCTTTATATAATGTGTTTTTTTCTGGATTTTTTGGTTGATATTCTGTCTCTATCCATTAAAATAAACCCACCATAAAAATGATAGACCTTTCATTTCTTTGTAAGTGGGCGAACTAACAAAAACGTACAAAATTTTCTCCATCCAAAACAACCCTTTGAATACTAGTGTATAACAGTCATAATAATATAATGATAATAGTTACAGTGATGGTATAATTTATAATATTAGCAGTAGTTAAACAATCCCTCTTGCCTGTTTAGAGTTCAAAAACAGAAAAGTTTTCCCCTTGAAGAGGCTTTTTCTCTCAGGACGTGCACTCAGATCCACGTCCTCTTTAGCCAGGCTGGGCTCATCAATCGGAGGCCTAAATCTGATCAACACAAAACACAGCAACATCTGATCTCTAATGTTTTTTCAAAATATTGCGTCAAAGTTATTTAAATGAAAAAGAACAAGCAACTGTGAGCAAGAGAGAAAAGAAACATTATGTACCTCTCAGCTTTAGGCAGTGGCAGTTTCTGCTGCACAGCCTTGCTAAATGCACTGAAGAATTCCGGCTTTACTATAGACCGACAGCACAGCAACGCACAGATCGTCTGCCAAAAGAGACATTGATTCAGTGAAAGTTTAAGTTTACCAGGGAACTGAATAAACCCTCCAGGATCAAATTAAGTGCTTAAAGGTATAGTTTACCCCACAATGAAAATTCTGTAATCATTTACTCACCATCAGGTTTTTTACAAATCTGTATAAATTTCTTTGTTTTGCTGAACACATTGCTGAACCAGGGCACCATTGACTTCCATAGTAGGAAAAAAAGTCAACGGTGCCCCAGAACTGTTCAGTTTCCCAAATTCTTCAAAATATCTTCTGTGTTCAACAAACCAAAGAAATTTATACAGGTTTGAAACATTCTGAGGCTGAGTAAATGATGACAGAATTTTTACATTTTTCGGTAAACTATGCCTTTAAGAGGTCAATGGCCTTCTTACCTTAATGGTGACCTTTACAGTGGGCATGACGAGATGCGTGCATTCAAGTGTCCAGGAGTTGACAAGTCGCCCTCTGATAGAATGCACATCTTGAGAGAGGGAGGCCTTCCCTTCGTTATCGAGACACGAGGAACACACCACAATACACTCTTTCTCCAAACTGAGTGGAGAAACAGGGTGCTTATAATTGGCCTCGTGAAATTAAAATGTAATACAATAAAACTATACAAAACTAACTACATAAACAAACATGCATGAAACATAATGGGACAATAGCCTAAAGCAAATAAGGTAAGCAACAATGTCAGATTTGTGTACAAATATTTGTTTTTATTTGGATCTTTTCAAGAACTGTTTGATCAAAATCACAAAACTGGTCTAATTGATTTGTTCACAAATTGGACTGAAGTGGTTCTCAAATTCAACTTCAGCAAATTTACATTCTCCTCTTCACACAAACCATATGACCGCCAAAAAACTGTGCACAAGTCTTATAGACTACTTCTATAATACTGAAAGATTGTGTACTTCAGTTATCTTTAGTCAGATGCATTTACATTGTGATTGTGCCTCAAATCAACTGTATTTTTGTTTACAAAAGTGTGACCCAAATGGCCCACATAATTAGCCCCTTCAAGTTACAGTATCATGGGCTCTCCATAGGATGTTATTGTATTGTTTGTGGAACATTTGTTACCAAGTATAAAGGTCTGGTCTCAAAGACAGTACCATGGGTTAAGATTATTTGAAGGCAACATGCTAACATCTCTGCTGAATAACTGCTACATTACACCTTTAATAAATTCTTTTCCCCACAATAACTCTGGTCAAGCTTACTTATTTTATGTATTAGAAAATTCGAATACATTGGCGAGCCACCCAAATGACTGCTCGTCCAAATGTAGAGACATCTTACAATTCTTTTTGAAGCTCAAAGGCTTCAATAGTCATTCGTTGTAGCAACAAGGGGGAAAAGTGACCAGTCCTCAATTGGTTCTCCATTTTTAGTGCATTCAGAGATTCTCCAATTGTAGTGCACAGACGGAACACCATAGGCTTTTGGAACAACATATGGGTCATTTTACCACTATCAGCCACTTCTAAAGTATCCTTACATACACAAAGGAATGCATTGTCACATACAAACCTGAACTTGCTCTGGAAGACACCAAATGTGATTTTGTCTCCTGTCTGCAGGGTCTTTGTGGAGCCAGTCTCAAGCTTCTCACCATTGATGCAAGTGCCGTATTTAGAGCTGTCCTTCAGAGTAACTGCCTGCCAACAGTATAAAAACAAGAAAGCACCCTGTCAGACTCAAGATTTACCACAAACTACTGTCAACTAATCCATCTAAATTACAGCTGTAAGGGAAACGGGGCCCTCTAGGGCATGACACCTGCAAGCACGCATTCATAGAATGCAACGCCATCTCAAGTTAAACATGATACACTTAACTATCAATTCCGGAGCTGGCTTATGAAGGTATTTTTTGGAGTAAAACAACTGAACACCTGTGACATTGGAATTTGAAGTTGTACAGAATAGCCACACATATTTATCAATAAATTTAAAGTCCCAGAGAAAAATCTTTTAGGAGTTTTGTTGGATTTTGTTCTTCTGCAACAAACACAACACCACCTTAAATTCTGCACTGCAGGTGCACAAATCCTATTCTTCGAATCACAATCACATACATACACACATTTTTGCTACAGCTGCTGCAGTGAATTTGGTGCAAAACACACACTCGTATCAAAAAATGTGAAGTCATAGAAAAATTCACCACATCCGCAAATTAATATGCGAATTGTGAATTCATGCAATGAGAGTTGCACAACTATAGAATATTATTGTCACAAATACATTGCTTTTCTTGGATATTTCTCTAGCACAATCACAAGTCCATATCTACAACTGTTGAACTTTTGTACAAAATAAATACAACTGTTGAATTTTTATTGTATTTAAATGTTGGGTGGACAAGATTATTTTGGTTAGTTTAAAAAAAGGTATTCAACTGATTATTAAGAGGACAGCACTAAAGTTTGCTTATATTTTCAACACAGTTTGGTATTGTAATTCAAAACCGCTGTACTTTCATATACCATTGCTTAAAAGATGACAAGTGATCTATCAAAGCAGTACATTAATTAAAATAGACAAGTGAAATTTCATCTTTTTGAATATTTTAAAATACCTATATCAAATTACTGTACTTTTTAAAATATAGATTTTACTTCTAACTGCATTTAGAAATAAAAATCTATATTCTAAGTTGTATTCACAGTCAGTACATTTAATTTTCTTCCCCTAAAACTTTCCAACAAGCTATTAGTAATATACATATATAATTTATTGCATCTTGAATTTAAATAAGGAATCCACAACAAGAATGACTAACTGGATTCACAATAAAAATGACTAAGGGAAATAATGACGCACGTGATTACTGTTCTTCTGAGTAATTAGCAAAATAACACAAAAAAACAAGTAAATTAAAATTTGATTACTTTGTGAAATACTTTCCACAATGTTGCCTTTGAGACAATCTCATGAAGCAACCTAGGATATGTATGGACAGACTAAGAAAGCCAAAGAAAAACAAAGCCAAGATGACTTGTGCATGTTTGAAGAAAAGTGCAAATAATGTTTTAGACAATATAAGTCAAAGGCAGTGCTATTCATATTCTACAATCTGAGCACACCTCTCACTGTGGTTTGGTACATACTGTATAAGAATGACAGTGGGAGGGTGTACAGAAGCATTCATAGTATTAGTGGGCTTAACCCTTATGTGCTGTTGTGGCTGTTTTCAGCCACTATGGGGAATTTTTGAGTCTTAATTTGGCCATAAAACAAATCTTATTTTTACACATATTTTGGGAAAATGCTTTGAAAATTTTCAAAAACTCAACAGTGCACTGTGGGCAAATTCACTACCCTTTCGTTATGTTCGTGGCTGAAAACAGCCACTACTTTAAACTGCTGTAAAAATGTAGCAGATAAATATTTTTTTCAATTTGTTTTGCATAAATCTATTAATCAACCTCAGTCCTGATCAAAACTACTAAATGTTTTTAAAAAATTCAGGATTTTAACTCCTTAATTGCCAAATTCATAAATGATTTCACTGACTTGGGGAAAAAAACACACAAAATGACATATTTTCAATATAAAATGTGATTGTGGACTGGATTTTTTTTTTACCTTTTATCACAGTCTTGGACATGTCAAAGATTAGAAACAACATTGGTTTTGACGCATTGTTAGTTTTTGTGCAGCATCAGATGTTAACTTTTTCTCCCTCATTTACTGTTCGTGGCTGTTTTTTCCCCATTGGCTTCCATTATAACCACATTTTTTGATTGCAAAGCCATGACACCATATAATCATGCATTTTTGGGAAGAGGTAAAATTTGTAATTACTGTTGATAACCAGGTGGCACCATTAACCCTTTAGATAGGCGTGTGCAAAAAAAGGCTTAGTTTCTGGCTTTTACATTGAGTTCTATGGAGTATAATACTGCCCTACAAAGCAAAAAGACAGTAACTACGCAGAGTGCAGAACTGAGAAAAATGACTTTAAAGTTACCCTGTCATCCAGCCTAAGTAGTTGTAGGTAGATTATTGGACATGTGGCTATTTTGTTACTTTATATTAGCTTATTCTTTTATTCACATATCAAAGGATGCATTGAATGTCAAGAAAATGATAACTCATTTTTGACTGTAAATGCAGTTACTGCCTTTTTGTTTTGTAGGGCAGAATAGCATATTTTTGTGTGTGTGTGTGTGTGTGTGTGTGTGTGTGTGTGTGTGTGTGTGTGTGTGTGTGTGTGTGTGTGTGTCTGTGTGTTTGTCTGTGTGTGAGTGTGAGAGAGAGTGTGAGAACTCACCTTGATACGTCTGAGAAAATCAAAACATGCACCTCAGCTCTCAGAACTACATGGAGTAAACAAAAACAAAGTGCCTTTTGATGGTGAGAAATGCAGACTAAACAAAAACAAAGCAAGTGGATTTAAACACTTGCATGCAAGCCTGCTGGTCATTTGATGGTGAGAAGAGCAGCAACCAACATGAGAAAGGGCTTGACTTGTAGTGAAGTTTTTGAGATGATTATGCAGCCTGACCCCTCCAGCGAGCTGCAGGATGTATTGTCTTCTCCCTCTAACACCACAGACTCAGGAGAGTCAGATCCTGATTTGGATGTGGCACCCTCATCACTGAAGGCGAGGAGGATTTGGAGGATCCTGGATCTGGGTGGATTGGGAGAAACGGCAAAGTGTGGTTTCCCCCAACGCGGAGACAACTCCCTTTCTTCAGCCTGCCAGAGGCGTGACTCCGGTCCAGTTTCTCATTGTGCGGCGCCCATGGAGGTTGGTCATGCTGACAATGAGGTCAATCATCTCCTCCGTGAAAAACAGACTGGACACAGAATCCATGTTCTGGACCCTTGCGATGGCACAGCGCGTCGGCCCTGGAGTCACGCCTCTGGCAGGCTGAAGAAAGGGAGTTGTCTCCGCGTTGGTGGAACACTTCACGGTTTGTCCCAATCCACCCAGATCCAGGATCCTCCGAATCCTCCTCGCCTTCAGTGGAAGCTAGAGAGGATGATGAGGGTGCCACATCCAAATCAGGATCTGACTCTCCTGAGTCTGTGGTGTTAGAGGGAGAAGACAATACATCCTTGCAGCTCACTGGAGGGGTCAGGCTGCATAATCATCTCAAAAACTTCACTACAAGTCAAGCCCTTTCTCATGTTGCTTGCTGCTCTTCTCACCATCAAATGACCAGCAGGCTTGCATGCAAGTGTTTAAATCCACTTGCTTTGTTTTTGTTTAGTCTGCATTTCTCACCATCAAAAGGCACTTTGTTTTTGTTTACTCCATGTAGTTCTGAGAGCTGAGGTGCATGTTTTGATTTTCTCAGACGCATCAAGGTGAGTTCTCACTCACTCACTCACACACTCACAAAAATATGCTATTCTGCCCTACAAAACAAAAAGGCAGTAACTGCATTTACAGTCAAAAATGAGTTATCATTTTCATGACATTCATGGCATCCTTTGTTATGTGAATAAAAGAATAAGCTAATATAAAGTAACAAAATAGCCACATGTCCAATAATCTACCTACAACTACTTAGGCTGGATGACAGGGTAACTTTAAAGTCATTTTTCTCAGTTCTGCACTCTGCGTAGTTACTGTCTTTTTGCTTTGTAGGGCAGTATTATACTCCATAGAACTCAATGTAAAAGCCAGAAAGTAAGCCTTTTTTTGCACAGGCCTATCTAAAGGGTTAATGGTGCCACCTGGTTATCAACAGTAAAAATTACAAATTGTACCTCTTCCCAACAGGGATAACCACCAACAATCAAAAATGCATGATTATATGGTGTCATGGCTTTGCAATCAAAAAATGTGGTTATAATGGAAGTCAATGGAGCAAAAACAGCCACGAACAGTAAATGAGGGAGAAAAAGTTAAAATCTGATGCTGCACAAAAACTAACAATACGTCAAAATCAATGTTGTTTCTAATCTTTGACATGCCAATGACTGTGATAAAAGGTTAAAAAAAATCCAGTCCACATTCACATTTTTTATTGAACGTCATTTTGTGTTTTTTTCCCCGAATCAGTGACATAATTTATGAATTTGGCAATTAAAGAGTTAATATCATGAATTTTTAAAAAAACATTTAGTAGTTTTGATCAGGACTAAGGTTGATTAATAGATTTATGCAAAAAAATTGAATAAAATATTTATCTGATACATTTTTACAGCAGTTTAAAGTAGTGGCTGTTTTCAGCCACAAACATAACGAAAGGGTAGTGAATTTGAACAATTCACAAGGGTTAAACATCTCTTCATTGAAGAAGCTCCTTGTTTTTTTAAGTCAACATTATACAGCACAGAGTTACTGACCTGCTCAGTGACAGTGAGGTTGGCATGCACACGACTGATAGACTGATCATTGGACAGCAGAATCTCACAGTTCTTACGGCCGACCACATACTCCTGACCCGGGAGCAGAACGACACATTCCCCTTCAGAAACAGAAAGGAAAGAAGTGAATTAAGGCATCCCAAACTATCCAGACAATAATTACTGGAAACATGGGGAATTTCTCTTGTTATATGACAAAATCTTTGTCCATTAATGAAAGTGCAGACTGTCTTGATTTCATGTCAACATTTTTTCATGGCAGTCAGAAAGATGATATCTGGTACACATATCTTGTAGCCTACATAAAATATTTCAGGGGTCTGTTATTGATCTATTATTAAGATTTCTCTGCCTAATATACATCATAACCATAAAACATATAAGTGGTGACATTTGTGACAACTGAGAAACCCAGAGCCACGTTTTAAATAAGTTACGGATTGATTCACATTATAAAATCAATTATTC
This sequence comes from Siphateles boraxobius, assembly GCF_051911475.1. NCBI lineage: Eukaryota > Metazoa > Chordata > Actinopteri > Cypriniformes > Leuciscidae > Siphateles > Siphateles boraxobius. The sequence goes on along the minus strand of NW_027508722.1, from coordinate 21,044,368 downwards.
CTACTTCTTATTGAGAAAATGACCAATTTCAACTCTACATTCCAGTCTACAACTCGGCAATTGTTAACCGGAATACAAACAAATACTCCCACTTACTTTACAAAAAAAAAACCTTAAAGGACTTTGTTTTAATTGGACATACAGTGAGTAAAAAACCCTTACCTTATAGAATTAGATTAGTTAATTTGATGTTAGCATAATGAAAGTCTTGACATTAATAACATAAGATAGCCTTTTACACAAAAATGATGTACAAGTCTTTAGAAGTCGTCCCATAAACAGGAAGACTTATGTAAACGCCAACATATTACATTACCATTTGTATTGCTTGAATGGCTTGCAGTTGGTCTGGATTTTAAGTAGCAGCTAACGACGTTACTGCCGTAGTAACGTTAACTTACACAAAAACACTGATAAACCGAGTCATTTTGCACATAAAACGTTACCTCCAGCTTCGGTTGTTTGCAGTTTCCACATTTCAATAGTTGTCGCTTTCTAGAGAATTAATACTTCTATACAAAATATACTGTAGCTGTAAAACGGAACTGAATGAACATATGAACTGTCGCGCCACATTTACATCTTCATATGCGACGTAATCAATTTCAGTTTCAAAATAAAAGTCCTACAGATATCTATGCAAGTGATGGAAGGTTCGATTCATTTCTAGGAATCGGTTCTTTCGAACAATTTATTTCAAAGAAAAGCGAATATAATAATATTCAGTTCGGGAATACAATAATTAACTGAAATCGAATGTAACATTAAAATAAATGAATGAGGCTGCACTATTCATTGAAATAAATCTAAAATTCACGATTATTAGAGCAAATGTATGTGACCATTAACCGACATCAGAGAGCTGTAAGCATGCATAAATTAAGTTAATGAAATATTAACTTGAAAAATCTGGGCATAATTTCAGTATATTTTACGTATAAAAGGCTATTTAAAAAATGTACAGTCTATGATAAAATGCTAACATATTTTTTTCGAAACACTGGTTCAGCCAAGTTTTGTGAACCAGTTCAACCGATTCATTAAAAAGATATGACTTCAGGAAACAGACACCGCCTCTCACCAGAGACGTTTACCTTTCAAACTAAATTTAAATGTTAAAAAAATAGACACAACGCATGAAAAAATGACAGTGAAATTGATAAATGATTTTAAAACTGTCCAAATTAATTTGATGTGCATACATTTATTCATGTGTTCTTTTTTATATATTACATAACTTGCATTAAAAGTTCATTAAATAGAGCTGTTTTTAAATGTTCTTTTTAGGCATCATATTTACAGAACAACAGTTTTTCGTCAGTAAGTGTAGAGTGTTTATTTTTTTCATAAATAGCCCATAGAATCCTTAAATTAAAATATTCCACTGGGCCATAACATGTCTGTGTATGCAATAAAAGAGGTAGAATATCAAGCTCTTTTTCAGACTTGGTTTCAGTGCTTGAAAAATTTGCAGAATGTGTGTGAGCGTAAGGTTCCGTGCATCAAAGTTATTTACATATATAACAAATGTATTAATGCATTATTAAGCAACATTGCTACTGATTCAAAGCAATTAGCATTCCAAAGCACTTCTAAACAATTGACAACTGCAACTATTCCTTTAGATGTACATCCATTTCCAAAGACAACAAAGTAGATACATCAGAAGTCCATGGCTGTCTTTCCAATGTGTTATTCCCAAAGGGTCTAGAATGAAAAATCATTGAACATATCAGTTTGACAGTGTTCATTGTCTCACTTCCAGTTCAGTTTTCATAGGTATCTTTCAGAATAAGGTCCCAACTTTTTTTAAAAGTTCAAGTTTGACATAACTGTACAAGTATGTTTATTGCCAGATAATCATTTATATTATAAAATCCTAAATTCCCTCACAAATTCTTTGCATTCTAGCTTTGTCACAAGCATGTTTGTGTATCTGTGTGTGTCGGTGCATTTGGTGTTCAGTCAAAAAGAGAAAACAAGCCTTCTCGTTACATGCAGAGGCATTCTAAATGAAAGTATTATACAGACTGGGAACCAAGACTCCACCATGAGAGACGTAAAAAAACAAAGCTTCAAAATAATGATCTTAGTTGTTTAAAAAAAACATGCACTTCAAAAAAAGAAAAGAAGCCAATGAATCCAAATACATCATTGGTGCACCAACCTCAGCTGTTGAGACAATATGAGGTTAAAAACAGCAATTTTATATATGTAAGATGATGTTTGGATATATTTAGCTACACTAACCAAGATGGTCAATTCCTTAAAAGCATTTTGTGGCTGGTTACAACATTTGAGTGTGTGGTCAATCATGCATTTTGCATGTGCATGTTTGCAAGGTCGTGAATTCCAGCACAGTTTCTAATGGTGAAAGAGTGTGAGGTTAGATATAAGTAGCTGAACATTTTATATCTGAAAACTGTTTTATGACAGAAATGTTAAATGACTGACATAAATATCCAATGATGCAAACTACTCTTTTTTGTCAAATTTCACCGTTTCGAATTGAAAAAATACACTGTATTATTTGCATGTTATTCATGTAATACATAACTGAATGTGATTAGAACAGGAACAATTTGCTGTTTTTAAATATTTGTTTAAGACAAGGTTACGGCCATGTATTTTTGTATTTGCATGAGTGCATTGTAATGAGCTGTGAAGATAAGAAGAGGTGTCAGAGGTGCTGCATTTTTTCCATATCCATGTAAACACAGTGAGCAAGAAAAAGAAGCACTAGATGGAACGAAAAAGAAAAGAAAAAACAAAATGGAAGAGAGTTTGTCAGGCACAGAGAGCAGTGGGTATGAAGGGTTAAACTCCCTTATATTGGTTGTAGTGTTCAGTCTTTTATTATGGTGAGAACAGCTAAAAACTTAATCAAGGGTAGCTTTGCATAACCCCGTCTGCAAGATAAATTCCTCATCTCGAACCTATTTCCCACCTGTTATTTTTTCCTCAAATTTCCCCTCTCCCTATTCATGCAGTGGTTTATTCAAGAATCCGTGGCCCATTTCAGAGGGCAGATTCAGAGTAAAGAGCCCCTGATGATCCGTGCGGCGGTGGGTGGAGCCTGCGCAGTGATGCGACTGATGTTGAGTTGAGGTCTCCGCAGCTACGCAGGTGGATTCCCCCGGCCCTTACAGGGTCATCATCGTGCCGACGGCCGTTATGGCGACTGTCGCTATGGGAGTGGTGGTGTCCACGACAATGGTGGTGGACGTGCTGCCCCCTGTTGGCTCCCAGAGAGTTACGAAGCACCTTTATAGAAACACAAACATGCAATGGGTTATTTTAGTATTAAATTGTAATATACAAAATTCCATCTGAATTAAATGATTTTATTTATGGTTTTGGCAATGTTTTACCTGCTCTAACGGCAGATTTCCCTCTCCTCCTGTCCTTCTTTTCGGCCCCTGAGTACAGTTTCCAGCATGCTCAGTGGCAGGGGCCAAGTTACGTTTGGATCTTTGCAGGAAACGTTGAACTAAATTTCTGGTGACCTGAAAGGAAAGGTGAAAAATGAAAATTTTAATTGTGAACAGTGCAATACAAATTTGAATTGAATTGAAAATGTTTGTCTTCATATTTATACATTTAACATTACAGTAATATAAGCAATGATTTATTTAGCGCTGTCATCGTCACATGTTAATCACAGTCTGCACTACATATCCAATCATCCTCTCCGGCTCACACCTGCACTCACTCCACCATTACCTGCACCTGCCAACGATCATCATCCTCACTCACCATGTACAGCTGTTATCACCTTTGTCTTCATTGTTCTCTCTGTTCTGTGTTCACGGTCGGTTATTGTTTGTGTCAAGTGCATACTGTTTGTGTGTTGCATGCTGTCTTACCTATCGGTTGTATACTGAGTTACTTATTAAACTAACTTGTTAACTTTCTATTATCATCGTCTTCCTTGGATCTAAACCTTGACAAGCGCTTTACCATGTACTACTGAAAGTGCTTTAAAATCATATCTCCCTCAACCACCACTAGTGTGCAGCATCCACCTGAATGATGAATTAATGATCCAACAGTGTGTTCACACCAGCTATAGGTGGAGAGAGTGATAGTGCCAATTCAAATGATGGGGATTATTAGGAGGCCATGATTGACAAAGGTCAATGGGGGGATTTGGGCAACACACACTACAGGGTTACAACCCTACTCTTTCGAGATCATCACTATACTGGGGCATTAGGACCCACACAGACCACAGGGTAAGCAGCACCCCCTGCTGGCCTCACTAACACCTCTTCCAATAGCAACCTGGCTTTCCCAGGAGGATTCCTATCCTGATACTGACCAGGCTCAACCCTGCTTACTGTAGCTTCAGTGGGCAACCAGTCTTGGGCTGCAGGGTGATATGGCTGTAGGGAATCAGCATATTTCGGGGTCTAACCTTGAGGTCTCCAAGTGAGCGTGCACAGTCTTTGGGTAAACGCAGCGAGGTGGCTGGAATCTGTTTTGAAGGCAACCGGCTACTTACAGCCTTAATACTGCCCTTTCTGGGCAGGGAAGCAGGAAGGGCCAGAGAGGAGTGAGGTAACAAACCAGCTCCAGACGATACCCCTGGATGACACAAATAAATTAAAGAAAATTTAAATCAACGGGGCAGAGACAGATTAATAATAATAATACAAATAATGTAATACAATTTTGAACATTATTAATAATAATGTAGAAAAATAATAATATAAAATAACTTATTTTTACCATTGTTATGTTATTTTAGTGTTACTTATATACTATTAATGTTCAAATTTATATTAACTAATTAATATAAATGGCTTTAATTATAATAATTATATTTTAATATTTGTTTCAATTTCATTTTGTTATGTAATATTGTCATGTTTTATTAGTTAAAAAAAATATGAAAAATTTCTATTTAAATTTTTTTTTTTTAATTTCAGTTAGTGACAAGGCAACATTTCTAATTTTCGTTTAGTTTGTTTTCCATCAAATTATTTCGAATAATTATTTAATATCTAACATCTATATTTTTTATAGTTTTAGCTAACAATAACTAAGTAACTTTCTGTACATTTTAAATATCTCTGGCCATTGAATAGTTTGTTTCTATTGTACCTTAAAGAAATATCGCATGAGAAATTAACTACCTTGCCTTGGATGGAGGTTTGCAGGCAAGTCTAATATAGTTTTTATCTGCTCCATCCTTCCACATCAGGGATCTTTTTAAAAATAAAATTATAAAACAGATGCATGTTTATAACATTAGCCTTCTTTAGAAGGATATGCAGTTTAGCAGGTGCTTCACAAAAAATCAGCACAAAGTTTGACAAACCACATTTTATTGTTATCATTATTTAGGAAGGATAGCATTTATCCAACTTCCTCCTTATTACTGTCATGTCCATGTATTGTTTAGTTTCGTTTTGTTTTCACTGTCACCATTCGCCTGAGATCTAGTTCATTATTAGTTGTGGTTTTTAAATAGTTCCCACCTGTTCCCACCATCATCAGTTGATGATCTTCCTTTGTGTTGAAGCCCAATGTTTCTTCAGTTCATTGTCTTGCTTTTACGTTTATGGTGGTTGTGTTTATTAAAGTTTATTTGTAATAATAGTTGTAATCCTGCGTCACAAATCTCTTCTTTGAGTTAGGTCATGTTGCTAAACGAGAATAGCTGCTGCTGAAGTGTCAATGCGGATGGTCATGCATTAACAAACTTGCGCTTTTGAGCTCAGAAACTTTTTTCATTTTTTTTTCAGAATTTCACAAGAAACTCAGTCTCAATAAATGGTATTTTTTAAATTAAAGCAAGTGATTAGTTTTGAAACTTGAAATGAACTTGAATTTTTTTTCCTCATGATATGAACCCTTTAAATTTAGTAGGGATAGTTACATGTTTAATACATACATTTTTTATGTGTTACCAGGGTTATTATCATTAACTAAAAGTATTTTAAACTTTAAAACAAAATTGTTAATTGAAATAAAGCAATTGTTAAAAATAAATTAAATAAAAAAAGAATAAAATTAAACAAATTTAATTAAACTAAATAAATTAAACTAAAAGATAAATAAACTAAAACTAAACCTGAAATAAAAATAAATTAAACCTAAAAATTAAAATTTTAAAAAAATCTAAAACATATATATAAATATATATATAACTAAATGAATTAGAAAAATTTAAAGTCCCTGTAAAGGCAATTAAAAAAAAAAATTCTAAACACATTATAAATGTTAGAAATGTATTGCTAAAACATATTACAAAGACTGTGAACTGTGAAGTACTGAATTGTGGAGTTAGACCGTTAAACAGTTTTTCACCATTGCTATTTTCCTGATTTTTTGGGCGGGTCTAAAACGGGGCTCGATGACACACTGGAGCCCTGAGCTCCTGGCCCCGCCCCTACTTGATGATGCACTAGAGCCACTGAGGCTTGCCGCTCCACTAACAATATAAATAGAGCACATTCGCATCAGTTTGGCGCTCAATAGCGAGTTACTGTCAGTACTATTATTTGTTACTACAGCGTACAGTTCACTAGTTAGCTATGTCTTCGTCACGGAAATGCGTACTACCTGGATGCGAACATGTCTACAAAACAGATCGGTGTCCTTATTTAAATTTCCTAAAAACGATCACATCAAGAAGAGGTGGATTAATTTTGTGAAGAGCCACCTTGATAGAGAGCTGAGGATCACCACCAAAACCAGCCTCTGTAGTGATCATTTTACACGGGATAGTTTTATAAACTTTCGTCGGAGACAACTGGGATTCTCTGATAATCGGCTGTTACTGGTGAATGGGGCCGAACGACTATCTCCCGCCTCGGCCTTTATCCTCCCGTCGCGCCGACAGCTGGTGCCATCATCGGTAGTGCGTGCCCACCAATGATTGTAAGTTGCCTTGTGTGCTTATGTTATGATTAACCTAATAAGCTGCTAGGAGCATCCATTCCGGCTGTAGCGGGTGACAGTTGAGTGTGGCAACGGCAGCTGTCCCGCGAGTGGGCGTGGTTACAGCGCAGCCAGCGGACACGCCCCCAGCGTTTGAGAGCAGAGACTACTGCACATTTTTTCAAGATTTTGATAGCTTATTTTATGTACTTGCCAGCTTTTTTTTTCATTCAAATTTGGCTGGGTGGCTAATAACACATTTTTCTGTGATATGACAAACTCAGAACACATACTTCATTTTGACTTTACAGGGACTTTAAACTGAAAATTCTATTGTATAAATAAAATTAGAATAACTCTGTGTGCTACTCCTAATCATAATAATTGTACATAATAAACGTCTCCGTGGCCTGAGAGTGCTAAACTCTTACCAGTTTCAGAAGAGGTCTGCGATCCCCCCTCACTGACTCCTTTACTGCCTCCTAAGAGACTGAAGTCACCTGAGGACAGAAGAGCACATGCAAAAACACACGTGACGTCAGACGCTTAATGAAGTAATGTGCATTACGTAATCAGATTACTTTTTTGATGTAACAAATACTTTATAAATTTACACATAACTATTTAAGTTACAAGTATTTAAAAAAGTTTTGTAAAAATTTTTTAAAAGGCAGGAACAGACAAAATTCATGTTTTCACATCAATCCCAGACAATGCAGTCTGTTACGTATGTATGTTTATACCAGTGTCAGTCGAAGAGCTAAGCCCTGGTTCACTGTGTGACCTCAAAAGGGGTAAGAACCCATCGCTGTCTTTCCGATCCCGTCCAATTTGCTCACGTAAGCATGGCCTCAGAAGGAGCTGTCCAGGCATTTGGTCCGTGCGGTCTTCAGCAGGACCTGATAGGGCTGTGGTAGGTGGGTTGCGAAATGCGGATGAGGAGTCCCGTCTGGAGGGCGTGCAGGGCCGAACTCGGATTTCCGGGATAAAGGAATGCTGAGATCCAGCTAAGAACTCCAACTGAGAGCAGCTACTAGCCAACAGAGCTTGACGCCTCAGCAATGGAGACCTATGGAGAAAATAATGAAGACTTACACCTGAGAAGTGATTTTGTTTAACAATTTTTAATGATTTAACTCTTTCTGACCTGTAGGTAGAGGTGTTGTATGAGCTGGGGGAGGAGCAGGAGTTCGATCTCTCGCCTCTGAAAAAATGCCTGCCGGAAGGAGCGGCCACCACTCCCTCAGAATGCTGTGTGGAACGGAAGCTGGCATACTCTGCCCCCTCCCCTCCCTCGCTGTCACCCCGTGGTCGTGCCCGCACACCGACACCCACTTCCATGAGGCAGGAGTCCTCGGACGGGGAGCTGTCATCTGGAATATCCACAATCTCAGACATCAACAGAGAGCCACTGTCCATTGACACTGAGAGAGAGAATATACAAAATGTGCACATATACACATGGATTCGATCATTCAAACGCACTCGGCACACCAGTGAAAGAGATGGAGGATGTTACATAAAAGATGGGATGTCTTGACAAAAATGTATCACAGAAGACACATTTGAAATGAATGTCACTGAAAACACATCTTAACACAAGGTGAAAACAGGGCCTGTTTCCCGAAGACTCACCTTCACCACTGAAAGCCGTGGATGTTCCTCTCTCTCCAGACAGCTCACCAGCTTGAGCGTCAAACACTGTGGCCTATAAATAGTGAGAGTGTCATCATGACCACAGTATTACATGATAATGATGTAGATTACAAAGCATGATCAAATATGAAATTTGGACTTAATATACACTACTATTCAAAAGTTTGGGGTCAGTGTATTTAAAAAAAAAAGAAATTAATAATTTTCTTCAACAAGAATGCATTGTATAAAAAGTAATAATTTGTTACATTAATATAGCGCTTCTCTCGCCACTCAAAGTGCTTTACATATGGAAGGGGGAATCTCCTCAACCACCACCAATGTGCAGCATCCACCTGAATGATGCGACAGCAGCCATATTGCGCCAGAACGCCCCCCACACACCGGCTTATTGGTGGAGAGGAGACCGAGTTATGAAGCCAATTATTATATATGGGGATGATTAGGAGGCCATGATGATGGACAGAAGCCAATGGGCAAGTTTGGCAAGTGAGCAAAGATGAGTCAACTCGATGCTCAACAAGGCTGTAAAAACTGCAGTATTGTGCAATATTATTACAATTTAAAGTCCCCCAGGGGGATGTTTAGTAAAGTCCCCCAGGGGGGTGTTTAGTAAAGTCCTCCAGGGGGGTGTTTAGTAAAGTCCCCCAGGGGGATGTTTAGTCCCCCAGGGGGACTTTAAATTGACTAAAATTGACTACAGGGGGACTTTATTTAAAAAAAAATGAGTACCTGACTAGAAGCCCTTTGACCCATCACTGCCTCATAAGGAGGAGGACAGTCAGTAGGGTACAGAGGCACTGGACTCTCCATTGATCCATTATACGTGACACTGCAGGTACACACAGAAAACAAGGCATGAGAAAAAAAAAGAAAAAGAAAAGGCATGACACAGAAGGAGTGTAGTTAAAATGAGCAGATGCCTATAGAAATATAAACAATATTTTCAGAGTGATAAAGAACATTTACATGAAAAAACTGAGAACCATTTAATGGAACAATACTTTACCTGTGCATCTCTAGTATGTAAGCTTCATTACTAAACATACTAAATGCTATTTTAAAATGTTTATAAAGGTTTTCCTAAAAGTTTTGTTGGGTTAGGAGATTTTATTAGCTCAGTATGAAACAACCAAAATGATGGAAAAACAAATGTGTGTGTGTTTTCACCTCTGTGCATCGGTCTCAGAGCTGCAGGTGTACTCAGGAGGGTAGTAAGGTGGTGGGGGGATGGGGGGAACAAACTCCTCAAAGTCCATCATGTTACTGAGAAATGCATCCTGAGGAGTGGTGCATTCTGGGTTTACAGAACGGGAGCGATGAGGAGCCAGCTACAACAAACAAAGTTGGATGAAAGAAACATGTTACACTGTAACATTATACTATTAGTAAACCAAGTGTTTCAGTGTAAAGATTTTGTGCATTTTGTCTCACTAGATGCAGCAGGTCCAGAGAGAAGATATGAATGCTGCAGGTGACCGTGGACAGAGTGCAGATAATGGTGGAGAGAATACTGAGACCACAGGCACTGAACAGCAAGTCCTGCACACACATATACAGTAGTATCATGGTTAAATTCATTCTTATTCAGGCACCTGAGCTATCTGTTTGATTTGGGGGTCTGGGAGCATTAAGTTAAAGGATGCCCATAAAAACAAAAAACTATGCTACTATACTCCACTATGCTACTATACTCCACTATGCTACTATACTCCACTATGCTACTTTTGGCCATCTCAACGTGCAGTCACACTTACCAAACACACCAAATTCGCTGTGTTGACCAATAAGAAAGCTGCTTGGTTTGAAAGTGACTAATATGCAAGTTCTGCTTCATACATTACTACACTTTTGACAACAGACAATAGACCTTTATGCTTGCAAACTTTTGCTGAAATTTCGGTAATGTAATCACATCTTAAACAATAGGAACATTGGGTCTTGTTCACTAACTGTGTGTATGCATAAATTTGTGAGTGAAATGTGCGTACGAATGTCTTCACGAACAAATCATTCAAATTGACACTTCAATAACTTTTGTACTAAAATTTATTTTAAATTTATGGGGGAAAAACTACTGAAACCATACATACAGTAGATTAAAATACTGATGAAACTTTAAATATATTATATTGTTATACATAACAGACATAACATATACAATATATTTTTGTGTCTTGAGAGCATGTCAAGTGTTTGCTAAGATTGGCAACAAAAAAAAAAAGTTGCGCAGAAAGTCCTTAAAGGGATAGTTTACCCAAAAATGAAAATTCTGTCAGTAATTACTCACCCTCATGTTGTTCCAACCCCGTAAGACATTCGTTTATCTTCGGAACACGAATTAAGATATTTTTGATTAAATCTGAGAGCTGGATCACTCCTCCATAGGCTTCTAGAATTGTCTTGTATTGTCTTCCGGTTCTGTTGTGGATCCGCGTTTAGTGACGCTGCTGACGTAAGACGCTGCTGACGTGTGTCTGGTGCGGCGGCCCGAGCTTCGTTTACAGTCTGAGGGAGACGCACGCTGGAAACAAAACAATCTTCACAAACATGTCTAAGGATTTCCACACAGAGGAAGACTTGCATTTTTTTGCCCAGCCATATTTATTTGAACCCGAATACACGAATGCACCAGATACACGTCAGCAGCGTCTTACGTCATCAGCGTCACTGCGGACTCGTGAACGCGGTTCCCCAACAGAACCGGAAGATAATACAATGCTGAATAAAGTCGTAGTTTTTGTTATTTTTGGACCAAAATGTATTTCCGATGCTTCAAAACAATCTAACTAACCCACTGATGTCACATGGACTACTTTGATGATGTCTTTATTTCCTTTCTGGACAAGGACAGTATACCGTTCATACATTTTCAATGGAGGGACAGAAAGCTCTCGGACTAAATCTAAAATATCTTAAACTGTGTTCTGAAGATGAACGGAGGTCTTACGGGCTTGGAGCGACATGAGGGTGAGTCATTAATGACATCATTTTCATTTTTGGGTGAACTAACCTTTTAAGTTAAGATCTGACAAGATAATTTAGGATTTTTCACAGATTCGTATTACAGAAGCAAATTTAAGTTGATTTAAGATTCTTATCCTATCTTACAAAATCTCATCTTATCTGTAGTTAGGAAATCTTAAACCCCTCCATCGAGTTCGGTAATCAACTCTCAGGACTGTTACCAAGCAACCAACGATGCGCAAACAACTGCTGTGAAGTAAAACGGAAAAACTGGAGAATGGAGAAAAAAAATAAGTGGTGCTTTTCATTAAGTAAAGTTTTGATAAGCTTGGTAGAAAAGGCAAAGCCTAATCCTTTTATTTCATAGGAGTCTGTAATTATTTGTTAAAGAGTTTTGTCGTCAAAGTGTAGCACGTCAATTGCAAGTCTTTCTTTGTCTTGTATCATTAATAAATGTGACGTCATTCTCAGTCAGGGCTATCATTATGTGATTTGGCAGTTGGCTTTCAAATAATTTGAAGTTAGGACACCATTGGGGTTGCCCTAAAGTGACAGTTTTTAGGATTTTTTTTGCGGAGTTAGGATGCTTCTATAATACCCTTTTCCTATTCATAGTTAAGATAAGATTGTGTACTTAAGAAATGTCATTCTGTAACAGCTTTTGTCCTAAATGAGGTCCTAACTAAAATTACCATGGTTACCAAACAGATAAGATAAGATTCTAAGTTAGGATCTTTCTGTAATGCGCCCCCTGGGTCTTTTTTTCCCTAAGTCAGTTGCATATAATGGTAGTTTAGTGTAATTTGAATTGGAAAATTAAGATTGTTTACCTCTTGTCTAACTGCTAGTTGGTTAAACTATTTCTTAAGACTTACCTTAGTATTCTTCCTTAACGCACCCTCAACTTGGGGGTCTCATTTTGTATTTCATTACAATTAAAAGAAGTCACTGAATCATTGCACTGACAATATTTTCCTTTGTTAAACTTTTCATTTGTGTCTTGAAATTAAAAATGTGCAAAGCTTGTTTAAAATCTTAAAAAGCAGATACCTTGAGCTGGTGACGCACAGCGTGGCAATCTGAATGTTGGTAGAGCACTAGTGTCTCATCTTCTGTTGGAGAGCATGTCTGCTTTGGGTCACAGCAAAGACACATGCGATTCTCCATCTGGAACAAACACACAGATATTATTTGAAGAGAAGAGAAGTTAAGAGAAGAGAAGAGAAGAGAAGAGAAGAGAAGAGAAGAGAAGAGAAGAGAAGAGAAGAGAAGAGAAGAGAAGACTACCTGACAGGTAACATAAGATTTGACCATCTGTGCATTCTGACATGACAGCATGGAACCAGCCAGACTGAGAATCACACACACTGCAGACAGCAGCATGAACAGCGACACCTGAACGAAACAAAAACAGCATCACTGCAAAAACTAATGAGGAGCAGACAAAACACACTCAAGAAATCATGTCGAGATGACAAAGGTACATACGACAAGAGTGAAGGGCCTCCTCCATGATATCACACCCACTACTCCTGATGCCACAACCTGTTCAACAGAGGAAAAAAGGTATAGATCAAAGGATAGATTTCCTGTCTCTCACACAAATCTATGTTAGATGGCTGCAGAAGACTTGGATTACAAAGCAAAAGTCCAATGGAGCAATTTATGTTAGTTTTTATAGATAGATAGATAGATAGATAGATAGATAGATAGATAGATAGATAGATAGATAGATAGATAGATAGATAGATAGATAGATAGATGGATAGATATTCCATGTTTGGTTTCTCATCATAGTAGGAGTTAAAAAAACTGTGTCCATAATAATCATTTTAATAATATAAACAGAACATTAAATATAGAATGAAGGACACTGCTGACATCTCATGCCAATGTTAATATATTCAAATAAACTTACGAAGAAGCCAGCCCAGAAAGGACAGGACTGTCTGACACGGGGTGATGAGGTGAAGGCCAGGCTTGTGAAGCTGAAGGCCAGCACCATGGCCCCAAGTGCAAGGTGACACAAGCCCAGGTACAGCAGCAGGCGCGCACTGGTCCTCCCAGACATTCCTCTGCGACTACCAGACAAAGCTCGAGACCCTGTCATCGAGGCCACGCTACTGGAGTCCGATGGTGAAGGCATGATGGCTACTGAAATACCTCCAAATTATGGGACTATGTGACAGTTCAAAAGATATGGGATGTGAATGAAGATACTTCTTTAAATATACAGTTAGGGTCTATATATTGCCTAGGGTCCTAAAATGAATCCCACAGCTGTTAAAACTGAACTTGACACACTTATGTTGTGTTAACATTTATTCTTGGCATCGTACATCTGCATTCTCCAATCCTTAATCTCGCTCGCTCGATCGCCCACCTGCAGTCTCTCTCCCCCCGTCCCCGCGGCATTGCGGTACCCAGAGCCTTTAGCAGGCCGAGTGTCTGCCGCATCCGCAGGCCAGAGAAGCAGCTTTGGCCTTCTGGCTACTCCGCGGTGGAGGACGCGCTGAACAGGACTAAATAAACGATCTCAGTTTAGCTGACATCGAAGTGTATCTTCCCTGGATTTCCACTAGAGAGCCTCACATCTCCCGCCTGAGCTCGGAAGAGACGTCTCATGAAGCAGAACAGTATCAGGAGAAAAAAGGGAACGATCGACAGAAAAAGGAAATGAAATTTACGAGGACAAACTCGCTCACTCGCTATGTTGTTCCCATGATGCATCCGTTTGTTTTGTATAATAATTGTAACGCCATGGTGTTCTCTGTGAGGGAGTTTGATCCTAGATCCAGTCTCCCCGTTTTCCTCCCGCAGTCACGAGGACTCCCGTCCCATCCGTATCCCGGACATGAGCATCACTACGTAATCGCACCAGACTTGTAAGTGTCTTAGCTTACGTTGTTATTCACGCCTAATATATTTACGTCACGTAAACGTTATGCGATGCCATTTCAGCGTGACTCAGTTTTTAGAAAGATAAAATAAGCAGTGCATTGTGGTAGCACGTGTCCCTAATATTTGTTCAATGCGGCACCGCATTCACCCAGCGCGAGGTGCTGATGCTGCACTGAATAGGCGGTTGCTTGGCAACCTACTTCGACAGTCGCAACGGTTGGCGACCTTTCCGCGCATGCGTAAAATATATAGCTTTGCACTTGCATCGAAGAAGAGGTGAAAAATACGGGAGTGGCCAAAAGGGATGTCCGGCCCAGGATTGACATCTTCGATAAAACAAGCCAAAAATTCCATACATCATTTTTGGCCAGGATGTCCTACAAAGAAATAATGAAGAAAAAAAAAAACAAGAGAAAAATCTACAAAATAGTCAATGTAGGCCTTTTCCAATGAGCTTTTTGTTTGTATGTATTTGTGTTTTGTTTATGCTTTTTTAAACAGGGTTTTAAATAAAACCTGTATCTGTTGCTTACCTTTTTTGCTAAATAATTTTGTCATACAAGTACCTTAACCAAGTTTAGTGTTTTGTTCTTCCCTCATATTTAAAAATATTTTAAATATTTAAAGTATTTAAAAAAAAAATGGACTAATTAAACTTGTAGGGTCATTAAAAACAAATATCCCCTCCGGACATCACTTTTGGCATAATCAAATTATTACCAGTAAAAAGAAAAACTTCACAAAATGTTGAACATTATTCACTTTATTAAAAGCAGTTCATTGTAAAATTTCTGAGAAATATGCTGTGTCAAAGAATATGAAAAAGTGTAATAATGTAGAAAGACAGAAACTTGACGCAAACAATTATGCAAAAACAAACATGCATTATGTCTGATCATAATCCCTTTGGAGAAACACACTGTGAATTTTCAGTAGAACATTATTATATTCCCACCCATAATCCATCAATTATTTTCTCACACAACTCATTTAACATCCTAAATTCTCATATCCATCCATTTTAAGAGGTCAGTCTGTAAAAATTGAAGTTATTCACCTTTTATAGCAGCGACCATTCAAACCATTTGTCAGAAAGTGCAGATTAGCTGTCAAACTGGACTATATTTTTAACAAAAAGACCTATCATGCCTATCTACACCTGAAATAATGCTGAAGTGAGCAAAACTAGGACTTGTGCAAGTAAAACCAACATTGTCACCATCGTAGCCTAGTCACTGTTTGTGTAGTGCGAAAATATAAACATGATATTTAAAAAATGTGATTTTCATCTAACTACATGAAAGCTGTACCCTGTTTTATATATCATTTAATGTATTTCATATCTTACTACTGCCATCTTTCTTGGAAACCACTTCCTATTAGCATTCCATGTTCACTTTACAAATAACATTCAGGATTTAACAAAGCAGTTCTCTGTAGGTGTGTGTGTGTATGTGTGTGTGTGTGTGTGTGTGTGTGTGTGTGTGTGTGTGTGTGTGTGTGTGTGTGTGTGTGTGTGTAGTGAGCATGTCCTCTGCATAAAGGCATATCTAAAGAAGAAGACATTTGGAGGACTTTTTCTCTGTGCTGGTGGAAATTTTAACCTCTCGGCCAGATGGACCCTGTAAAAAGAGAAAATATTAAATCTAATCCAAGGCCTAATTTATTCTTTAGATCTGTCTGATAAAAAAAAAAAGTGATACCAGTCGAGATGAAATCTACAAATAAGTTTAGTAGTTCAAAACTGATTGTGTGTTTGTTTCAGTATTAACATGCACAGATAATAAGCATAATTGTTCATTTTATCTATGTACACACACACTGGAAACTTACCGACTTCTTATTTGACATTAGCAAAATGTCTCGAGCAAGAGAAGCAAAAGACTATGGAGAGAAAGGTAAATCTTGTCAAAAAGTAGACCAATTATATAAAATTCAACATATTAAAATGCACAGATTTAGTATTTTTAAGGAAGTTCCTGCCACTGACACACTGACACTCATAAAAAATATATATCTATTTCAAAACAATCATTATGTTGTACATTTGTAAGAACATATAAGAATACTGATATTACATAATATCTGAGTAACAGATAAAGATCGACTGTCCCTATTAACAAATCAAAATAGCATTTCTTTGTTTGCCTGCTATTTTTTTTTTGCTAAGTGAACATATAATGAATCAGTCAATCCATACCTCCTCAACGTTGATGCTCGATTTTGCACTAGTCTCAAAAAATCGAATACCATGTTCCTTTGCAAGCTATAACGAAAGAAAAATGACAATAATTATTTTTTATGATGAAAATGATTTAAAGGGATAGTGCATCCAAAAATGAAAATGAAAATAAAATAAAATGAAAACCTCAAGTTGTTCCAAATCTTGTCAAATTATTTTTTCTGATGAACACAAAAGATGATATTTTGAAGAACTTAGGTAACCAAACAGTTGATGGGTCCCACTAACTTCCATAGTATGGAAAAAAAAATACGATGGAAGGCAATGGCTAATGTCAACTGTTTGGTTACTGACATTCTTCATTCTATCTTCTTTTGTGTTCATCAGAAGAGAAAAACTCATACAGGTTTAGAACAACTTGAGGGTGAGTAAATTATGACAGTGTTTCATTTTTGGGTGATCTATCCCTTTAAGTTTGTTGTCAACTGAAAAAAAAATGTAGTGCCAAATGCAACACATTTTACATGTGTTAAATGGTGATATGTTTGTATGTTTTAAAGCATGATATGCACATGCTGTGAATCAAATGACTGAAATATCATTCAAAGCACCAACAAAACTCCTTGTACGCACTTGGATGGACAACGAAAGGCATCTTTTCTCAAACCACATACTGGCAGTGTGTGTATGACAGCACTCACCTTCTCACCCACCTCCGTTGACACTTTCCGCTTGGCCTCGATATCACACTTGTTACCCAGTAACATCCGACTTACACCTGCGGATGCATTCTGGGAAACACAGAAAAATAAGCATGTGCTCACTTCCTTATTTTCGTCAAAACTGAGACTTGTTTTAACAAAAGGCCCCATGTATTTTTAGTGCGTCTCTGTTCTGGTAACCTGTGCAGGATCTGGTTCCTTTGGCATCTTATAAAGAACTGAAACTCACTTTTAACAAAGCCTGTTTAATTTGATATGCTTTTCTGGAGGTTGACAGAAAAATCTGATTATAATCACTGTGTATACGACAGTAAGAATAAATTGTTATGCTGTAGATAAAAATAAAAAAAACACCCAAAACAATACACTTTAGATTTTATTAGATTAGTTTTCCTAACAAAATGAGTCAAGTTGTCCAAACAAATCAGGGATGGGACAGAGAAATATGTTAAAAGTAATATGTCGACCTTTATTTATAAAACTCCTATAATGACTGACAGATTTAATTTCCTCTTTCTCTCTTACTTCTTTGATGCCCTTCATCCAGTTCTGAATATTCTCAAACGATTTTTCATCAGTGATGTCATACACAAGGATGATGCCCTGAAAGAGATGATCAAAATAAAACACCATTAACATTATGTGTATGATTTTCCATATCTAAATAACTGTTGAATTAATCTTGGTTTCGCAATAATCACATATGTAAGTTTATGGCTATTTACACATAGGACCAAGAAGATTAGTTTATGTTAACATTTGTGTTTCCTGTCTCACCATGGCCCCTCTGTAGTATGCAGTAGTGATGGTCTTAAACCTCTCCTGTCCCGCTGTGTCCCTAGCAAATAAAAGCAGTTGCACACATAAGACATTTTAGCAGTCAGAAAGCTTGTCAGTAAAAAAACTATGTGACTTATGGAACAACAATTTCATTTGGCATGTTTAATATACATATTTTATAGCAACTGGACTCTGTACTTCCGGCTGTCAATGCCGTTGGACATTAATGACTTTGAGTCAGGTCTGGGACTGGGACTAAAGTCAACCAGACTCCACCTTTGGCACATTTACAGCAAACGTACTGTTTTAACAGCCAGCTGTCAAACTGAAACACACACTGAAGATGTCTTGTGTACATGACACTGCCACCATATTTACCCAGACATTCTGTGCACATGTAAAGAACTTCAGCTGAATAGACTTGAATGACTTTTAACTTCTCTGATTTATCAAACAAACAGGACTCACCGCAAAACATGTATAATATTAAATTTGCATGTGTATTTAATTTATATATATATATATATATATATATATATATATATATATATATATTTACCAGACTTGCAGTTTAACTTTCTTCCCCTCAACCTCAATAGTCTTCACTTTGAAGTCGATACCTAGAAAGAAAAAAAAAAGAAAAAAAGGATAAACAGGAGGGGCAGGAAGGAAGGACGGACATGTTTTAACCCCAAGAGGCTAAATAAAAGTGGACTAATGAATATGTTTGCTACATTCAGAAACACATGGAGCAGGCATAATGAGATACAATCACTGCTCTAAATGGTTTAATAGACACCCTGGTTTGTTTTTCAGTGAATTAGGAGGGAGGGGTGGAGGAATGGGGTCTTTTGAAGATCTGGGTGAATGCACTAAATGCCATGGAGGATGGCCTTTATCTGATGCAGAAATGAAGGGGGTGTAACTCGTGGACGTGAGATTGGGAAAATGAGATACAGAGAGGGACAGGCTGTGGCTGGCAGAAATAAAGTAGAGCGAGGGGGCCGGAAATGGAATCAGGGAGGAGGATGATCCGCAGGACTGATTGAGTTATACTGGAGAAGAGGCTGGAATGAGATGACGTTTTGACTAGTACTGACATGAACAAACACTTGGGGTAGCACTTGCTTTACAAGGTAGACACTGAGCAGTAGAGCGAAACATTTTGCCTTATCAAACACTATTACAAACAGTTTCATTGCGTATAGCAGTTACTTACCGATGGTTGATATGTACGTTGAATTAAAATTGTCTTCTGCGAAACGGATGATCAGACAGGTCTTGCCAACACCACTATCGCCAATAAGCAATAATTTAAAGAGGAAGTCGTATTTCTTTGCCATTGCTGGTTTCGCATAGAACTTTAATCACGTTTAAAAAAACTTTCCTCCCGTTTTTGTTAACAAACAGTCACGCGCAGCTGACTGAAAAGTGTCCTCGTTTCATGTGTTTTCTTTCCTTGGGAAACTGTCACCGGTAAACCCAGTTTTGCTTTGTTGCCTTTGTCCGTCCGGATAAGAA
Organism: Siphateles boraxobius; assembly: GCF_051911475.1. Taxonomy (NCBI): domain Eukaryota; kingdom Metazoa; phylum Chordata; class Actinopteri; order Cypriniformes; family Leuciscidae; genus Siphateles; species Siphateles boraxobius. The sequence goes on along the minus strand of NW_027508722.1, from coordinate 21,024,751 downwards.
GTAAAAATTCCATTAAAGTAGAAAAGTTTTCTTACAGCCCTTTTTCAGTGCAGATGCCACGCATTTTCCATTTTTGATGTACGATGTTTTCTCTCTTGTACGATATACTTAAAGGTATTCATCCATACATAGACAACAGCAGACTTTTTTTCTCCCTAAACTTTCCCTTGCCCGAGTTCCCAAAAGCTGACGTCGAGGGAGGGAGAGGTTTAATAAAGCACTGCTTACGGGAACCGATCACTGTCTATCAACAGAGGGCGCCATTGGCACACAAGATGCTGAAACGAAGCACCCGCTGAACTCTTCTGTTTTTTAGGTCATTATGGTCTGTTTGTGACGTTGTCAAAATATTTAAACAAACTAAACATATATATATATATATATATATATATATATATATATATATATATATATATATATATATATATATATATATATATATATTTGAAAAGAAAATAGTTTTATTTTACTGTATATGTAATACAATTTACTTTTAATACATCATTGTATGATGGGGTTAGTGGGTCTACTCCTCAGATGAAATTTTCTCCAAAAACACACTACCCACTGCATCACAGACAAGGCTTAATGTCCCTGACTAAAATGCAGATTTGTGCGGTCTTGAAAGCAATTTGCACTGACATATCTGAAAATAATAAAATATGTCATATAATGTTTTCTAAGACACATTTATAAAAGCTACTTAAATGTCCTAATTTAACTAAGGCCTAATCATGCTTAATCTAATCCATGTCTGTGAAATCAGGCATAGGTCATTAAACACTGTACTGAAACAAGTTGTTTTGCATATAAGTAGGGATCATTTGTAATAAATGTGCAAATTGTGCCCATATCAACTGTTTTTGTCACAACAGAGATTTACTTATAAGTACTCTAAGATGCTAAATGAAGTAGTTATAGCAGAATAACACAGAAGTTGTTAGTGGTGTTATTTATATTATATTATAGCCAAGTATTTAACAACATATGAAGTTTTTATTTTTATATTTTAATTTTAGTTTAAGTTTTAGTCATTTTGTTATGTGCTTTTGTCTTTTTAATTTTATAATATTTCTATTAGCTTTAGTTTTAGTCATTTTAATATGCTTTATTCAGATAAAAGATTTTAATCATTTGAAATCCCATTGCATTGCATTAATTGGCAAAAGTAATTGAAATTATCACAAATATATGTTAAACATATTATTATAATTATTATTTAATTATAATAAGTATGTTTTATTTAATATAATACACCAAACTATGCTTTTAAATGGCACCTTTATGTTAGGTTGCCTTTATGTATTATTAAGCATTATATGTGAGAGTTTATGTCACAATTCAACATTCCAACATAACCCACAGCCTGTTTTAGCTTAATACTTATTTAATATGGGTTAAGAAGAAATGCTTTTATTAAATGTGTATTTCCTGCCCCTGCTCACGAGCCCCGTTCATATACGCCATGTATTTCCGCTAGCCCCCCCTTTTCGGCTGCTGTTCCACTGTCGCCAACATGCCTGTAAGTGCGTGCTATTTCAATCAAGTCCATTTAAAATGTAATCACACCTGGTATGTGGATTACATCGCATCGATTGATTAGGGGAGGCTTTTGTCTCATTATCTTACTGGCCACGTTAAATTAATTTAACATATTTTGAGGTTAAAACTTAGTAGAAAAGGGCGAAGCGCGTGCTATGTGTATAGGAACGACAAGATGGCCGCGTGCATGCGTTAGAAACTCATGGAGAGCATTGCGCTTCTCGCACAAATAAAACCGTCACCTACTATTATATGTAACGTTAGTTGAGATTTAGTAAATAAATAATACGTTAAATAGAATTAATATGCTGAGTAGTGGTGGATGTGCCTCTTATTGTTTGTGAGGCGGAAGTGTGTCATGAATCAGATCACCCTTTGTAGTGGCGGTGTTGACAATCAGCTGATCATCTCTATCGTCAAGCTTATTCCATTGATAGTTATGTAAAAAAACGCCATTTTCTGTACAGCGTTTACACGAGTGCTCATGTTGTATTATCGTTGTAGCTGAGTTAAAATGCCATAAAATGGCTGCGTCCTGCACTCTTGAAAATAAAGGTTCTTTATTGTCATTGATGGTTCCATGTAGAACCTTTAACAACCATAACTTTGTCATTGCACAAAAGATTGGGTCATTATTCTCACACACAGTCACAAAAAAAACAGTTTATTTTAAGAACTGTTCACTGAGGGGTTCTTTAGGGTACCTAAAATGTTTTTATTTAATATTTAGCATCACTGTGAAAATCTGCTTTTGGAACCTTAATTTCTAAGAGTTTAGAATAAATCTATCATAGCTGAGATTTCGCCAGTTGGCAAAGGTGATTGACAAATCTCTCATCATCACTTTCAGCTCGCGAAGGACTTGTTGCACCCAACGCCAGAGGAGGAGAAGAGAAGACACAAGAAGAAGCGTCTCGTACAGAGTCCCAACTCTTATTTTATGGATGTCAAATGCCCAGGTAAAATCTGTGAGACATTTTTTTCTCACGGGGAACTGGACAAAACTGATCAGCCTTGGTTCTGAGAGAATTTTTTTCTGTAGGTATTTTTAAAAAGTCTTTGGGAGTTATAAGCCATGAACCAAACCAACCAGCTATGAGGGGAATTGCAACAATAGAGTTTGATTTGAAGCAAAGTAGTATTTGAGAAGTAGACAAAAATAAAGGTACAAAACTGTCTACTTAAGTTTTAATGAGTAAAATAACTACAATGACATGGAGCATTGTGAGAGACGATCAAAATAAAAATTCTGTATGAGCTATTTATATGTGTATAAAACAACAATGAAAAATTGTGTTTCACATACAAGAGGCATTGATTTGTGTATTTGTATGTTTGAAGCCATTCTCTCTTTGCAGGCTGTTATAAGATCACTACGGTGTTCAGTCACGCACAGACGGTTGTCTTATGTGTAGGATGCTCTACAGTGCTGTGCCAGCCTACTGGAGGAAAAGCACGCCTCACAGAAGGTATCACAAGTGCACAGACACCATCCAAAGCATGAAAGAACCTAGTTTATCAATCTAGTGGTTGCACAGATTCTTGATGATTATCTCATAAGCAGAATCTCACAGAGGGATTTTCTTCATTCCTGCTGCAGAGCATTCAGAACATGTCACACTAACACATTAAAATACAGCCTTCAGAAGATGACTAATGTATTCATGCTTTCGTGTGGGAGAAATATGGCTAGAAATGCACTCCTAGATCAGAGATACACATACATGCGCTTGTAAATGTAGCAGCGCCATGGCAACACACCGACACAGACCAACCTAGTGTTTTCCACTTGATCGTTGTTCTCTTTTTGAGCTGAAGCTTGATTGGTGAAGCTCTGAAACTCACTGCCCTGCTGGCCCACAGTTCAGAAGAAAGCCAATGATTCAGTGGCAGATTTCTGTCTCAATGATTCAACACTCTAATTGTTTGGTTCCCTGTCCAGAAAATAGACATATGTTCTATTATTTAAAAATGTTTAATTACTTAAAGCACAAATTTACAGCTAAAAAATTATTTTGAGAATTTATTTGTTGTGGGGATTATTAAAGAGAGAAACAAATGTACAACTTATGAAATGTTCTTGGCCAAACTGTGTGTAAATTGAAGGCTATATATATGTATTTGTTTGTCGCACACTCGCTCTGTTGAAGTCTTTGAAGTTCAAAAGCCTCGTCAGGATGTCCATTTTCAAAATGAAACGACTTGAATTTCTTACATTTATAGATAAGAAAATTACTGTAAAATGTAAGCAATGCACTGGTGAAAACACCTCAAGCGCATTAAACAAGCACACGCTAGCAACTAACATGATATGCTTATGACCTTGTTTAAAACGTTTAAGCGTCTTGGGCACCTTTTCCTTGCTCTGCTTTTTCAAAGTGCTTTTTCCCCCCCCATAGAAATGAATTTTCCGCTACTGTGAAGTGTGACGAAATATAGATTTAGTTTTTGACTGAATTGCTTCTCTGTTAACAGGATGCTCGTTCAGGAGAAAGCAGCACTAGTCTCTCATTAACCAGTATGCAAGGATGAGAGAGACCACGTGAGGAGAGACAGGATTGGCCACTCCACAGGGATTTCAGTGACTCCACCCACAACGAGGCCGTGTTTCTTATCTATAATGAGATGAAAGCTAAACCGAGAAGAGTGCTAGAAAACTGTCAAAGTGCTGTCTGAACACAGAGCGTGTGAGGTGTATAACCACCAAACCTGTCTCTCTCTCCCTCTCTTACTTTAAATAAAGGTTCATTTTTCATTTATGTATGCGTGTTGTGGTAAATAATTTTCCAGGCAATCTGCATCGTCACAGCTACATAAATACTATGATGACCTGGTTTCACAGACAGGGTTGAGATTAAGCCACGATTAGGCCTTAGTTTAATTAGGACATTTAAGTAACTTTTATAAAAATTCCTTAAAAAACATTACTGATGAGCATCTTGAGACGAAAGAGCACTCAATTTTTTTTAAAGATTATTAAGCATATTGCTTTCAGTTAATTTGAGTCCGGGACTAGGCTTAAGCTTTGTCTGAGAAACCAGGGGGAAATGTAAGGAATTCAGCTTGATGAGGTTTCGTGTCATGCTTGCCTGTTGACTTGATCTCATCACAAGCTTATACAAATGTTTTTCTCTGAAAATATTGTGTCTGTTGTTTAGATGGGTGACATTCAGATTGTACACATGTAACCATTGCATTATATACTATTGATCCAAAGTGATACATAATAATTTGTTACACTAAAGCGTGTTCTATGTAAAATGTATTCCTGTTATGGCAAAGCTGACTTTTCAGCATCATTACTCAAGTCCAGAGTGTCACATGATCCTTCAAAAATCATGTTGATTTGCTGCATTTCTTTGAAAAGTTGTGTTGCTTAATATTTTTATAATACTCTTTTTTTTCTTTTTCTCGATTCTTTGAATAATACAAGTTGAAAAGAACGGCATTTATTTGAAATTAAAGAAATGTATAATGTTACAAAATATTTGTCACTTTTGATAAATGTAATGAATTCATGCTGAATACATTTCTTAAAGAAATCTTATTGCGCCAAAACTTTATTTAAAGTAAAAGTAGTCTGAAAATGAGAAATTATACTCTTCAGGAACCTAAAGTGGTTTGCACGTTTTTACTGCTGAACTGTAGATTGAACCATGACTAGAATCTTAACCTATTGTAAAAAAAAACTTTCAAGCACATGGTTCTTTCATTTATGACAGAGAGAATAAGATAACCGAGGTGCATTAAGTTAGTTAGTATTCCAGAGCCACTGTTTTCTCTGCAGGGCCTTTTGTGTTCGCAGTGATGGTGTGATCCACAGATAAAAATATTTTTTGTCCTCTTCTGAAAGAAAGTTAGAAAACATTGATTAAAAAAAAAGCATATCAGTCTTGCACTTTTAAACCATAATAAGCAAATGTTGGTGCATTTAGAAAATAGATCTGATTTCACGCAGACTTTAACATAAAAGTGCTCAGTGCATCTTTAATGTAAAGCGGCTCTATCAACTAAAATGTGAGGGGGTGTCATGCACCTCCTTGAGGTCAAACACACCTGTATTAGAGGTTCGGAGGACTGCAGGTACAGTTTGTGTGAGAGACAGTATGGTATTGTACGCTGTGGAAATTGAACACATTTAAGAGAATATAAGATGTTCAGAGCCTGAGTGAATCACATGTCGGACAGCACTCAATCACTGACCGCAAACATATTCAGTGTTGCTGAAAGTTAAAACTCTTATGTGTGACCCTACCTATGAAAAGTGCAGCGGTGGTGGCTAATACAGCAAAAAGAGCAAATATCAAAATGAACAAAAGACCAAAATTTGCTCCAAGTTGACCTGAACATACAAATAAAGAGCACTGTAGTCGTTACAGAAACAAACATGTCTGTTACACTACAATTCAAAAGTTTGGGGTTGGCAAGATCTTTTTAATGCTTTTAAAAGTTTCTTGCTCACCAAGGCTGCATTTATTTATTTATAAATACAATCATATTTTGAAATATTATTGAAAATAACAGTTTTCTATTTTAATATATTTTAAAATAATTTATTCTTGTGATGGCAAAGCTGAATTTTCAGCATGATCACTCCAGTCTTCATTGTCACATGATCCTTCAGAAATCATTCTAATATGCTGCTCAAGAAACATTTTGTATTATTATCAATGTTTAAAATAGTTGTGCTGCCTACAGGGGCATCACTATTTGCACTATTTTCAGGAATCCTTTGTAACATCACAAATGTATTTACGGTCACTTTTCAGTTTAATACATCCTTGCTGAATGAAAGTACTTTAAAAAAAACAAAAAAAATCTTACTGACCCCAAACTGTTGAATGGTAACGTATATGTAGAATATTGCGAGAAGTGTGTTTGTTGCTCTCTTACCTGACTCCTGGCTGTCCATCACTCTAGTCACCATCACGACGTGGGTTTGTGGAGAAAGGTCTGAATACAGGGTAATGATTGCAGTAGACGGTACCTGATCCAGGAAATGTGATGTTGAATAGACTCTAATGAGGAGGAGGGTGGGGTCTTCATCTGACCGGACCGGATCAGACAACACAATGTCTGTTGTGTCTGACTGAACCTAATTTAGATAAGAGTGAAGAAATAAGAAACTGAAAAGTCATTTAATTTCAAATGCATTTTAAATACAATTAATTCAGTCAAGCAGTATAAGGATTTCTCCCATGATCCCTCTCATTCTCACCCTCAGTGCACTGAGCATGTCTGTGGTGCCAAACACTGTGATTTCAGCCACAGGCTGCTGGGAGGACAGTTTGATCTTGGTGACAGGACAATGGAACGCTGGCACATACTGGAGCCGAAAGGAAGATTGAAAAGAAGGGGGTGAGTTAGAAAGCGACGGCAGGGCAGCTGGGGCTGATTGAGTCTGCAGACACGCAGACAGATAGATGGAGACAGGCAGAGTGGACAGAAGATGGAGGATGGAGTCTGACTGGGGCTGCACAGAGATCCTGCAGCTGTACTGAGCTGAAACAGGACATGACAAGACAGGTCAACCATAAAGGCTAGCTTCATGGTTAAAATAACAACATTTTAAAAATATGTATATTTTATTTTTATTGAAGGATGCTTTGAACATGTTACCAAGTTAGGATTATCAAGGATTTATCAAATTTATACTTCAATTGTTTGTTTTTTTAATTATTAAAACACAGTTGGAATCTCTCAGACGCTAATCATAACAGGAGGCTTTAAAAAAAGTCAGCATCTTAAAGTATTTTAGGTTTTGTAAAACTTGTTTCACCTGTGTCTGTATTGTAGAAGGGTGTTGCTTGAAAGATATCCTGCAGTATTCTTATCTCTAGGTAGGGTGCGCCAAAGTGTAAAGAGCACAGTAGCTCTGCCTCAGGATGTAGTTTTTCCTCTATGACCTCCAACTGGTCTAGATTGCATTGAGCTACAATGCAGAAAGAAAGAGTCAGTCAGACTCAGTCACAACCTCATATTCCATCTGCACAGACATTTATCCATGTCTCTGAAAGTGAAAATCCTTCCCGGATCCAAGATCTAGGAAGATCAAATAGAGTTGAGATAATGAAGATGTGCAAGTAAAATTTCCCACCCACCACTTGTTTTAATTGTACTTATTAAACCACTTGTTTTAATTGTACTTATTAAACAGTTAGAGATAATCACGACTGATAATCATTTCTAGTCTAAGGATTAAGTGTTTAAGCGATTAAAGGGGATCTGTGAATCCCCCAGACAGAAATGAATATTTGGATTATAATCCCTTTATTTCTTTAATCTCTTTACAGTCTAAATATCCCTCATTATTCCTTAATAATCTTTATGCAATCGGATTAATGGCATGTCAGACGTTTTGTGTACACTGGCGTTCCTGAATCTCACGTGTAGGTGGAAGGAGTCACCTATGTTGGCAGCAGAGGTGTTAAGATCCACTCTGACTGTGTATTCTGAAGCTTCGGGCCAGTTAGTGAGGAGCCAATCAGCAGGAAGAATGATCACAGGAATGGACGCAGACTCCACTATTACCTGCATGACACCACAAGAGTCTTTGAAATCAAAACATTCACAATGGTTCTGTTCCAAGACTTGGTGAGCTACTATGCCACATCCTAACAGAGATGGAACCACACAAGTGATCAATTTGGAGTTTTTTTGAAGGGCTTCCATTGTCAACTACAATTTATATATGGCTTCGCAGTATATAAGGTAAGGGGAAATAGAGCCATTATGTCACAAAATATGAGGACACTTATGTAATACCACATAGGCACTGATTACCTCTCTGAAGGTTTGCTGCCCACCCTCTATCCTGTAGTAAACCACTACCATCCCAGAATTCTTTGCAAATGCCACACCAGTCTCAGAGTTAATTTGAAGGATCTGACTTGATGACACATCCCATCTCCCTCGCCGACCTTAAAGAGGACAAAACAAATGCAAAACCGATCTATACTCTAATGCTCAAAGTATACTTCGGTTTTTATGCGTACACAAGGGTATGCGTACAGCCTGCATGAAACGCACAGCCCGACTTTTCTAACCATGCATATTCTGTACGGTCAGCTTAAATTTGCATCTTAATTGTTTTGCACTAAATTAGTTTGTCTTGTGTACTCTGACTTGGATGCGGACTTTAAACATAACTTTAATCAGAAAATAAACAAACAACAAAACGAAACGAGCAGCAGCGGCCGACTGCGGCATAAAAACATAATTAAAACAGCAATGTGAAATGTCCCAGGCTCTTGGCCACGCCCTGCTTCATACCACAGTAACGTCAATAAAACTTTAATACATTAGTACATCCATGAACATGGTTTCTGCCTGAGTCCCGTTAGCTTTCCATCAGCTGTGGAGTTAAAGATGACAACTCCCATGATTCCACGCTCATTCACGGCATCATCAAGCTACGCTTTTGTTATTGTTTTGAAAAAGTGACCTCTAGCGGCAAAACTTACATACTGTGCTTCAAAGCGCATGTTTTTGCACACAGGAGTATACTTTGAAAGGCGAGACGCTTGGCCATACGCATACATGAAGTGTTCACATTCAAAATGGAGTATAGTTTGGACTTTATGAAGGGTTTGTTTACGAAAACTAAAACCAGTGCTCTGCTTGCTAGTAACCTGATTTACCCTGCTGGTCTGTAATGGGAGAGCTGAAACAGATTATATCCCCAGGGCGCAGGAATCCTGAGGGCTCTGAGATGGCAGGCACCACAAACAGAGTGGTGTAATCGCTCAGAAATGGGTTTATAGGGTCTCCCTGCACCCTCAAAACAGTTAGACCAGGTGACACCGTCTGAACCAGAAACGACTGATTGTCTTTGTCAACTATCAGTTGCACCAGGTCATCTCTGAGACAGAAAAAAAAGAGATTAGACCACTACTGCGAGTACTTGGAGTCACATAAACATGTATATTTGTGTAATTACCTGTTAGTGGTGACCAGTGTTTGCATATTATGGGAGTGGAATTGTTGTCCCATGTTGTCATAATATAGAGCTTTGATATGGATGCTCTAGCCCAGAGGGTAGGCAGGAAGGGCTCTCTCATCATCACCGTTCACGGATGACAAAATCAAAATGCGTACAAACCACACTGTTGACACCTAAGGAAGGAAAAAGTTTGACATGAGGATCTAAAATGAGGGTTACTTATGGTAATAATTATCATGATGAAGCTGAACACTCACCTTCACACTGATCAACAGTGTTTGGTTGATGCCACAAATGTCCACGGCAAAAACCTCCAAAAGAGCCATGCCTGTATCAGGTCCTGTTCTCAAAACTCCTTGATCATCAACAGTAACAAGCCCTGCCCCTGAGACACACCGGCTAAACGTGTAACGGACTGGGCAGACCGAGTCTCTGAAAACACACGTTTTAAAACCTGTATGATGTTGCCTAGTCAAGCGTAACCAGTCCGTTGACAAAACAGCAAAATACCTGTGGTTGTTTCTGAGATTATATGAAACCAACCAGGATCTTCAGGCAATTCTTCAGTAAAATTTAGGAGGGAAAATAAGTAAATGTAATTTTGATCAGGCAATGATGTGGAACAGACTTCATGGAGTGGATGCTAAATTATTTTTTTCAAGCTGGGCAAAAAAAAAAATGAATACAAATTTCTGACATGAAACAGGCATACAAACTCACTTATTGCTCTGCAGGGTGTACTGAGAAAGGGGAGACATGAGGATGGATCCTAGGGTTCCTGTTGTTAATTGCATCTCTTCAAACACCTGAGAAATAGGGAGAACAAAAGAGAAGAGATACATTTATAGAAAAAAGAAGAAAAAAACATTTAGAGAAAACAAGTTTTTTCTTCCCTATAGTGACGTTTATCTGAGTGAAACAGCTTCTCGAATTAAAAATGTTGGGTGGAACTTGATTTTGTCCATCGGGAATTGATTGGATGGTTGTTGTTTCTATTGATGTCATGTGAGTGACAGGTTGTCCCGCCCTCGCTAGTAAACATGTTATCAGAGAAGAGATGTTGCAAGAGGCAGAGGAAGTTATTTTGATTTTGAAGATTATGAGGCCGCATGAATAAAAAAAAAAATGATGTGCACGAATAAATCATTAATAATAAATGCTGCAACATTCCATTGTTTATTTTGACTTCATGGTGACTTTAAATATTATTCTTCCATTAACTCATTCTTGAGTATTTTAAACATCCAGATATTCTATTTAGCTGATTAGCCTTGCTGAATCTGTTTGACTAAAATAAACTGTGATGAATTATGTATTCTGAGATTGTGTGGGTTACAGTACATTGTTATTATTTTATTTTATTAAATCTAATTATAAAAACAAGCCTGTACAGTATGATTATATAGTACAGTACAGAACACTTTTATCTCAGAAGATCAAGGAAAATCTGCTTCCTCATGATGCGACTCCTATAAATAGCTTGTCATTGGTGGTTCTTTGTGGAGGATGTATTTACCAGTATCTGTATCTCGTCGGTGAGATGATCAGAGAATGAAGTGTTGCTGGTGTGTATTTCTTCGAGCAACACACGCACTTTGAGGCTGGTCCTGCCTGGAGCTTCGGCTCTCACTAGCACAGATAAACTGTGAGAGGGAGACACACTAACGCCCACCTAAAACAGACAGCATAATGAACAAGTAAGTGTTCATACAAGTCAGTTTAAGCTGTGTGTGTGTGCATCTCACCTGTGCATGCCTGGGTTTGATCTCCAGCACACACGGTTTGCTCAGACTCCAGTGGAACCTGAGGCCAGACTCGACACTACCCAGAGAAAGAGGGTTCTGACCGCTGTCCCTCCCCATCACGTAAACCGGCATCTAAAAGGAAAGATTCATCCAAACCCCTCCTTATACATGCAGCAAAAAAACATGGCTGCATACAATAATAATGAGCATGAGAAGGACAAACCTCTGTTCCTACAGATAGAGTAACTAAAGGAGCCTGTATCCTCACTGCTGTCAGGTTAAACACCTCCACTTCATCCTGATCACGTCACATACAGTTAAATCGCAATTATTAGGTTTATGCGAAAGCATTATATCTTTAAGGGTGTATTCACACTTAGTAGGTTTGCTTTGATTAACATGAAATATGAATGCCACACTGACCAAAGGCATCTAAATAAACCAAAACCAGAACAATGTCATAAGATGCGACACTTAAAAGGAGAGAATGCGCAAGCACACGGAAAATCGCAACTCTGTTGAGTAGGTACTTATTTTAATTAAGTAATTACTTCACGACCATTAAAAAAGTATGTTCTATATGGTATGAGTGTGTCATTATCATGTGACCTAGTAGGTCATCCAGGCACTTTTTGCCTACTCTTTTAAGAGAATTGTAAATTTGGATAGACTTTTGTCACATGCTGTTTTTCGAAGTGTTATTTTTATTTTGTTTTGATTAAAGAACTGAATGCGATTAGATCCTGCCTATGTTTTTCGTTTTTATTTGAACCCATTGCTGACACAAACACTGGGCTCATTCAGCCCAGCACACAGCATTGTTTTGTAAAATGGGCAAGTTCTAACGCAAAGTATATATCATATCATTTTAGTGTGTGTGTGTGTGTGTTTTTGTTGTATTGTTCGGTGTTAAAAATCAGTGTAAACACTAAGCAAACCAGTACTAAATGTATCATTTTCTTTTTTGGCCCAGACAAAAAGAACCAAGAGAGAACCAAACTAGTGTGAACACACCCTTAGAAATGTGTACATTTATTATAGTAACATTTGAATACAATTTAAATAATAAATAAGACCATGTAAGCGCATGATGTGTGTATGAGAACAGATGTTAGTGATGGTAGTGGTTACAGCATATAATTAAAGCGGAATGGGATGAAGATTGGATTAGCTGCAGTAGGTAAGTAGTTAGGCCTATTAATAATTCATCCTGTGTGCCATGGAAATGGAAAATTAAATCATGCATGTATGTTTGCTCCTGGGTCACCTTTATAATTATGTGATTAAGAGACATTTCAAACAGAACACTTTTTTGTGTTTAAAGGGATAGTTCACTCCAAAATGAAAATTCTGTCATTAATTAGAGTGAACATGCTTGAGCTTCCGTTTACCACAACTGATGAATGATGAATGTTTAAATGTGAATAAAAGCCTAAATTCATTGTTCATTATATTAAGCGACAACGTCTCTTCAGAAAATTTTGAATAAAATGCTTAATTCATATGGATTAGTTTTACGATCTCTTAATCAACTTTTTGAAGCGTCAAAGTGGTAGTTGTGTAGCCGTCAATGGAGAGACCGAAAGCTCTCAGATTTCATCAAAAAAATCTTCATTTGAGTTCCGAAGATGAACAAAAGTTTTATGGGTTTGGAATGACATGAGGGTAAGTAATTAATGACAGATTCTTCAGTTTTAGGTGAACTATCCCTTTAAAAACAAAACACAGTAGTGGAATGAAAAAGTCTTGAGATGCAACTGTGAAACACGTCTGTCTAGCACATGTTTACATTGCAAACCTATGGAAAAGCAGCACAGTGGAATGCAAAAATGCAAGACATGGGGCAGAGAAATGAAAGAGCATAAAGGCGTGTTGAACTTCTTTTAACTTGTTTACAGTGGAATGCAAAACCTGGTTCTGTGTGAACGGACCCTACAACTACTACCACAGGTATGTGATCGTCTGTGAAAATAATACTTTTTATGTATGGCCTCACATCACAGGAAATCTATTACAAATCTATGCGTGTGCTACCTGTACAAAGGTAAGCGGTGCTTCTGTATCTTGTGTCTGGAGAGTTCCTCTGACTTTGACCACACCCACTGCCACACCTCTGACCAGTCCTGTCTCTGTTACCATGGCAATAGAGTTGTCACTCACGGAGAACCTGGCACTGGACTGAGGATGAGGCCCTCCCTCCAATTTCACCTGAACACCAAATACATCTTTATACTCAAAAATGCATTTCTGAGAAAACTAACATATGGTTTGGTGCATCCGGTCACACCCACCTGTCGCACACTTCCAACTGCCAGAGTGAGTTTACTGGGCTGCAGACTGAAGGGAGGGTAAACTTGCATATTCTTGTGGGAGGAGCTTATAACACGCCCATGACCGTCCACTACTGAGAGGTGGAGACTGACCACGCCCACTGACAGGCCTGTCACATGGAACCCCATGCTGTACTTGTCCACAGGCCCCGCATCCCTGTATACAGTAAAATACAATTCCAAAGCCATCTGTTTTAACTATAATTTCTATGTGAAAGAACTAATGACAGAAATGAAAAATGAATATAATCAAATATTTTGAAAATAAAATGGAAATACCCCTTATGTGCATACAATTTATTTGTAATTCAAACTGAAACTTTACAATAAAAACGACTCCTATAGCAGTTATATCCATTTCTTTAAATTTCATACCATTTTAATATTTCCATCATTTCAAATTGAATTAGAATTCTACATTCTGTTTAATACTTCAGTTTAGATTCAGATTCATTAAATTCTAAGTCTCTTGCCTCCCTCCTTACAATTTTTCCAGCACCTCACCTCAACACCACCTCAACTCAAGCATATCTATTAATTTCTATATTATGTATTAGATATTACATACTCTTTATTAAGTCATAGGATAGAATTTAGAGCTTGAACCCTTCCATTATGGACAACAAACCTTTTTCTCATGCAAATGTATGTAAAAGTAAACTAGTGAAATGGGACTGATACAAAACACATGGTCTGGACTCACTCTACAGAAATGATTGACGAAGAAGGGATAAGCATCAGGTTCATGATCAACAGGAAATGATGAAGAAATGGTTGATTCTTTGAATCCAGAACACGCACTCGTACTACAGCAGAATGTCTGACCTCAATCTAAAAACCATTAACATAGGAGACAATGATTCAGTGAACATGAGATGACAAAAATGTAATACAGTGTAGTAAAATGCCTAAAAGTAACGCAAGAGATGAGGAGCGTCTGTCTCCGTCATACAATATTAATGAAGTCAATTTGGAAATCTGTGATGTCAGAGACAAGAATGGAGGCCACAGCAGGATCAGAGGTCAGGCAGAGGTCATGAGCAAAAATAGTCGAAGAACCAGACTGAAGTGGGGACACCTGGGATAGAAAGATTATAAGAGAACTGGATATTTATATTGCAAAATATTTACAAGAAATATTTGAATCTGCACAGACTATTCTCCCACCTGTATTATATTCGTGTCCATCATCTGGCTAATGCTGGCCAATTGGTTGTCTTTTAGATGGATATGAAAGTTACCTGAACCATGGATCAAGGTCAAATTTTCCTACAGAGATGAATGGATTGATTGAGGAGTCATTAAAATAAAAAAAAAACAAGCCAGATGAGATATGATAGAGAGGGATGAATTTGCTCACTGTGACTTTTGGATGATTGAATAAAGTGACAGAGTGTCTGGCCCACTGTACGTCATCTACCAAACGCAGATTCACACACTGAGATGCTGGAGCTGTCAACATCTTAAACAGCGCACATAGTTCAAGTGTTACTCAGGGATACAAACATAAATATGGACACATAACAGCACAGATAAACACACACCTCTGGACATGTAGGAGTGACATTGACAATCATGGTTCCTGTCTGTCTGTGGGACTGAAGAACCTGGCAGGCTGTAAACCAGGCGAGTTGATTAGATTAAGCTAAATGGAAAATAAGATTGTCCACAATAAGGAAAGAAAAATTATTTTTAAAAATCTAGTCTAAATCCTGTCTTATAACTGTACTCTTATGTCGGTTTCATATAGTATCAAACTTTTATACCATTTTCAAGAAAAGTCTCACTTTAATTACTCTAAAAATGTTATGTGGTGTAACCAAGTAAAAAGGTATCTTATTCACTGCTTTCAAACAAGTTACAACATACATTTTTAAATATATGAATATAAATAAAATATAATTAATTATTCATTTAGAAATAACATAATATAATAATAAAACATAATAATAAACTGATAATATTTTACCAACACTGCTTCACAGCTTGAGTATAATTATTAAGTAATCTCATACATGTATGTATCTATACTGTACAAAGTAAAGTGTTATTAATCAAATATTATGAACTATTGATTTATAAATAGCTAAATAACTAATAATATTTTACCAAGACTGCTTCACTGCTTTTTGATCATTTTAATTTATAAATAGCATAATAATAATAATAATAATAATAATAATAATAATAATAATAATAATAATAATAATAATAATAATAATAATAATAATAATTTAACTGCTTTTAAGAAATATTACTAAAATATTATGCCAAAGAACTTAATAAAGCATAATTCTTTAAAAAAAATATATGGCATCAGGACAGCTGTATCAGTCTGATATTTTTTTAATTTAATTCAGAAATTAAAGAATATTAGAAGCGGTGTATTCATTTCATGCATGAATTCCATTAATCTATTTTTGAATAAGTTAATAGATTCGGACAAACAAATGAGCATCATTGATCAATTTACACAACATTGTGAAAACTAAAAAATGGCAAAATTATACAGTGCAAAGCAAAACACCATGTAGTTTGTAGGCTGTCTGAGTTGGTCTATCAGTCGCTGTCATTGTGGACTGGGGGTCCAGTGAGAGGAGACCAGGGTCAGAGGAGGACCACCTCATCGAACAGGAAGTGAAATTATCAAACTGCACCCCCTTTTGGTCAAACACAGACAACTGTAATGTAGCATCCCTAGTGCTGGACACAGATAACTGTGAGAGGGAAAGAAAATAATGACATGAATTAATATGGTAATGTGATATTCAATTACATCAGAGTAATTCTGAGAGAATAAAAGAAGTCCAAACACTGAAAGAGATAAAGTGTGACCTCGTTAAATAAATAAATATAATATATAAATAATGATAAAATCATGCTTAACGTATCTCACTATAGAAGGCATACAGGATAATATTTCAAATATAGCAGAAAAGCAATAAACTATTGATTTGGTGCTCTATAATCATGAGAAAGAAACTGTGAACCTAGTTAATGTGTGAATGAATCTTTGAACAAAGGTGGCAGAGATATCAGTCACAAGAATGTGCAGTAATAGTCCTTTTTTTGCCATCCGTCAGTTCAGGAACAAATGGTCACATTAATTATTTTATGTAAGATTTATGTAAGACTTTTTTTTATTCAGCAAGGATGCAAAATTGCTGTATTAAATTTATACAAAGTGACAGTAAAGGCATTCATAATGTTACAAAAAATGTATTTCAAATAAATGCTACTCTTTTCATCAAACTAATCCTGAAAAAAATGTATCATGGTTGTTTTAAAAAAAACTATTAAGCAGAACAACTGTTCCTCTTCAGTCGGTCAGTCGACGCCATGTCGAGACCGACGAATAGGAATCTCGCTAGAGAGGCTAGTCTACTTCGAGTGAAACTAAACGAGCCAATGCACATTGGCGTGGAATCATTGGCATCAGCTGTTCAGCCACTCAGCGCAGGTATATATTGAGCAGCAGGTGAGATTGCACTTCAGCTTTTTGCTTCTGAGCCGAGCGTTTCGATGCTGTTCTCTTGGTGAGTGTCTATAAATTAAACCAGCGAGCTCTCCAGGAGGATTTCTCTCGTCTGGTGCGGGCAATACAGCACGGCAGCGGGGTCGACTTTTCTCTCTCTCTTTCTCTTTCTGTCATTTTGTGTTTGTGTTGGTCACTGAGCAAAACAAAAAGGCTGTTCTTACAGCTGGTACGGTGTGCCAAGAGCGCTGAAAAGACGTTTTTACAGCAGGTAAGATCGCCATGAGAGAGAGACAAGGCACGACAGGCTGCACACTTCCCTGTCTGTGTTCGAAGCGACCGTTCCCCTATGTGCTTCAGCACTACTTTTCAAATACAAACCTAAAGACTCTTTAATCAGAGGTCAGAAATGTGACCACTGACTGTCCGCTGTGTTTATATTGTGTTACACTGTATTATTATGTTTATTTTAACTATGTATTGTTTAATTTTATGTAAAGGCCCACTAGGGACTAACATTGAGAATTAGCCTCGGCTAAAATGTTGTAGTATGGAAAATGAGTTTCTGTAACATACTTGTCCCTATTCAAATAAACTTAAATAAAAAATAAATAAACTAAGGAGGGCAGTCCCTTTAAAGAGCTTAAACGGGTGGAGCGCGTCTTTTTAAAGATGTCACTCTACCTGTGTGTTTCTAGATGCGGTCGTTACCTGGGATTGCGGAATGGTCACTAACGCTGCATCGATTGTCTGGGCATTGAACATGCTGAGACAGCGTTCTTGGATGAGTCATGTATCCATTGTGGGAAGATAACATTCTTGGAGCTTCGGTCAAAACTCTCGTTCCTGAAAAGGGGCGGAGTCCCCGTGCCTTTGCCGCGATATAACCCTCATCAGAGGGTTACTTCAGGCAGTGGTGCGGTGACCTGAGGATTACGGTGAGCGCACTTCCTTCGGGGAACCAAACCCCTAAGAACCCTCATCCCTCCCATGCTCCGCAGCCAGTAGAGCCGCCAACGGAACGTACTGGACCGTCCACGAGGTGTGTACCAGTCGTTTCCTTCGGCGCTCCACATGATGAACAGATGTCGGTCGCTGCATCGGAGGGTGGGTCAGACTTGTCTGCGGATGACGATTTGGCGCCGCTGCCCCCTTCAGGTGTGGCAGCGGTGCCCGAGTTGGACACGGAGATGATGGCCATGGTTTCCCGAGCTGCCAACAGGATCGGGCTCGTGGGGACCCTCCACTATGTCCCAAGCCCTTGAGGCTGGATGATTGGTATCTTGGGGTGGAGTGCTGGTTCTCAGCAACCCACCCTGGTGCCTTTCTTCCCGGAGGTGCATGAGGAGCTCACTGGGGCGTGGACGGCACCTTTCACTTCCAGTAACCGTCCCGGTGGCTCCTCCTCCCTCACCACCCTTGATAGCGAGGCGGCTAAGGGGTACACGCCGTTGCAATGCAGCTGTGCCCAAACTCTACTTGGCGCGGAGAGCCGTGTCTCCCTTCCCAGGACTGTAAGTACTCAGAGTTAACCCAGCAAGGCTTACAAGGCCTGTGGGGAAACCACCTCTGCCATACACCAAGGCATTGAAGGACCTGCATGAGGGTGGCCACGTTCCCCAAGTTCTTCAGGAACTTCGTGCCGCGACGGACCTCTCGCTTCGTGCAACGAAGGTGACCGTGCGGTCGGTGGGTCGTGCGATGTCCACTATGGTGGTCCAGGAACGCCATCTCTGGCTGTTTCTGGCTGACATAAGGGAGACTGACAAAGTCAGGTTCCTTAACTCCCCTGTGTCCAAGACCGGCCTCTTCCGCGATGCGGTCAAGAACTTCGCCCATCAGTTCTCGGCTGTACAAAAGCAGACTGAGGCAATTAAACACATCCTGCTGCGACGGTCGGCTGCTGCCTCTACCTCATCGCCTCCGGCCCCTCAGTCTGCTCGTCGCCGGGTGTGTCCTCATGTGTCTGCCTTCTGTCCTGCGCCGCAGCATCAGCCTCCACCTAAGCGACCTAAGCCAGTCGCAGGCAGGCCGCCCCGGAGATGGATGGGACTGCTCTCCAGGAGATGGTGACCGCACCGCTCTCTCCCATGGAAGAAGGCCGGGTGGAAAATCTTTTGTTCCCTTTTATTTGTGTTCCGCCACTAGCCGCAAAACGAGCTGTACCAGCTGTGATTGTAGTCCTACTGGCGAAGGACGCAATAAAGCCGGTCCCTTCAGCCGATATGAGGTCAGGGTACTACAGTCCCTACTTCATTGTACCCAAGAAAAGCGGTGGGTTACGACCCTTGGGCTAAGTCACCCAGTATTCATATGCAGTACATCCTTGTATATCTCCACATAACTCCTACGGGGAAGAATGTGGGTTCTGCAGCGTTCTCCTTCCTAACAGAAAGGGCACGCTTTCCCAGTGTTATCCAAGAATCTCACTGTATGGGTCATCTCGGAACAACAGTGACAGATATACTCTGTGTAAGCCCTCTTCTATCGTCCTTCCAGGCAAGAAGGGGCAAGATGCTTGCCAGCTGGATGGGGTCAGCAGCTGTGACCCGTTGGTAGGGATTCCTATTCGTCGGTCTCGACGTGGCGTCGACTGACCGACTAAAGAGGAACGTCTAGGTTACATATGGTAACCCTCGTTCCCTGAAGGAGGAAACGGAGACACCACGTCCCGTCGCCACACCTGCTGCAACCCGCTGGGGCAGCCAGCTTATTGGCTCAGCTCCTAAGCAAAAAACTGAAGTGCAATCGCACCCTCATTATATACCCGCACTGAGTGGCGTAACAGCTGGTGCAAATGATTGCACGCCAATGTGCATTGGCTCGATTAGTTTCGCTTGAAGTGAAACTTAACATATCATTACCATTTTGGTGTCTGCACTGCAGAAATGTAGAAATTATAGAAATGTGTGTAAATAAGTGAGCATGCAATCACTGGCATTCTGATGGCTTGTAATTATTCTTTCCATTTTGTGTGTGTGTGTGTTTCACTTTGACTAATGATATGCTTCATTAAATTGGTAGATCTAATGCAATTTCTGCTTCTCTCAGAGTGCTGTGACCAAAAAAAGAACATTTATGACCAAAAATCTAAGTTTTCCTCAGAAAATGAGATATGATGTGATGTTTCTTTCTCAGAAATGGTTTTAGTATATTACTGTGGGTGTATTGATTGCGAGGGTTTGACATTGATCAAATACTTGGTTTCTAGAGCATCTATGTCAGGAGAGGAAAAGCCCTCATGCAAACACACACACACACACACACACACACACACTCACACTGAGGGCCCATGCATGCGGTTACTATGGAAACTGCCATAACACTTCACCCAGCATATCTCACATAATTGCATGGCAAATGAGAGCAGCGAAAAGAGGGAAGGAGAGAGACAGAGTTCTGGTGTGGGTGTAGGGGTGAAACAGAAAGAGAAAGAAACACCTGGAGGGTGAGAAAATGAAAAAATTAAAAGAAAAAAGAGAGGACATAACAGCAGGAAGGGGCAAAACGAGAAAGAGATAGGATAATGTGGGCATTACTCACCAGTCCACAGGGGTACTGAGGCTGAATGCAGGAATAGTGATGGGAGAATAGAGGGATGGATGAAGGTGAGGACGGGGAGGAGGTGGTTGACGAGAGAAGAGAGAGAGAGAGAGACTAGCGGGGATGCCACACGCCACATGAACTCTGCTCTCCTCGACTGCGGGAATCTCGTTGAATGGTCCTGGAGTATTACCACATCTGAAGACCAACCACTGCACACATAAACACACACACAAGTAAAAAAGCGCTTCACCCACTCAATGCATAAAGGGCTTATGCAGCAGAGAAATGACAAATTTAGAATGAATTCTTTAAAATGAAGAATACTATCTCAATTGTTTTTTTGGCATACAAACCCACAAAATATCCACCAAATTGTTTTCAGACAACGATAGAAAAATATATACTGATATTATATATATATATATATATATATATATATATATATATATATATATAATGCAGACTATATATATTTATAGAGAGAGAGAGAGAGAGAGAGAGAGAGACAGAAATAGAGATGTTTTTAAAAGTAATGAGAGAGTAATGTTTTTAAAAGTCTCTTAAGCTCACCAAGGTTGCATTTATTTGATCAAAATAATTATAATCATAATAATTATATATTATAATCAAAAAAATTATAACAATTTAATACATTTTAAAATATAATTTATTCCTGTGATGGCAAAGCATCAATAATCCAGTCTTCAGTGTCACATGCTCCTTCAAAAATCATTCTAATATGCTGATTTGCTGCTTAAGAAACATTTCTTCTTATTATCGATGTAAAAGCAGTATTTAGTGTACGTATGCAGTGCATATGAGTGATACTTTGCAGTTAAAGACATTTCGCAACCTGTTTTCCCACGGAGGTGCACGTGACCTGATACGCATGTTGAGGTGTCCTTGCTTGGGTTGGACTCAGTGCCTCCACGGTAACACTCCCTGTTGGAAGCACCTCGATGTCACTATAAAAACGGATGGGGGCCGGGGGCCAGGGCTGAGGCCCCCCATCGAATATAACCACACGAGATGAGCCCACTGAGAGAAGAACTTCAGATGCAAGCGACTGTGCGAAAGAAGGAGAGAACAATGTCACTGAGAGGTTAAGTGGAGTCAAAAGCTCATGATAATGTCCTTGTTAAAACTGTTGTCTTTCATTAGTGTATGACTGACAAAAGCAAAAGCACTGATCCATCACACTGTCCTGTTAAACTCTCATGAGTGTACCAGAGAGCTCCACTGCTCTCTATGTCCCTAACATACTACAGAGTCATACATCAGTTTCACATTAATCTTCTGCTACATCCAAACAGTTCATTATCTTAATAAATAGCTACCATAAGGCTGATAAATCACCCTTATACAGACGTGACACTTACTACAAATCATACACGCACACACACCAACACGCACACACACCAACACGCACGCACACGCACGCACGCACGCACGCGCACGCACGCACGCACGCACGCACGCACACACACACACACACACACAGCATACTTTAAGAGGGCTGTAGGCCACCAGTGTTGTCGTCTCGCTGATGTTGCATGCCTCTGTTACCACTGTTATGGTAACAACAGCATGTCCTTGTAAAAGAGCCTCCATTCGGACCCCTCCACAGAATTCAGCACCTGGAGGCAAAGATCCTTGGAGAGAGAAAGGCAGAAATGTAGAATCAGACAGAAAATATTCATGTGATGTTCTTGCAGGTTTAAATCAGGTAGATACATTAATAGGTTAGGGAAAACCACAATAAATAATATGTTGCGCTACCACATTCATTTAATTTAATTAAATATTGAATCCATTAGTTTGACAAATCTACAACAAATCTTACAGTGAAAACAGAATATAATTATTTTAAAATAAATAAAAATAATTTTGGTTGTCTTTTTGAGATTGCATGTAACATCTCAGGGAGCAAAATTTAATCTGTTTCAAGTATTCAAGTATATCTAAAAATAGCCTTAAAAATATCCCAGTTGGCAAATTGTTTTTGTTATATCATCATTTTCTTAAAATATTTTTTTGAATGAAAATAGGGTTGGTAATTTTTATTCGGGTGTAACAAATGCAGTCTCTGTTTTGAATTTAAGCCAAAAATTTTACTCTAAGAATGTGCTGGCTTCACGTACCAGACAGCTGTGTGAGTTATCGGTACGTAAATCCTCTGTCAAACACAAACACGCATACACTCCATCAACTTGATGTTTACGGGCTAATGTACTAACCGGATTACACAGAGAGAGCGCATATTGACTTTCCCAGTGCTTTAAATTAAACCAAGAGAAATTAACTAATTAATCCTATTTTAATTTGTGCGTACAGTGGAGAGGAAATCCTAAATGGGGGGTGTCTGTGTGTGTGTAGGCAGTGAGGGGGTCTCTGTGCGTGACTGGGAGTAGATGATGACTTATTCTTTATGTTCGATATGCCCAGAGCTAAACAATTAGAGCAGGCGGGTGAATGAAAGGGTCATCAGAGTAAGAGAATATTGAAGAAATCAGTGGAGTGTGAATGGATAAACCATGTACAATTGTAGAGATGGAGATGCACCTGACATGTGTGTAAATATGCCGGAAGGTTCAGTGTGAACGTGCAGAGAGAGTTGAGAGCAGTTTGTGACGGCCACAAGATTTCTGTCCTCCAGAAGAGATGCTCCACATTGAGAATTTTTTTTATTGGAGAAGTTTGCCAGAGAATGTGTACTGGTGCTCCTGTGAGTGTTTGAATGTGTATCAAAGACAAAGGGTGTCTGAGAGCAGGTGTTTGGTGGGTCCTGAATGCCCCAAAGAGCCAAGGGAATATCTATCCTGTCCCCCACACGGCAATCGCCCCTCTGAGGAATTAGCTGCAACCGGCCAGGCCTTACAACCATCACCTGTACACACATAAGACACAGGAGTTTATATATATATATATATATATATATGTGTGTGTGTGTGTGTGTTTGTGTTTGTGTGATAGTGAGTGCAAATTTTACCTTCCCGACTACTTTATGTAGGATGTTTTTGGAATCTGAAACCTCAATTTCCGCCTGGCCCCTCCTCTTTCCTGCTAGGACCACCCCTTTTACTGAAACTGTGGCAATTCCACTATCAGGCACTTCCCATTCCACAGAGCCACTTCCTCCCTCCACCTAAAAATACAGTCAGTTATAGCAAAGAGTCATTATGCTCCAACATATATAGATAACAATATTTATTTTAACGGCACCTGAATTTTGTGCTGATACAGCTTATTGTGGGGTTGCCACGGAAACACAATCACAGAGGGCTGCAGGGTAAGAGGGTTGTAGATTTCGACTTCCTGTCGCACTCTGATTGCTGGGATGACAGGCCACTCTTCACCATCCTGTTACATAAGACGGTTGTCCAAGTAAAATAAAAAAATAAAATAAAACTAACAGTACTCTAATGGTTGGTAAAGTACTTTATGAAAGGCAAATATTTTTCAGACAATATTTAATTTTTTATATTAAAAAATAATATTATAATAATATATTATTTTTACAGTATAAATGGGACTTTTCAGAACTGAACTATATACTGCATTTTTATTTTAGAAACACGGCCCCTTACAAAAGAACCATAATTGTGGGTCTGTGGCAAAAAAAAATTTGATAACGCTTGGCATAACACACAAGTTATTTTAAATAACTACTTTTACAATAATATAGTAGAAAATGTCACAGACACAAACTCTAGGTAAATATCACTTAAAGAAGGCTGGGAAATGCCCAACCTGATGTAGCTGATACTAACCAGCTCAATAGTCAGTCAAACCACAAAGCAGCACCACAGCGTGCGCGGTGAAGGTCTGACAAGAAAATTTAAGCCTGCCTAAAGGATGATTTCCCTTGGAGGCAGTTTGGAAGGTTTTTCCTTCTTTTTTTGTCCCATTAATCGAATGGATGATCCCTATAAGTTAGCGGGGATCGACAGGAAGTTGCAGACGAAACTAATGAGCAATGTTTCCCCTGGTGCTCATTTTACAGAACCATAACGCCTGCATGACGATTGGATAAATCTGCCCCCCTCTAAGACACGTTTCATCTTCTGCCACCACAGTGACTCCCGCAGATGGAACATGCTGTCTTTTCCTTTTTTAAACAATGAGTTTCCCAACACACCCTATGCCTCTCTTTACACTTCACAGTGTGTGTGTCCTCATTTCCTGCTCTCTGTCTTATCATGCCCCCTCAGGTGGGGCTCCCCTCTAGATCTGCAAACAGCTTGTGCCATTTACTCCAATAAGACTGAAATGCACTTTTGTGAAATAACCCTGACTGAACCCCTCAAACTGAGCAATGAACTGAACAAATTCCCAGAAGTAGGATTTTGACATACTGATGACATTGGTATTGTCTAATTAAACCCATGACAATACCCAACAGGGAACAAAGACCAGCACAAAAATAATGGTATCAGTAAAACCATTTTTCAGGGTTCTGGTAATGCAGTAAACATTGATATTGATGTCTATGTGAAAGTATATAACCATCCTTGTACACATACGGGTTGCTCACTGATGACAAAAAGACAATTTGCTAAGATTTATCCTCGTTGGTTACTGTTGCTTGCTCATAAAAGGTTTGCAGAACAATCCCACAGGAATGAAATGGAGTTGCACATGAAAACACAAGTCTTGTATTCTGTATTGTGAAATTGTGTTTAAACCTATAACAACACAAAGTAATTCTAAAGACATACACTACAGCTCAAAAGTTTGAGGTCAAGTAAATGTATTTTTTTATATTCTGATTAGTTTACAGCTCCAAATCACTTCGGCAAATTATTTAACTTATTTCAAAGGTCCTTATTGCCTACAACAGCAAAAGACATTGGCAAAGCAAATTAATTTAACAAACAATAGGATGAAAATGACAAACTATTCCTATGTTTTTACCACGAAACTACGTTTTGCTACCTATGAGAAGCACACACTTTTTCTCCTGCTCTGTCTCCCATACAAACGCACACACATAAAGACCCATACAAGACGCACACTGCTCTACTAAATAGCAGCATCTCTATTTAGTAGATCACAACAGACTGTAAAAAATTTTTTTTGAATGCATGTAAAAAAAGCATACCTTTAAAATAGCACATTACGGGCACTTTAACTTTTTCCATAAGTGACCATCACAAAAGGAAGGAAAGAAGAACAAGCTATTACATTTTGAAGATTACAAAAACAAATGATTTCCTCTCACCGATCAATTGTCCAATCTTTGTAGATATATATGTGTGTGTGTGTGTGTGTGTGTGTGTGTGTGTGTGTGTGTGTGTGTGTGTGTGTGTGTGTGTGTGTGTGTGTGTGTGTGTGTGTGTGTGTGTGTGTGTGTGTGTGTGTGTGTGTGTGTGTGTGTGTGTGTGTGTGTGTGTGAGTATGTTACCTCAGAGACGATGCTATAAAGTGAGGCCTGTATTAAAGTCTTTCCTTTCATGATGGTCTGCAGGAGATGGCAGGATGGATCAGACAAAGACTCGAGTGTCACTAACCCCTCAGTCTCCTCCACAACAATCACCACATTCTGCACAGGGTTAAAGTTCAGACGTTATGCTCCTGTCAAGAGATGCAGTGGAGCAAACAGTGCAGAAACTATGAAGCACAACCTGTGACAGGTGAACCACATGGCCCTTGCTGTCATGGATACGGACAGTCAAATAATACTGCCGCCCTGTCTCCAACACCCACCTGTCCTCTTCCTCCACAACACTCAATGCTGAAACACACAGACAAATGCAAATAAACATAAACTCACATACAGGTGTGGAACTCTCATAATATGTGTAACTCACTCATATAGCTGGGCTTCACCACATATACAGAAGTGCGAGGAAGGTGGGACAGTATTTCAGGGGGCAGATCTGAGTCACAATTGAGCTTGGAACCATAACAATATACTCATATGCCCTACAACATACTGTTTCAGTGAAAAACACAGTTGTGTCGGATACTGTTGTGTTCAACTGATAGTGTCGCATGACCCGGCTTGAGGGCGGTGACTGTCGCTGATTCACGCTCAACACAGATGATGTCATGATGGTACATTCTGCCCCTGCATCCATCCACAGCCATGCCGTATCCCTCCTCAGAGAGAGTGACCTCTACAAACAGACAGGACAGTGAATAATTGATAATTGATAAAAGATGCAGGTGTAAAAAAATTAAAAAATTTCTTTCTTGACATTCGCAATGATGTGTTCATGTGATGCAATATAATTATCTAGAAGTGTGAAGTCATGTGGTTTGGGTGTTAAAGTGTTAACATGCAGTTTAAATGCCATATTGGCATAAGCATATAAAAGCCACTGGCATATTGGTAACCTCGGGTGTGTGTTTATGTGAAGAGGTGTTGAGGACACTTGTAAAATTAGATTCCTGCCTTCAGTTGGCTTTAGAGGAAAGCTCAACACAGTCCAGAGCTTAACCAGAGCTTGATTAATAAACATCATGCATACATTTTTAACATTTCTCTGTCAATGACAAGGAGTTGAACTTTAGCATCAAGTTTTACTAGCACAATATTGTATTTGAATCAGTGTGTCATGATAAAAAGACCACCATTGCTGGTTTTGGATGATGATATTGTGTTCCTATTGGAGGGAGATGGATTGCTTTTTTATGACTAGCAAGCTGCCCTTGGTCAATCAGTCCACCAGCTTCATCAGCATGTTTTGTTAGTGAACAACATAGCTATGATGGTCCACCAGCACCAAAGCAGCATAAACCAGATTTTATTTGTACCAATCTCTCCTTCTTGTTCTGTTTTCCACAGACTGTATCTGATCATGGATCCCTGTAGCAGGTATGTATCTCCAGCTGGACTCAGGTGTAGTCTGTCTATCACAAACAAAGTCACACTGGCTGCTTCTACACTCTGAACACCCACCCATACACACACACACACACACACACACACACAAATTATAATATATTATCATTACCATCACTATCACTAACACTACATTTGATCAGCCCATACATTAAAAAACAATTTCTACATGTTTTGTTATCTATGGATATTGTTATAATGATTGGAAATCATTAAATGATAATTGTTATCATTTTTTTAAAAATGTATTATTTATCAGTAGTATACATATTAATATTCTGTTCAAAAGTTTAGGGTCAGTAAGGTCTTTGAAAGAAATCAGGCTTCAGCCTATTTCCAGACTAAAACGCATGTTTGAGCTGTTTTAACTGAAAGAAACTTGCTCTGATATATCTTAAAATATGTCAGTGCCATTGTTTTTTCTCAAGATGTACACCAGTGTTTTTTGTTTTTTTTCTAAAGCACATTTATAAAAGCTATTTAAATGTCCTAATCGAACTAAGGCCTAATCCTGGCTTAATCTAAGCCCTGTCTGTGAAACCGGGCCATTATGTAGTGAATCCCTAAATTCACTTTTTAAACATTGTATTTAAAACTATTAGTTTTATTTCTAGTGTGCTTTCTTTATTTATTAATTTTTTGGGAATATAATATAGAATTTTAATATTGGCCATTAAATTGTTACCAACCATAACTTGAAGGTACTTATTGTCTTATGTGCTTCTGCCATAATTTAAAATTCTACCTATAGTGTTATTTGTGATTTCATACCTTGTGTTCAGGGTGTAGAAAAGACGCTTTTATAAGTGCTGAGCCACTGTGAATCCCATACAGCAGGACACTCTCACCCCTCTGACCAACATCCTCTAGAGACTGGATATGAGGTGGGGGAACGTACCCGGCATCGTGGTGACGCACAAACCTATGTTAATCACAGAAAACAAGATGTGCTTTATGCTGAGGTATTTTCCCTATCTCTCTCCCCCTCTCTTCACTTTAAGATCCTTGTTCACCTCACTGCCTGTATTGCATCAGACTCCTTTGCCAGCCGCCAATTAAATTTCAAACTAGCCAGACAGCTAAAAGTATTTCCTGTGGATCAGGCCAAGAACAGAGCACAGCCATAACTTTCTCATTCTCAATGAAACGCATCTTCCTAATGTCCAAGGGAAATTTCTGAAATGAAAAGTACCTTCAGAGTCAAATGCCTGGACAGATAACTGCAGTGGGGGGTCGTCGGTAAAAAGCTGTCGAGCAGTCGTGACGATCTTAATCCTTTCAATCCGATCAATGATGACATCACAGCGCAAAATGTGACCTGTCACTAAAATGGGAATGGGTGAAGTCACACTTTTGAACCCTTCATGTTCTGTTTCGGATCCTAAACATCAAAAAAAGTATAATTTTCAACTAAAAATAATTCATGTATGCTGTTTTATACAGCAGAAGCATGTCTGTCTTGCTCACAGCAGCGTTTTGGTTATGTATTGGAAGTCCGGTACTTGCTCTGAAGCAGCAGCAGCGTAGCAGATCTATCCTGCCAAGACCAACCATATCAACATTGTCATATCCATTACCATGCCAAACACTCATAGAGTTGTCATGACAGAAATACAATGAAAGTCAATGGGAACCAAAACTTTTAAGTTACCAACATTCTTCAAAAATATTTTGTGTTTCACAGAAGAAAGAAAATCTTTTGGATCAACATGAGGGTGAATATGACATAATTGTAATCCTTTTAATAGATTGAGAACAACTGTAATGAGATTTAAATGTTGTGCACTGCATTTTAATTCAAGCAGTCAGTGAGCCAAAAAGTGAGCAGGCTGACTGCATTCAGTATTTATTTGTCAATTAAAATGGCAGTTAATTTCATATGGAAAATGGCTTCATTATTCATAAATTGCTCATGAAAAAATAACCTATACAGCTGTAATGGCTCTGTATGTCCTTCTGTAGAAAAAAAAAAAGCATGTCTATTTATTACTGTCTCCTACTCTCGCTCACCAGGGTCTTGTGCTTGGACCACAGTACGGATAGGGACAGCCTGGGGCGAGGACAGAGCTGACACCAAGCACTGCTGACTGCAGGAAGAGAGGGGCAGCGGACCAGGAGGGCTGAGTGCAGAGAGAGGATACACCCTGACAGTCTCAGGCTTAGAGGACACCCTAAAGTCAGACATACAGCAATAGAGTTAGACACATGAGTGCAAGTAAAGCACACTATTGCCGATATTGTTATTTTCATACTTACTTTTCTGCTAATAATTTGGGCATGTTTCTTTTCAAAAATGTTTTAAATGTAAATGTCATGATTAGAATATGAAACTCTGACACCGACTCAATGAGTTTAGGGCAAAATGAGGGAGACTACAAAACTGTATTAAGGAATTTTTTGGGATCAAGAAAATATAATCAGAATTACTTTAAATTATATAAAAACAAGACTAGTGTTTGTGATGTTAACTCACAGCAGGGGCAACATGGAAAATGCCTTCCTGATGAAGAATGACATTGGTAATTACACTACAGGTAATTATGGCAAACATTTTAGGGTTTTATTTTAAATTGTAAAAATATTTCACAATATTACTATTTTCACTGTATTTTTGATTAAATAAATGCAACCTTGGTGAGCATAAGAGACTTCTTTGAAAAACTTTTAAAATAAACCCGATTACAAACTTTTGAATGGTAGTGTATAATGTAATGTCATCATTTTGATACAATAAAGAGGAAATGAAAAATTACATAATGTGTTAAGAACATTATTGTTACGAACTGCTCCGAGACACAAAGGTTGAGGATCCAAATGCAGTTTTATTGAAAGGGTAATCCACAATCTAGTCAAAAACAGGCAAAGGTCATAAACACCGGGTAATCAGACCAAACAATAACAAACACAACAAGGCAGGGAACACAGGCAAAAGAGCAATCCACAGAACAGGCAAGAAATCCCAAACAACAAGAGACATGAAACCGTGGAGAATGCTCAGAATTGCAGTGTAACACTAAACAAGACTTTGCAGGGAATAAATGAGTGTACATGGTTCAAATAGGCGGAGACTGATAAGGTAATGAGACACAGGTGGATGCAATCAGTGATGATGAGTCCGGGCAGTGAGTTATGGGAAATGTAGTTTGTGAGGGAATGACAATAGTATGATGTGGAGTCCCCTCTGGTGGCTCTCAAGCGCACTCCAGCTGGTGACCGTTACAATTATAGTGATCTTTGCTCACTTCCCATGTAAAGCATATCATTTCACATATACGCAAAATAAAATAAAATAAAAATAAACAGGTAAAGTTGTGGGACGTTTCGTCTCATGTCTAATAAATGAGGAAATCAAATTCCAGTCTAACTTAAGTTATTTTGATACGTGTCGTGTATACACATTATAATTGCAAATTGCACTCTAATTTCTTCATCAGACTATTTATCTTTATCCTTCCATTTATAAATGGAAAGGCCTGAGTGAAACATTATTGTGGACCCTCAGTCAATCACTCTCTCTTTCCCCTTTTCTCCCTCAATCTTTACAGGCTTTCACACTATTATCACACCAAAACAGCACAATACTCTAACCGATTTCAAGTTTTTAGCATTCTTCTAGCATTTGCAAGCATTGGTAGGCCAATTCTTCAGGAAATGCATATACTACTGATTTGCAGGGCAGTAAAGGGGCAAACCAAACTTCACCCTGGAGATGATGTCATAAAAGATTGTTTGAATTTTGTTATTCAGCAAGGAGAAAAGAACTGATTAAATTAATTACTTTTCAGACATGACAGCTCGTAATGAGACAGAATGGTGTGTTAAGCAGAGTATGCTCCACAGCCCCTGCCACTCACCATTTGTATCCTCTCTGTGCTGTCAGTGTGATGTTCACAGGCACATGAACGCTGAGAGGTAGCAGCAGCTTGGGAACGTTCAGTTTAGTCGACTTACTGAGTGCAATCAATGAGCTCATTAGCAGCATCACCCAAACTGCTCTCTCCATCATAGGCATGTTGAAATTGCAGCTCTCAAAACCAACTACAATACACAACTGAATAGCCTACTGCTGGTGGCTAAACAATTATGTTGACATCATTTTCAAAGCAAGACACGAGCAGAAACCGCAAACTAGTTAATCTCATTTGTAAGAGCTATATTTAGGGTTATTATGCCAGGCGCTGGTAAACGGCTAACGTTAGTCGTTACAATGACGTTTGTTGATGTTGTTTTTGAAATAATGTCGGCTCTTGAATAATCGGTGTTCTGTTTTTACATGACCCCCAGAACGATTAGTAACCTGTCTGCGCTGTTTGCAAAGTAACTATAGGCTATAGCCTACGTTGCATGTTTTTTTCTAAGGAAATAAAAATTATGGAGTATGAGGTTTATAAAATCGAAAAAGATCTGGGTCAAATTGTTTTACAGGGTTTTTTATAATAATTGAATCGTCCGTGAATGTAGGCTAAATGTAAAAAAAAAAAATCGTTCTCGTGGAAACGCATAAGTCTATCATAAAATTAAGAATCAAAATGATTTGGACCTACGGATGGCGGATGAGAAATCTGAATTTCAAACCGCGCGTCACACAATAACGTCTTTACATAGCCTAAAAATAAATAACAAAAATAAATTTTCGTTGGTGAAACGCTATGTAAATTTATAATAAATCCTAATAAAGGTCATACTTTATCGACACAGGCATAGCCTACCGTCCGAAATCGAGGCTAACGGTCATGAATGTTAAAGTAACACTATCTAGTTTTTCAACCTTCATAATATATTTCCAAGACCCTTGTGAGGCCTACATCGATTTACAATCCACAGTATTCCTGTGCCCCATGAAGCTTTGCGCGAATTATGAGTGTAACTCAAACAATCAGTGAAAGACTAGCTCTATGGACGCAATATATATATATTTTTAAACCGTGTATGATGACATATATTATTCTACTTACCCTTCAACCATTGAACATTAAAAGGACATTTAAAAGTCTCAAAGCATCAACAAGGTACTTCAACAGACCAAATAATCTCTGAAAAAGCATATTTCCACAGCAAAATCGGTCGATTAAATACTGTGGTAAGCTCAGTGGCGGTTCTAGACCATTTCAACTGGGGGGGCCAAGCTGGGGCCAGTTGTGCTGTTAGAGGGGCCAGTTGCATTTAGACCTTATTGTTGTCATATCATTTTCTGCACTGCACTGCAGGCATTAACAGGCAAAATACCATGTTTATAATCATTCAACAATGTATTTGCATTTCCATTAGATTTTTACATTTGCATTACATATTCAGTATTAGTCACAGTAACTGTAATTGACATGATGTCCTTCTTTCTCAATTTTGTAAAATCGAATTTAAGGCTTTTTAAAACCTGAAGAAATCAAAATTCATACCGTACATTAGGGGTGTGCAATATTGACAAAAATATATCTCAATATTTTCAATGTTTTTTTGATGATTAGATGATATTTTACTGATTGTGTTTTTGTGCTGGTGACATGGCTGGTTTAGGCCTGTTGTTGACAGCAGACTCACAAAGATATTCATATTTTTTAATATTCTATGCAGTGGTCAGTTAACAGCAGGGACCGAAATTCATTTTTTAATTAGTTTTTAATTAATTTAATTTGCCACCTTAAATTGATTTCCAGGGGCATTTTCACCTATATATGGACATTCTTTCTAAACTTATTTAGAGTTATGAATCACCTTTTATGTCAAATACTAACATACAAATTAGACAGTAATTATACTTATTTATACAATAATACTTAATTATACAATAATTATACCGTACCACTGTTACCAGTCAAATTAAATCATTTAATCAAAATCCATCTTTGCAGTCTAAAGGAGACACAGAAGTGGCATTAATATATTTACACTCCATTCACAATTGCATAAATAAAGCTATGAGATTTTTTTTAAATCAATATTTAAACATGAAATTATTTCAAATTTTAACGTTTTAATTAAAGGGTACTTTAAATATGAAACTAAAACCGCCAGTAGGCGGCGGCAAGTCACTGTCTTAATAAGTGAGTTGAAGGATTCATTCATTCAACCGATTCGTTCAAACGGCTGATTCATTCGGGAAAGAAGCAAGTGATTCCTTCAAAACGCGGATTTCAGTCAAGAAATCATCGCTGTCTGTTGCATTGAGACTCTGCTACGATTTCATTTTGAAATTCTAGTCGGCGAAATAAAGGGAAAACAAACAATATTGACAATATTGTGTCTAAAATGTAACGCCCAATGTTAACTTATTGTTAATTTAACTGTTGTATAAGATCAATATCACAGTTGCAATTGTGCACGGGAAAACAGCACTCTTGCTGATGTGATATTCTAATATAAGAACATAATATGATATAAATATAAGACATAAACTAATTTGGGGACATAGCCTACCTACCTATGAACCGCACACAGCAGTGAAAGGAAGAGAGACAAATGCGATGTCAGCTCACAGTGCATCGTATACAGTTAAAACATTGATTACAATATCATAATAGACAATACACATCGCACACCCGATACGCACATAAAGAATGAACTTGCAACTGAACTGACATTTACCAGCTTTCTCCTTCTCTCCTCTCTCGCGTGCAGGATACAGACGTTAACGTTATTCTGCCGCGATTCCCGCGAATGTGATGCGAATTGTCACGTGAACAAGCAAATCCACAAAGATAGAATAATAAAAAATAATATGCATACAACGAAAACAACGATAGCAAAAAAAACAGTTTTGTAAAAATTATTTCACACTCCACATTTAGGGGGGCCACAAGGGGGGCCAAGCTTGTTGTCACAGGGGCACGGGCCCCCCTGGCCCCCCCTCTAGAACCGCCACTGGGTAAGCTGTAGCCTATTTTGTAACATACGCCTTAATAATAAAAAAATGTTTTACTTCAGCATTGCGTGATACTATTTTAAGTGATTTCAGTCGTTTTGACACATAATGTTAAAGTAGCATATATGTTGACCTTTATCACACTATTACAGCGAAATTCAAAAGTAAAAAAGAAATTAATCATGAGGAAAAGAATGCAGAGCTCTTACAGTTATAACATGTCACGTTAAAATACCAAGTGTTACGTTATTCTCATGTTATTCTTAGATAAAACGAAAGAAAACTGATAGCTCATTAAGTCAAACTGACGGATCAGCTTTATTTGTAGGGCAACCTTATGATTTGAAATGATTCGTTTCAGTCTTTTTGAATGGTACAGTTCCCCAAAACGGAAGTGCCACCCATAATTCAAAACACAGTAAGCTCGTCAGGAATAAGGTGGATAGGTTAAATGACACGTCTGCATAGCCTGATGTGGTCTGTATCGCTTTTACTGGCACTATGTAACGACTCGGTTACTAATGTAACCTCAGTTCCCTGAGAGGAGGGAACGAGTATTGCGTAAGTAGCTTACGCTATGGGAAAACTCCTTTTCTCGAGAATACTGAAGTCTTTATGTAAAACGCATTGCAGCTGCACAGCTGACAGCAATGAACGAAGGAAGCTCGGTCATTGGCTGTGCTGCGGCAACTTGCTCGAACCAATGACGGGGCGACTCTGAATGTGCGACCAATGAGCGCGCTTCGCGCCCGCGCGCGTCAGAGCCCGCCAAGATGGGCGTGGCCAAGAGCTATTTATTGGGCGCCCCGTCATGAGAGTTCTTTAGGTTAAAACGACTGAAGCGAACTAACCAAGCACAAGCACGGCAGCTTACGCAATACTCGTTCCCTCCTCTCAGGGAACCGAGGTTACGTTAGTAACCGAGTCGTTCCCTTTCGAGAGGTCTCTCCTATTGCGTAAGTAGCTTACGCTATGGGAACACCATGCAAAACGCTGTGCATGCTGAACTTCGCCTTATGATAGCCAGAGGCAGGTGCCTGAGCTGAAAAGCAAAGTTATCATCCAACTAGCCGGCAGAGGCGAGCTTTATATGTGGGAAAAAATACAGAGCGGCTAGAAGGCGCTCAGTGTGACACAAGCACATACATAATCTAGATACGAACTCGTAGTTCAACTAGCATCATGCTGATAGTACATTGGAATGCAATGTCGGGACCTGTAGGTTGTAGAACCTGATAAATGTGGACGGTGAGGCCCAGCCTGCCGCCGCACAAATATCCTCGATCGGTATCCCGCTCGACCATGCCCAGGAAGAAGCCACACTCCTGGTGGAGTGTGCTTTGACTCCCCAGGGGCATTGAAGTCCCTTAGCTTCATAAGCCAGTGCTATAGCCTCAACTATCTAGTGAGAGATTCTCTGCTTTGAAACGGCGGAACCTTTCGTACGGCCGCCAAAGCATACAAACAGTTGTTCTGTCTGTCTGAATAGGGCAGAACGCTCCAAATACACTCTGAGAGCCCTAACGGGGCAGAGTAGATTAGCGTCGTGTTCGTCTGCTGGAGACGACAGCGCAGTTAGGGAGATAACCTGTGCTCTGAAGGGAGTGGTGAGCACTTTAGGAATATACCCGTGTTTCGGTCTAAGGACGACCCTGCAGTCGTAAGGTCCGAATTCTAGGCAGGCAGCGCTTGTCGAAAGCGCGTGCAGGTCGCCCACTCTCTTGACCGAGGCGAGTGCCAGCAAGAGCGCAGTCTTAAGCGAGAGCTGTTTAAGGTGCACGGTTTGGAATGGTACGAACGGGGGCCCTTTAAGAGCGTGTAGGACAGTAGCTAGGTCCCAGATCGACACTGAGGGGGGGCGTGAAGGGTTCATCCTCCTAGCGCCCCTTAGGAAACGAATAATTAGGTCGTTTCTTCCCAATGGACGTTCCATTACAGGGTCGTGTGATGCTGTGATGGCCGCCACATATACTTTGAGCGTGGAGGGGGTGCGGCCCGCCTCCAGAAGCCCTTGTAGAAAAGCGAGTACGTTCGTAATCTCGCATGTTGCAGGGTTCAGGCCCTTGGCATTACACCAGTCACTGAACACTTTCCATTTCTGAGCGTATAAGCGTCTCGTGGAGGGCGCCCGCGCCTCAGCGATGGTTTTTAGTGCTCCGCTCGTGTGGTTCCTGGGAACCCGTTGAGGGGCCATACATGAAGGGCCCACAGATCGGGGCGGGGATGAAATATCATCCCGCTGGCCTGACTGAGGAGGTCTGGCCTCAGTGGAATCGGCCGTGGTGCAGATTGCATTAGCATCAGATCTGGAAACCATGTTTGGTTCTTCCAGAGTGGGGCTATCAGAAGCATTGCGTTTTGCTCCTCTCTGACCCGACTGATGACCTGTGGCAGCATCGCGATCTGGGGAAAGGCATATAAGGGGCGGCTCGGCCAGCTCTGGGCGAGTGCGTCCGTGCTTTTCGTAAAGAAAAGAGAGCAGTGCGCGTTCTCCTTGGAGGCGAAGAGGTCGATCTCCGCTTTGCCAAAGGTTTTCCATAACCACTGAATCGTCAGCGGGTTGAGAGCCCATTCTCCTGGGAGAATCTTGTCTCTGGATAGCATGTCTGCCCCCTGGTTCAGGGCGCCTGGCACATGCGCTGCTCTCAGCGAGCGCAAGTTGTGCTGGGACCATAAAATGAGTCTCCTGGCCATTGAATGCATGGAGCTCGACCTCAGTCCACCCTGGCGATTTATGTACGACACTACCGTCATGTTGTCCGTTCGGACCAGGACGTGTTCGTTTTTTAGATGTGGACGCAGGGCTCTGAGAGCCAAAGCGACCGCTTTCATCTCCAGACAGTTTATGTGTAGGCGCTTTTCCGGGTTTGACCAAAAGCCGGAGACAGGCCTGCCCTCGTAAAGGGCCCCCCAACCTATTTTGGAGGCATCTGTCGTTATCATCTTTCTCCTTGTGTTCACACCCATACTCACGCCTGACTGGTACCAGTCGGCGGCTTTCCAGTGCGTCAGGGCTTTTATACAGCTGTGGTTCGCTCTGATTAAAAGGTGGCCCGAACGCCACGCGTGAGTAGGGACGCGGCTCTTGAGCCAGCGTTGGAGAGGGCGCATATGCAACAATCCTAGCTGGAGTACGGCCGATGCTGAGGCCATGAGACCGAGCATCCTCTGAAACCGCTTGACGGGGGCGCGCGCGCCCGCCCTGAATGATGTTGCAAGGCGCCGGATGGTGAGCACGCGCTCTGATGAGAGACGCGCTGTCATTTGCATCGAGTCTAGAACTATTCCCAGGAAAGAAATCCTCTGGCTGGGAGATAGTATGCTTTTTGCAAAATTGATTCTTAAACCCAGGCATTCTAAATGGCTGATAATCCAAGATCTGTGTGTTATTAACTGACTCTCTGATTGTGCTAGGACCAGCCAATCGTCCAGATGATTCAGTATTCGCACTCCCCTTCGTCTCAAGGGGGAAAGTGCTGCATCCATAAATTTCGTGAATGTACGGGGAGCCAGGGACAGGCCGAACGGAAGTACTGTGTACTGGTAAGACTGTCCCTCGAAAGCGAATCTCAGAAACGGCCTGTGATGAGGCGTTATTGGAATGTGAAAGTAAGCATCTTTCAGATCCACTGAGAGAAACCAATCTCCTGGGCGTACTTGCGCGAGGATATGCTTGGTTGTTAACATTCTGAACGAGCGAATCATTAGTGCTTTGTTCAGGTGTCTGAGATCTAGGATGGGGCGGAGACCGCCATCCTTTTTCGGGACGAGAAAATAGCGGCTGTAAAAACCTTCCTCGCTCATAGAGGGGGAAACAGTTTCCACAGCGCCCTTTTCTATTAGTTTGCGCACCTCGGTGCGTAGAACATGTGAACACTCCTTTCTCACTTTCGTCTCGACCACAGTCGTAAAACGTGGTGGTCTGCGAGCGAACTGGAGCGAGTATCCGTGCTTTACTATATCCAATACCCATTTCGGCATATCTGGAATGTTTTCCCATGCCGCTGCGTGTACAGATATGGGTTGAATACAGGCTAGGGGCGGGCCGCTGTGACGTAGGGACCCGGCCAGCGAATCGCCTGAGCTCGTAGCTCTCAGAGGCGCGGGCGCGCGCTGAGCAGCTGAGTGAATGGGCGCGTGTGTGATTACAACAGCGCGCGCTGTGTCTGTAAAACTCGCAGCCTGAGCTGGGGTTGTGTTTGACACTGTAAGGACAGTGTTTATATGTGGGGGTGCATAAACAGTGGTAGGCACACTCGTCACTTTTATAATGTTTCCCGCTTTTACTGGGGGTGAATTTATAACTGTGTGAACAGTGCTTCTGTGTAGTGGTGCGTACATGACCGTAGGCACGTGATCTACATTCATGGGGCGCGCAGCCTGAGCTGGGAATGAATTTGGCACTTTTTTGACAGTCTCTGGGAATGCACACTTTGTGGACATGTGAACCCTTAGTGACACAGGCAGAAAAAGACTCTTTTTGTGTTTTCTGTGCGTCGCCGTAAAAACGGTGTTTGTTTGCAGGTGAGCGAGCTCTTTGACTGGCCCATTGACTGCTGTATGGACATATCCAGCCGCCTGTAAGGGGACTGGGTAATGTTTGAGCTTTTGCAGAGAGAGTGGTCCGGCTTTTGCGAGACACACACTCTCTCTTCTCATTCCTGTGGCTAGGACGGCTTTCGAGGCTCAGGGTTCAGCACAATCTTGGGCCGAGGACCCCGTCGCTCAGGCGGCGGCTTGCGGTTGTGAGAGCGCGAGCGGCGTCGAGTGTCAGCCTGAGGCGCGGGCTGAGAGGCGGTGGGAGCTGTTCTAGCCCGCTGCAGCTGTAGCGGTCTCTGTCTCCTCTGCGATTAGCTGGAGCGCTTGGCAGGAAATGGCGCATAGCTTGTGAAGCGTTCTGGGCCTCAGTGAAGTGTTCGGCGAAACCCTTAACCGCCGGTCCAAACAGCCCGCTGGTGGAGATAGGCGCGTCGAGAAATGGCGCCTTATCCGCGTCCTTCATCTCCATCAGAGTTAACCACAGATGGCGCTCGAGAACAGTCAAATTAGCCATGTTCCCTCGTAGCCTCTTTCCTTCGCGCCGTCCACAGAGGAGAGCGAAGAAGAAAAAGAAGGCTTTAAGCGCGCAGAGTGGGGGGCTTTCCACGACTTGGTGAGTTCGTCGTGAACTTCCGGGAAGAAGGGAGAAGGCCTTTGCCGAGGGGCCTGCTGGCGCCCCTGCAGAAACCACTCATCCAATCGGCTCCGGGTTGGTTCTTCGGGAGAAGACCAATCGAGCCCGAGGTCTTCCACGGCCTTAGAGAGGACACGGATAATCTCGGTATCCATGGTGGAGCCCCCGCTCGTGCTAGCTAGCGTCGACGGGGCGGGGTCGAGAGTGGAGCCCGGCCAGTCGTCCGATGCTGCGTCGATGGACAAGCTGTCATCTATTCCCCCATCGTCCTCGGACGCGCCGAAAGTCACAAGGCCCACCGCTCTGCTAGAGGGGTGTAGGTCCGGCTGGGTGAACTGAACCGGCGGTGGGGAAGGCAAGAGCGGCGGTGAAGCACGCGGAGACTGGCTCGGACTGATGTCACTGAGCTCAGGTTCAGGAAGCCTCTGTGAGCGGCGCTTTTTCTTAGTGCGCGGCTCAAACAGAGGGGTGGCGGCGATGGGCTCGCTCAAGGCGAAAGCGGCGAGGCGAGCCCGCAGTGCGGAGAGACCCAGGTCATCACATTCCGGGCATCCGCCCTTGGTCAAAGCAGCTTCTGCGTGGTCCCGGCCCAGGCAGCGAGCGCAGATGATGTGACGATCCCCGTCCGGGAGAAGGTCTCTGCACGACGCGCAGGAAGGCATTTGAAACAACGCCTCAGAAAATTTGCTCTTTTACAAGTGTCGTGGGGCGAACAGATGTAAAGATACTTGCGTGTGTGGCACGCCGGATGGCTCAGTAGGATGGCGTTCGAAGGCGGCTGAAGGTGCCGACGTCCTCGTAGCAATCCCGCTGGTATGCTTTTCGACGGCGGCGAATGCTTCAATAATCCGGAGGATCCAGCGAAGAAGGTGTTCGCTGAAGGAGATTAAATCTAAAGAACTCTCATGACGGGGCGCCCAATAAATAGCTCTTGGCCACGCCCATCTTGGCGGGCTCTGACGCGCGCGGGCGCGAAGCGCGCTCATTGGTCGCGCATTCAGAGTCGCCCCGTCATTGGTTCGAGCAAGTTGCCGCAGCACAGCCAATGACCGAGCTTCCTTCGTTCATTGCTGTCAGCTGTGCAGCTGCAATGCGTTTTACATAAAGACTTCAGTATTCTCGTGAAAAGGAGTTTTCCCATAGCGTAAGCTACTTACGCAATAGGAGAGACCTCTCGAAAGGGAACTTCGAGTTTCGGGTAGGAGCACAAAAGGAACTACAAAATTCGACTGCTTTACGGCATAGCCTACATAGTTTTTCTTTGTTTGTGATGTCTTTCATAAAATCATGCACTGTGGCCATTGTTGATTCCAAAGCAGGTGCTGAATAAACAGCGAGCGTGCGCGTTGGACAGTAGGCTGCGGTAAGCTAAATTATTTACGACAGCGGTAATGGACAATTCCGCTTCCAACCTGTAGGGCGACCGCAGAGGAAAAATTCCTTAGTATTGCTTTAAAACATGAATGTTGATGTGCCCGCCCCTGACACAGTCACACAATGATACTCACACACAGACACAGTCAAGTATAGATATATACTTTATTAATTCTCTCTGGTAAAATAAAATTACAAAATAATTTCAACCTCAAACGGCACCTCCCTTATCTATAATTAATATTAATAAAATCGTTATTTATACAGCAATCATAATTTCCATGACGAATGAGAAGAATGCTATTGTATAATTATAACAAATATGAGCTAAAACTGCGTTAGTAATTATTAATAGTAAAAAACCGAGCGATACAAAGCTAGTTCAGTAATAGCATACTGTACATATTCCAAGCGGATGTAATTCAGTATTCCGGCCACAGGATGTCACTATTAGTCAGTTTTCAAAATGGTCTCTCCATTGAAATGGGGTTAGAAGTCTCTTATTCCAACACCATTAAAATAGAAGCAACTCCACTAAAAAAATGACTATAATCACTCATTCTACAGTTATTTCCGTGTGAGCAGCTGTTCCACCTTGATGGGGTGGTTTTTATAATGTATTGACTGGCCTCAGCGTCACGCTTCGAAATAATTCTTTGCTCAAATGGCTGTTAGTCTCTTGAAGACTGTAAAAAGTGCTGTTCAGCTCTCTATGATGATTCGCCATCATAACATTGTAGGGCGCTGATAATTTATACTCTCTCTAATCCCAACCACCCCAATCCCTTGTTTTGCAACACACACCTCGGTCCATTTCAGTCAACTATAGACAAAGCACTTTGGTAGCAAAGACGGAATTAGAGAAAGTGTATGTATGAGTGTCCATGCATGTCAACATGTCTGAGTCAGTCTCCTCTAAAATGTATACATTCATGGTAACAGTAAAGGACGTCCTTCTTTTGGACTACATGAAATATGGCAGTTTAGTCAAAGGGTTTTTGTGCAAATGTTAGCATCTCCTCCATTGTGATATATTCTGTGGCGTTAAGCTGCGTAATGCTCGTAGTTACAGTGCATTGTATGAGTATGC
The DNA here is from genome assembly GCF_051911475.1 of Siphateles boraxobius. Lineage (NCBI taxonomy): Eukaryota > Metazoa > Chordata > Actinopteri > Cypriniformes > Leuciscidae > Siphateles > Siphateles boraxobius. Next base: position 20,982,828 of record NW_027508722.1, on the reverse strand, counting down.
GTGTATATGCTTATGTCATCACTTCTCTTCATTACGACTAATCATCCATCTCTCCACCCTGGTGGGAACTTCCCGCACTAGTGCTCTCAACAACTGGAGCTGCTGGTGTTGGGACTGTCCTCGGTGGGCTGAGCCGGGACGGAACCAGAGCCGGAGCCGGAGCCGGAGGGGGGGTTGGCTAGAGGCAGGCTGGCAGCCGTGGGTGAGAGCACAGAGGGCACAGTGGGGCTCAGGACCTTGGCATCACGCTCACGCAGCAGTTGAATGAGTGCGGCATGCTGGGAGCTGAGCGTGGCCGACAAATGAGCGGGCAGAGCATTAAAGCCGGCCGTCAGCTGCTCCACCCGCTGCTCCAGACTTAACATCTGCCTCTCCAGATCCTCACTGCGGTCATTCAGCTCAGACATCAGTTCATACATGACGCTCTGCATCTATGTGGAAAGAGAATGACAGTGTAGTTAGACAAAAATAGTGTGGTAAAGTAAAGGGAGGGATACAGGACAGTTAAAGGAAGGGAAAAAGAGTACAAACATTAAATGAGACCATGAGAAACATTAAATAGAAAGAGTAGAGATAAAGTCAACATGGTGTGTAGACAATGCATTTTACTTCTTAATATAATACATTTCTGTGGTTGGATGGGACCCAAAAATGAAAATTATGTCATCATCTACTCACCCTCAAGTTGTCCAAACCTGTTTGTATTTCTTTCTTCTGCTGAACACAAAACAAGATATTTTGAAGAATATGGGTAACCACACAGTTGATTGACTTCACTGATTGACTTCCAAAGTATGGAAAAAAAAATGGAATTCAATGGGGTCAATCGACTGTTTGGTTACCGACATTTTTCAAAATATCTTTTGTGTTTAGCAGAAGAAATACATACAGGTTTGGAACAACTTGAGGGTGTAAATGGTGACAGTATTTATTTTTCGGTGAACCATCCTTTTAAGGCCCATTGTTCACACCAATAATGATAACTATAAATTGTATGAGAACAGGAAAGTTCACACCACAACTAACGATAACAACACAAAAAAAACGATATCAATGGAAACACTTCCAGAATTATTTTTTTTTCCAGCTAATGAACAATAAAAACATTGACAGCCAATTAGTATCCATCTGACTTTAAAGAGCTTGAGCATTTAAAGAGGTAGACAACATAAATAGAATGTTATCGTGTGTTGGTGTAGTGATCTTTATAGTGATCCTTCTTGGTGTGAACTGGCTTTTATCCATCAGAAACTGATTGGATTGTGAACAGTGGGCGTTATATACCAGCATGGAGTTTGCTAAAATAAGTAGCTAATTGGTTATTGGATAGCATTATTCAATAGTGACATCAATGGGAAAGGAAAACAGAGGAAGAGCAAGTTATTATATTTTGATGAAGGATTATGATGACAAACAATTATTTTTAATAGAACAAGGAATGTGCATTAAGTGCATTAAGTAAATAGGGTCCATTTTGATTTAATCTGTATTATCTTGGTTTCTTTGGCTGGACAGCAATACAATTAAATGGAGACTTTTGCTTGAGTCTTCAGCTTCTCCTTTTTTTCTTGAGAAAAAAAGACTTACAAAATCCCAAAAGTTTCTCCTTTCGAGTTTCTGTAGTAACTGTGGACAAAATCTGCTGTGGACAAAATCTGCAATCAAATATTTTTTCAAGGACTAAATCATCTGAACTATGAAATTCATATTAATTATATAGCTCTAAAGTCATTCTGTGTCTCAACAATTGTTTCATGTGTGTCCCATTTTTGGATTGTATTTAGAGCAAAAAAAATTAGCTAAAATCTTTCAAACCTTAATACATTATATAGTTACTTCATAAGCAAAATATTAAGACTTGTTTTCAGAGAACATATCTTGAATAAGGTTGATTTTTCTTGCTATATTATAATTTAACTTTAGGCATGGGTCTAGTCAAATTTTGTGAGAAATAAAAACTTACCAGAAAGGCTCACTGAAAACAAGTGTTAATATCTTGTGCAATTAGATACCCACACACGACATGGACACTGTACAACATCTTCAAATTTCTAAAGTGAAAAGGGCGCACAGTGCAGGAACACACAACACACTCTCTTTCACACATAAATAAATAAAAACACCAGTTCCCTTACATTCGCTCACGTTCGACATAGTCGACGTGCCGACTGATCGGGATCACACTTAGGGAGCCTGACATCTTCGAGTACTGTAAAAATGAGCCAATGCACATTGGCGTGCGTGAAATGCATCACACACTCTGCCCCCGCGGTGCGGGTATAAATACGGAAGTGGATGCACGCATTAGTTGTCTTCCCCTTCGGAGCCGATCGGTCTTCATGACAACGAGCGAGTGTGTCTGTGTTCTTCTGGAAGTCTCTCTCAGTGCTGGTGGTTCTACAGCACGAGTGCAGCGGTGATCGCGATCTTCTGAGCTCTCAACTGCTGTTTTAACAGCATAATTTCTGTGTGTTTGTTGACGGTTGGTTAGAGGGCAAAGAAGTGAGTGCTTCTCTGTTTCAGTTCACTGTCCTGTGTTGCCGCGGTTATTCCCCTGTGTGGTCCGGCACTGGTTGCGGGTCCCATTTTCTGAAAGAGCAACACAGGCAGTTGGGTGCGGTTCGAGGACCCGGTCATCCGCCTTCTCACGCATCCCTGGCCGTCTCGTGGAGACAGGTATGTGTTCTACACCACCACACTCAGACCCTGCTTCGGGCCGCCTTCGGGCCTTCCGAGCCGGGTCCCTGTCCTCCACCTCACTGCCCCACCTCGGGTATGTCTGTACGTCTGGGACCAGGTGGTGAGCCTGTAAGCGCTGCCCCGGAGGAGGCAGACCCAGCCCTGGCTTTTCTCTGTCTGTACGCTCCATTGCGGTTATACGTGCTCAGAATGCAAAGCCTGGACCTCAGACCAGCTCTTGTCTGTTACGGAGACCAGCAGAAGGGAAGGCTGTTTCCAAGCAGAAGTTGGCCCACTACATGTGGATGCCTTCATCTTGGTGATTTCCCAAGATCCACGTGCCCACCTGGGTGGTGAGCTCCTCCTAAGTGAGAGTATTGCTCCCTCCTAGGCGTTGACACAGAGTGCCTCGCTGAACAGATGTTAATAGAGTTGGGGGCTGGGCAACACATATCACATTCGCTAGAGAACTAGCCTATGTGTCGAACCGCTGCTTCCCGTGGGCTCCCTTCATATGAAGCCAGTTTCACTGTAAGCCCGGTTCAAAGTGTCGGCTTGTTGCGCCATTCCCCTCCTATGGACTGGATACGTGTGCAATTCTTGCTCCAGTGAGTTCCCCTTATTAGCAGAACCCTGTCGACTTCCTCCATACCCTTCGGCAACGGACATGGCAAAATGTCCGAAGCCAGGCCTATCACTCATATGCACTGGTGAAACCTGTGTTAGGCTGGGTCCATATGTTGTGATCCCTATGGCGATCCAATATGTGTATTCTTCCATGATACGGCTCCCTGCGGCGAGCCTGTGTCTTCCCTCGGCAGGTTGAGTATCCTCCCTGTCATAGGCTGGAGCCACCACAGTGACATTCCATATGTTGTACTGCCCGGTCATCCGCCCAGTCCATATGTGTATTCTTCACACATGTTACCTACCTTCGGACAGGATATTGCTTACGCAGTGTATTCCTTTCCATCGAAAGAAAACACTTTCTCAGTGGTCTTCTGGAACAGCAGTGACTTCCCTGGCCTAAGCCCTGTCCCATCTCCACCTCAAAATAATGCGGGTGGATCAGAAGGCTTTTGTCTAGGCACTGGAAGGTGGCAGCACTAGTGGCGTTTTAATTGGGATGCCAATCAGTCGAGACGTCGACTATGTTGAACGTGAGCGACTGAAAGAAAACGTCTCGGTTACGTATGTAACCCTTGTAGTAGTCAACGTAGTCTCGATGTAGTCTCATCGCCACTATTGCTGGACCACCACTGACTCTGAGTTACGCTCGGCTCCTCAGCGAAAAACAACTAGTGCATGCATCCACTTCCGTATTTATAACCGCGGCACAGGGGCGGAGTGTGTGATGCATTTCACACACGCCTATGTGCATTGGCTCGTTTTAACAGTATTCGAAGATGACAGACTCCCTGAGTGTGATCCCGATCAGTCGACACGTCGACTACGTCTCCGTTCCCTCCTTCAGGGAACGAGGGCTACATACGTAACCAAGACGTTACATTCAAAAAAATAATGCCCAAACAAGCACCGCCATCACAAAAAATATCTTGAATTGCACACATTTTATGTCACTCTTCAGCTTCCTGTCTCTCTCCCCTCCCACCCTCTCCCTCTCCCCATCTCCTCGCTCCCACTGTCATCCCTGCTTTAACACTTGTTCAGGTTGCTAGGAGACACAAAGCCACAGAAACAAACGGGTCATCATGGAAACAGTTGAATGCTGAGATATATTTGGGAAAGCAAAGGTATGTGTGTGTCACCGGGCATTATGTGTTCCCATCAACGTAGTTGCAGCCTTGGGCATTATAAAGTGTTTGTATGCATTTAGGTATGATAAAATTGCAGGGAAGGGAACACAATGTCATCGAAAGTGTGTGTGGGTGTCTACTGTTTCCTAACAGATTAAACGTGCATATGCGTGGGTTCTGGTGTGCGACCATGTCAGTGATTTGTGTTCATGATGTGTGTGCATGCACAGTAGTCTTACCTTTGATAAGTCCACCAGAGTATTGGCTTGATCACTGAGTTTTCTCTGCTCCATTTTAACACTTCGCAATCTACAAAATAGGGATAAACACACACACAGCCCATTAGACCCCCTCCTAATCTCACTAGCACCAATGGCCCTCAGTTGTAAACCTCAACTAGCTAATTAACTTAATCAGCTTGTTTTCTTTATTTGTTTGTTGTTGATGAGAATCCCCCCAAGATGAATACGCAATTACGGCGTAAATCATAAAAGCTTCAGACTTAAAAGGATTCAATAAGTGTAGGATTTCTTTAAAAGAAAGGGTTCGGTTTGAAAGGAGCTCTTAAAATTGGCGGCCAGGGCCACAACAAAACAGTGACAGGAGGATTAGAGCTTTTAAAATGATGAGTATGTGTGTGGTGGGCACCCACACAGAGACAGGGAATAGCATTAGCCCTAGCGAGCTAACAGTCAAAAAAGCTGATACAGCAGTCAGTTTGGCCAAACGAATAAGAAACATGGTCGCTTCAGAAGCATTAGACGATCTGAAAAGTCAGAGGGTTATGTTATAACCAAATTGGACTGGCTTATGAATTTGAATTAGGTGACGTAACATTTGCTCAGAAGTTCAAACTAATTTGTTAAAAGGCAATAGTGCTCGAGCCATATTAGCATTAGCACTTGTGTATTCTTCCAGTCCACTGCCAAAACAATCGTTTGGCAGAGGCTTCTTTGGGACGACATTACGATGAGTAATTGATGGCAGAAATGTCATTTTTGGGTTAACTATCCCTTTTAAGCCGTTGTTTTAATCAATTTATTTGCTCATTTTAATTGCAGCACTAAAAATGCAATAACCATGTTTCAAACAGTGGAGTGCAAAGTTTCTATATACCAATAGATAATAATGTTCTGTTTATTACAAGTCCGTACTGCAGTTTTAATGTCTGCTTCTTTAAATACTCAAGCACTTTAAAGCCAGATTCTGATTGGCAGTTAGTATTTTTATCATTCATCAGCTAAAGAAAAAAATTCTGAAAGTAATTCCAACAATATCTTTGTCTTTTCTGTTATAGTTATGGCTGTTTAATTCACTGTTCTTATCGAATAAGAACGATTATTAAGACTGCTTTGTCATAATTATCGGTGTTTGTGTGAATGGCGCTTTTCAATGTTTGCTATATGGAGGGTCAGTGAGATCATTGATTAAGCCAGAAAATACTAAAATGTCAATAAATTGGTATTTGGATGATACATAAAATTGAATTACAATAGAAAGCTTAAGTTTCAGGTTTCTACACTGGTTTCTAAACGGGTCTCTGAAGAGATGAATGGTACAGAAAACCATCACTACACTTTTTTTTTTTTTTAAAGCATGAAGATTGATAAATGAGCTCTTACAGCTAACCATTATCAGAAAAAACTGCCATTCATGTATGTATTTGTCATATAATGTCCATGGGCAGGTCAGACATGCTAACTGCCACAATCACACTTATCACACATCTGGCCACTCAGCCAAAATGTGAAGCACTCTAAATGCTTTTTGTGCGGTTTTAGCGTATATCGCTAAAGCTCACCAAGTACTTTTGTTGTTTATGGGTCCATTGGTGTGTGCTTAAAGTAAAAAGTGAATGAGGGCTTAAGTGAAATTGTGGTGTCTGTGAAGGGAAGCTGTTTTTCTCACTGGTGAATGGCTTGAAGGAACTTCCTCTGATGCTTGCGTACACGGGAGTGGTCAATTTTCTTCATCAGCTTGGTGTGCTTGTATATCAGCCAAGTCTCTCGTAGAACATTCGCTGCAGCGTTCTTTATCTGAGGGAACATGTCGCCATAACAACAATATTAGCAACAGGAAAAGCACCTCAGGAGCGAGTATTGACAAGTATAAGCTCTGCTTTGCCAATACACGCACACAACCCCAAACCTCTGCCAAATTAAAGGTCTTTTTGGGAGTTATTCCAGAGTGACTTGACAACAGACATTGTAGCCCATAATTCTGTCATCTGGTCAATTCACTATTCTGGCTGCAGAGCAGTGATGTCCAATAAGAGAGAGTCGTCTCTAAAGCCGTATATTTATATCTTTGTGATAAATTTTTGAAGGACAATAGTAGTGAATTAAAGCCATCTTTTAAATATCCCCAAAAAACAACAGACCCGAAGTCATTTATTTACAATGGGGAGTAGTACGGCAGCTACGTGGAGTTGCGATCATCTGCGTATATGGAATTTTTGGATCTGATTTGAGCTTCGAATGTGTTAAAAATATTTTAAAAGGAAAGATCATGTGTGACCACCTGACTGGATGTGATATATTCTGATTAAAACAATGGGCCCTATTTTAAAGGGCCCCTATTATGCTATTTTAAGGTTTCCTAATGCTGTTGTGGAGTCTCCTACAACATGTTTACGTGCATCAAATGTAAAAAAAACCTGTTTAATTTCCTCATAATATACATTTGCACATCATCACATTTTCAAAAATTCTCAAATGACTCGTCAAATTAATCAATCCCCCTAATCCCTCCTTTCTGCGACTTACTCTGTTCTGATTGGCCAGACAGCTCAGTCTGTTGTGATTAGTTTACCGTGTACAGCACTTCGAAAACAAAAACGCCCATTGCTATAACAACGTCAGCTCTGCATGTCCTGAGGCTTCCTACACTGTAAACTAAACACAGTAACGGACAATGACATCGATTTGACCATATTAATGCGAGCGCGAGTCTGATGATGAAACTACTTAGTTTGAGGCACATTATAAGATGTTGCAACTTTAATTCCTCACCATCAGCATTAACAAGTGCATGTCCATAAACAAAGTGATTATTTTACTTGTACTCATTTATTTACATATTAGCCTATTTTTCTAATATATTGCGGTGAATAGGTGAAAACTGTATCAATAACAGTACATGTATGCAATGTACATTAGCCAAGCTCTAGAGTGAATGATCTGATGTAACATAAACGTTGGTAAAACAAATATTTCCTCAAAGTAATGAGAACGACAGACAATCTGCATTAATAGAAAGAGTTTTAGGTAATAGTGGCCTACAGATATATTCAATACTGATTAGCAGAAGTATTTCAGTAAGACAGTGATAACATGAGTTAGCCAGTTAGTAGGAGACCTACACATTTTAGAGTTGAATCTTACTTTTGAAAGACAATAACTTAATATACGGTGCACTTTCAGATTTAAAACTTTGCAGGATGTTTTCACTACATGAAAGGTAATTTTCAAAAATCCAAAATAGGGGCCCTTTAACGATCTGAAACCTAAGTATAAAACACAAGTAACTTTGTGGGCAAATCTCAAATGGGTTTGTCACACCAGGAGCGGTTCACAGCCAAGGAGACCGACGTTCTCGTCAGGGCCGTAAAAGTGACATTTTATGGGGATGGTAGAAACCCACCCAAATTAGCTTTGGTTAAACAGACGTATAATTTGGATAAATGTGTAAGCTAGATTTATGCCTATTTTTTCCACATCTTCATGGACACCACAATGATTTCCCTTGTGTGGTAATATTTTTCCTTGTAGCCTAATTATGTATGGTTTGCAAAAAATGGGAACTGCTGCGTCTGTGTAAATGAGAGAAACAAAGTGTATGCGCGTTGTGCACACGCTACATTACGGCCAAGCATGCGCCCTTAAAATAGCATCTGAATAACACACCACTGACTTTAGACTAGGTCTTTCCTGGTCTGTGGCGGAATTGTTTTCTGAAACTGCAAAATAGCACCAGGGAACGTTTGCACTGGAACACACCTCCTCCTTTCGCTGAACCACCCCCGGGAGCGCAAGTTCATTACCTAATTTACCGACGTGCGTCTGTGGAGGGAAAAGTCTGCTGTGCGCCGCGTGCAAAATAGTAATGATACATGCGTCGGTGTACAAAGTCAATTGCGATGGGTGCAAGATAGGGCCAATGAGTTTAAGGTGAGAGTTATCTTACCAATTTTTCGGTTAGTATCTCTTTCGTCAAATGTACATTTTATTAAGTGATAATGCATTCAGTTGGCGGTATGGCTCTGCTCTGGGCAAACTCCATGCCTAAAAGTAGCAAGACGTCCCTTTGCATAACTGAAATTCACAAAAATTTAACATAACTTCATTAGGGATTATTACAATGTAACTTTACTGGTATTATTGAAGACAAGCACAGCATTTATTTGGACACTCTGCATGCAATTTCTAGCAATTGATCCACTACATACCTATTTAAAGACAGTACAGCGCTATGCTAGCACATTTAGCGCCTGATTAACCAGGATTGCGGGTGGTTAGCAGATAAGATGCAAGTTTTTGCACTGAAAGAGGTACAAAAGAATGTCTTGAGCTTCAAATATTTTAATATTTTAAACTCTCAACTCTTGAAGACCTCCTTGTGCATCAAAAGATTCATTTGTGAAGTCTTGAAGCCACGATTACTCTTTTAAATCTCACATATGGCACCAGAAAAGGGAGAGGAAGAGCAAATAAAGGACAAAATTTAATAAGAAAATCTGCTGAAGAAAAATGAATGAGGAGACTTCAAAGGGGCACCACTTTGGTGGAAAGAACAATTACATCCTCTTTGGGCAACGGAGGGATGATAGAACCCTCCCGTTTTTTAATAAGCTCCAGATTTGACAGTATTCCTCCACACATAGGGCAGCACCAGGCTATTTTTTTTTAGCACTGCACAGCTCTGATTAATTAACAGTGGTCAGTGTATTTAATAATACAAGAGTAGGAGCTCTGCTCCAACTTCAATGCAGGTCTCATTTATGAAAAGAGGAGTGGATTTTCTGGAATCTGGAGTCCAAATGACAATTAAGCAGTATTACAGTGATTATAAATACTGCTATTACACATAAAATAATAGTTCATAACAGCCCCTGTACATCTCCTAAATATACAAACTAGATCGTAAAATGCCCTCATTCTTACATTATTGCCATATAGCATTTTTTTCACATGGTAGTCACTAAAAGAGACAGAGAGAGAGATACCCCTTTTCCACCAAAAAAGAACTGGTTCGGAAGTGATGCTGGTTCAAAGTTGGTTCGGAGTTGGTTCAACTTGCGAACCTTCTCAGAACCTGTTTGTTTTTCCACTGACTAGAGCGCCCAGCGAACGCTTCGTTACATCACTGTGTGCGTCGCCATACGTCTTAGCTTAAACGCTTGCAAGTACAATATTACTTTGGGATTATCTCTAACTTGTGTACCAAGAAGGCTTTAAAAACAATTGATGTAAGTATTTTAATCTTTTCCTTTGATATGTAATCTTTTCTGAATAGTTATGTACCCCTGTCTTGTCTTTTTTTCTTTCTGTTTATTTGTTCTATATTCTGACTGTTTTCTTCTTTGCTTACATAATGTTTTCAATTAAAAAAATAATTTAAAAAAAATAGAAACGCTTGCGCCAACTTCAAGCATAACAATTACAATGGCGGACTACATCGTGTTTCTGCAAATGTTTCTCCTGGCTTTGCGATCCTTTCTGTCAGAAAAGATGTTTAGAACACATCTAAACCCGCCTCCAGCCCCCGCCGTAAGCATGACGTGGTAAAAGAACGGTTCTAGTCCAGCAAAGAGTTGGTGCTGCTTTGGAACCAGTTTTACTGGCCGAGAACCGGTTCTTTGGCTGTCGAAACACAAAGAACTGGTTCGCGAGTAGGCACTGGCTCCGAACCGGCTCTCAAAATGCTTTGGTGGAAAAGGGGTAAGAGAGAGACTGTCAGAGAGGTCTAAGCAGTTGAAAGTGGACGTCAGAGAGGGGGAGGCAAAGGGCAGGAAACTGTAATGAAGTCTGGGCCATCATTGTTTAATATGTGGTAAACTGAAGCCTTATCCTTATAACAGCTGCCAGACTAGCTCACCTCAAGCTACAACTGTCAATTCAATCTGAACATTTCTCCAAATACAAAAGATATGCACTATACAGGCTTCGGCACCAGGTAGTTATAGGAACTACTGGGTGCTCCCAGGTCACTGTGATTTTGCCAAGTAAGACATGTTCCTGGATTAACATATTTTATTGATCCTGGAATAACATTCCTCTCCGAAAATGTTGTCCCTACCCCTAAACCTAGCCTTATCCCTAAAAAGTTGTCCCTAAAATCAGAGGGAAATTATTGGTGAATAAACACGGATGTAGAAACATCTAACCCTGGTTGTAAGCCTAAACTTGACATAAACTGTAAACATCCTTCAAATCTGACTGGTTGATTGGAATGTTGTTCTAAGATCAACAAAGATGTTGTTCCAGGAGTGTTGCACTTGGTGAAATCATGTTCACCAGTGGTTCCCCAAGAACTAAATTTCCCCCTGTCATTAGCCGCCCAACAGCGACGTCATTTAAGCACAGCATTCAACAGCGCAACAACTGAGGATGGAGGACGGCGTGATCAGAGCTGTGTTTTTGTTCTGTGTCATCTTATTGTTGTTTTCCATGCTCGTGGAGTTATTTCGTGAAGTAAGGATATGTAAACTCTGTGTTTAAAAATGGCGGGTGTCGTTGTTTCATATGGCATATTAAACATACACATATCAGTTTTAGGTTTTAGGAACTTAATCATAGAAACTAGCCACCAGGGAGATTCCCAGAGAACTAAATGTTCCATAGGGCCATTTTCCTGGTTGCATTCGCACCGCCTGTGTCGTGGGGTTCGTGATAACAGGTGGAAGTTATGAGATAGAAAGAGCAAAAAGAGGGCTAAGAGACGAAATTTCTCATAACAACTTGCGGTGTTACATATCATCAAGGCTGAGAAAAGAACATAACACCGCAGACAAAGGCGATTAGTTAGATTACAATAGATGTGAACAAAGAATTATTTGAATGTCTTAAAAATAAATGTTTCATAAGTTCCCTTTCGAGGGAACTCAACACTGCGTCGAGAATCGACACTTTGGGGACGCTCCCTTAGCGTGCGCCTCTGAAGTAAGAATGAAACTAATCCAATCCTGATTGGTTTGCGTCGTGATGTAACATGTGACGGCATAACCGGATGCATAAAAGTGACGCTGACACACACACACATCAGCTTTAGCTCTTCAGCAAGCGCTCTCTGTGAAACTGTCTGTCTTATTTGGTGTTGTTTGTCTGTGCAAAGCTCTGTATTATGGCGAGTGAACAATACACTAAGTGTGTGCACCCCTGCCCAAGATAATATATATGCCACGGGTGGGGACACGCATCAGCTGTGTGTGTGTGTATTGTTTAGGGGCGCTGCACGCACTGTCAGCTCTCGAGAGGGCTGCCTGTGCACACTGTGAAGCACTTCCTATTAGAGTGCTGCGCTCCCGCTTGGCTATATTATTTCCTGATGATGGCCAGGCTCACGATCCCCGCGGTTCGGGTCCCGCGTCCATTGAGGCGGCGCGACGGCTTAGATCGTGGAGATCGCAGAAGGATCTCGCGGATGAGAACGAGACTGCTGAGCCACCTTTTCTCTCATCATCCGCAGATTCTATGACACTTTCACGACGCAGAAGCCCGCGATGCGGCTTCTTCTGCCCGTGACGAGTGCCCAGTGCTCGAGCTATCTGTTTATAAGGAAGTAGATGTGCTCAGCATCTGAACGAGCAACATGAGTCACACTCGCCGGCTTATGTTTCTGCTTATGTAGAGCTCGTGGAGGTTGTGATGCGCGCGGTGGCCAAACTAAATAAATATATAAATAAATATATTTATATATATAAAATATATGAGCTGGCCACAAAATAAGCAGGATGATCCCCGTCAAAATGAACTAGACGAGAGATTCCTGCAGCACCGTTCACAACCTCAGAGCCGGGGCTTACTGTTTTTCCCAGATCTTTATAAAAATATAAATATATATGTGTAGATCCTGGGAAAAACCCCATTCTTTAGGTATCTCACCACATTCATTATATGTTTATTCGAATGTGGTGGGTGCGAGAGAGTCGGGTTATGGCAAGTTGCCGCAGATGGAGGAAGCTTTAGCGTGCTATCTTTCTCCTGATCCGGCATCTTCACTTTAAGCCCCGGCGCTGCCCAAAAAACCGTGCAGGGACACCTCTGCACTGGTTGGCTGGGCTTATATGGTGCAGGAAATCGATGTTGCTCTTCCGCCGTTAAAAACGTTTCGGGACACATCGGTTTCCAGCGAACAAATATGTGAGGCAAATATTTCCTGTTGGCCGCTCCGCTATCTCCTTCTGGCCTGTTTTCCAACGCTGTCACTACAGTCGTTGACAGGTTTCAGGAAGCAAAAAAAAAAAAAAAAAAGAGAGCGTTGCCTCTAGAGGCCCTCCTGCGGGAGTTTGGCAAACAGAGGAAGCACTCTCAACCGAAGTCCTCCAGCCAGAAGGGTGACCTGAGGGCAGTCCTTCAGGCGAAGAGGTCCTAATTGTAGGACTTCTGAGGGCTGTATGGATGCGGCTCTGGCTCCACTGAGGCTTCAGGGCATCCGTATACTGAATTACATCGGCGACTGGCTCATATTGGCCCAGTCTCGAGAAATGGCAGTTCGGCATCGAGATGTCGTCCTTGGCCACATTCAGAACCGGGGGTTGAGGCTCAACACTAGGAAAAATGTGTTGGACCCAGCTCAGAAGACTACTCTTCTGGGCGTGGTATAGAATTCGGTTACGATGCGGGCACGTATGTCTCCCGCTCGTATCGAATCCATCCTGGCCATGGTGTCCGGGATAAAGCTAGGCCAGGCCATCACTGTAAAGCAATTTCAAAGACTGCTGGGCCTCATAACAGCGGCATCCAACATAATTCCTTTGGGCCTGTTTCACATGAGGCCCCTTCAGTGGTGGCTCAAAGCCAAGGGTTTTTTCCCCAAGGGGAATCCGTTCCATATAATAAAGGTTACGCGCAGATGCCTTCGTTCCCTATTAATATGGAAGAAACCTTGGTTCTTGTCCCAAGGGCTAGTGGTAGGGGCGTCATGTCGCCGGGAAACTGTTTCGACAGACGCTTCCCTCGCTGGCTGGGGCGCGGTCTCGGATGGCCGCTTTGCCAGGGGTCTGTGGCAGGACCATCATCATTCTTGGCATATAAATTGCCTAGAGATGTTGGCTGTGTTCAGGGCTCTGAGGAGCTTCCTCACAGACATCAAAGGTTACCACGTCTCAGTGGTAGCTTATCTAAACCGACAAAGAACACTCTGATCGCGCCCTCTATCCAGATTGGCGCATCAGATCATTTTATGGCCCCAAGGGAAAATATTATCTATAAGAGCAATATATGTCCCGGGGAATCTGAATCAGGGAGCGGACATCCTGTCGAGGCAGGGGCTGAGGCCCGGGGAACGGAGACTCCATCCAGAGGTGGTGGAGTTCATATGGCAGAGGTTTGGACCAGTGGAAGTGGATCTGTTTGCGTCTCGAGGGACGTCCATCCCACTGTCCACTTTGGTTCTCCCTCACTCATCCAGCCCCGCTGGGGTTGGATGCCATGGTACAGGCCTGGCCGAGGCTTCGCCTGTACGCTTTTCCCCCCGATCGCTCTGCTCCTGGGGGTCCTGGAGAGGGTCCGTCAGGAGGGCATCAGTCTTCTTCTGATAGCCCTGTTTTGGCCAGCCCGACTATGGGTTTCAGACTTAATTTCACCCCTGATAGCTCCGCCATGGCAGATTCCTCTGAGGAGGGGTCTGTTGTCTCAGGCGGAGGGCACTATATTCCATCCTCATCCAGAGCTGTGGAAATTGTGCGTCTGGCCTCTGAGGGGGCTCAGTACCTAGATGCTGGTCTATCATCTGGGGTGGTCGAAACCATACTTATCTCTAGGGCTCCGTCTACTAGGAGATTATATGCCCTCAAGTGAAATATTTTTCTACTTGGTGTAGAGAACTTGAGTTAGACCCAGTTAACTGCCCAATGGCTTCAGTTCTGGAGTTTCTTCAAGATTGTTTCTCTGCGAATCTCTCCCCTGCCATTGCGGCGTTCCATGCACCACTAAATGTTGGGCCTTTAGGGAGGCACCAACTGGTCATACTATTTCTCCATGGTATTGGAGGATGAGACCGACAGTCAGGTCCAGGGTTCCTTCCTGGGACCTGGCGGTGGTTCTCGAAGGGCTATCCCTGGCTCCCTTCGAATACCTCCAGTCGGCTTCGCCTAGGACCTCACGTTCAAGATAGCCTTTCTCTTAGCTATTTCTTTAAAGAGACTGGGAGATCTCCAAGCCCTGGCATTATCGTCAGTTTGCTTGGGGTGTGCCCCCGGCGGACTTAAGGCCATCCTGCATTCGAGACCCAGCTATGTGCCTTAAGTGCAATTTATCATGGCTAGGCACCACCTCATGTGTCGGCAGAAAAGGAGAGGTTCCTTGCTCTGCCAGTCAGAGTTCCGAGTATTACCTTGAGAGGTCCTCTTCTTGGAGGAGGTCGGACCTACTGTAGTGTGTTTTGGATCACCTATTAGGGGCTCCCGGCTATACAAACCATAAGTAGGCCTACAAGGTGCGGAATTTCCCTTCACCTTTGGCCGTTAGGGCTCATTCTACTAGAGGCATGGCGTCCTCTAGGGCCCTCCTTTCGGGAGTTCCCATCAAGGAGATCTGGGAGGCAGCCGGTTGGGCTACCCCACACACTTTTGTTAGGTTCTATAGTCTGCACCTCCCTAGTACGCTTGGCGCACACGTGCTCTCGTCCTAGCTGAGTGCCTGAATCAGTTTCACTCCGGGGCAGGCCTGTTTTCGGTGCGTGGCTTAGTGGGCATTCGTTCCCCAAAGTGTCGATTCTCGACGCAGTGTTGAGTTCCCTCAAAAGGGAACGTCTCGGGTTATGACTATAACCCTTGTTCCCTGAGAAGGGAACGAGACACTGCGTCGTCCTGCCACGCCCCTCGAGGCCTTAGAGCGTCTTGCTTCATCGCGGAGCTGATGTGTGTGTGTGTCAGCGTCACTTTTATGCATCCGGTTATGCCGTCACATTTTACATCACGACGCAACACCAATCAGGATTGGATTAGTTTCATTCTTACTTCAGAGGCGCACGCTAAGGGAGCGTCCCCAAAGTGTCGATTCTCGACGCAGTGTCTCGTTCCCTTCTCAGGGAACAAGGGTTATAGTCATAACCCGAGACGTTTTGCAGAGATGCTATAGAAGATCCATTTTGGGTTCCCGAAAGAACCCTTCAGTGAACATTTCTTAAAATAACCTTTTTTTCTTAGTGTGAAGACAATTTCCACTATAAACTCTTTCGTGCATTGCAAAAGTTCCACGGATGTTAAAGGATCATCATGGAACTAGATACCAATGTTTACTGAATAAACAGGTAGTTAAAAAATTATCATTCTGTTGTGTTCATCACACAGTAACCTTTAAAAACAATAATTGCATGAAAGAAAACATTTACAACCCTCATGAATGCACATTAATTAATTACTGAAGACTGGCTGTTACAAGTGTAATCAGTTCAGAAGAGTTTATTTACCACTTATGAAAAATTTTGAAAATGGTACCGACGTGATTAGAAAACTGGAATACTTTAGAAAGATCACATTAGCATTTTTATTCAAGGATAGTCTGTGATAAACAATTCTACCCTGAGAAACCTGTCCATCTTCACTGCACTGTCAGTTTCACCTGATGGGAAGACGGAGGAACAACCTGCACCCTTCCACCCAGTTGAAGGTAAACCTTTTGTTACTGTGTCTCCACGGCAACATGTCTGTGAGGTCAAAGTGGCGAGAACATTTTTCTGCTTTTTGTAGAGGTTTGTAACCATAGTAGCGACAAATTCAATGCATGAGGATGATGGGAATGGTGACTCTATAGCATTTATCAATCTCTCTTTCTCTTGTTCGCCAAAAGCCTGTTAAGATGAGGCAATTGAGTAAGCTTGAGTTAATAAACTTTTTAAAAAGAGGCTCGTACTCCCTTCACTTGAGGAAGGCATTTACTTTAGCTGCTCATCTGAAGAAGCACTCCACAGCTAAAGTGATATTTTTTTAAATCTGTGTTGCAATTATTGATCACCAGCCTTCTAGTCACTGATGTCAGCCAAGATGTTGATACATATTTGACACAGGGAGCTATTTCTGAGTCTTTCAAGTGCATGAAAAATTGAAAAGGACCTACGTAGAAAGAAAACTGGTACATATGGTTCTCTGAATATAAGGCTGTGCCTACGTGTCCATTTATTGAAGCGTGTGTGAGTGTGTTTACCCGTTTGGTGAGCTGTGTGTCCATCATAAAGTTGTGCACATGCTTCTCCGCCTTTGTCAGCTCAAGCTTCCTGGCTACCACGGCAACAACCAATGCAGTGCAACCTGCTCCCTGTGAGAGACAAGAGAAGAGGTCAAGGTGTGAAAACACGCAGAAGCATAAAAATACTTCCTACTTGTATCATTAGCAGAGATCACATGAGTGATATTAAATGATGATTGATAATAAAATCAGATCCATGGACGGGCCAGGGAAACATTAACTCCAGTTCATGAGAGCATTAGAAAAAAAGAGAAAAATAGCAAAGAGGGTGGATGTGAAGTGTTTTGCATAAAAATTACACAATTTACTAATATTTCAAGCAAAATCAAAAGAAAAGAGATGAAAATGCTTTAGGATAATGAAAACAATTTTAGCATTATTAGGATTTTTGCAGTGTTACATTCGGTGGCGTCATGCACCTATTTCTTAAAAGGGGAACCAGTGGCAGTTATGTTAGCTTGGTGCCCTAGAGGAGACCAAGCATGACCAAAGGGAAAAAAAACTGTCTCTAATGATACAGTTTTTTATTCAGTGTGAAAGCTGACCACTTTCAAATCTTGACACACACAGGATTCCATGTTCTTTTAGGGGCCCTACCCCTCACAGAAAACCTTCTGCATTTTACATTTTCAAAACATAAGTTGTTGTTTTCCTCATGGAGACAAAAAAAGTCCCCATAAGGTCAACATTTACTGGTATTACTATCCTTGTGGGGGCATTTGTTCCCCAACACATAGGAAATAGCAGGTACACACACACACACACACACACACATTGTGAATAAATATATACCGACTTCGGTCCAAGTCGGTGCTGAAATTAAAAAAATGTGACGATACATTCACTCTAACAGTTTGACAACATATTTGTCTCTATTTGGCCATTGTCTTCACACACTCAACATATATGTCTGTGATTGGCTACATTGATAAACGCTTCAAAAATATGTCTTCACCGAGAGCTTACACAGATACATACGAGAGTGTTTGAAAGCAGGCGTCTATCTATCAGCGGATCCCTGATATATCCACTGATAGACAGATCCGCTGGTAGACGCCTGTTTTCAAACGCTCCCGTGTGTATCAGTGTGGCGCTCATTGAAGACATGGACATAGTGTCCATGATGTCACCCATAGGTTTATGAAGAGCATTTTTGAAACCCAAAGTGGGCGGAAATGGCCGTTGCCATCTTGGCATGTCACTCCCGGATAACTGAATATGGGCAAAGAGGCGGGATTAGCTTATTAGCGACGTGACAGCTAACAGACAACAGACAAACGGAAAGTAGTGACAGCAGCGGCAATCCACCTGTCACTCAAGTGGCCAACACTTAATCATGCAGAACTTTAAGGATTATTATAATTTAAACTAATGAGTTATAAAAAAAAATCACCCCCTTACAGTTGTCATGAAGGGAAAAATTAGCTAAATAGAACAAAACCACTTTTTGTACCAGGCTGTAAACATATTTTTTCTGCTGTAAATTTGGCATATTAACATGGGAGGTCTATAGGATTGATTCTCTTTTGTAGCCTGTCTTTAGCAGCCAGTAGATAAACTGCAGTAGGCCTATAAGTCACTTCCGTGTTGGATTGAAGAGAGAGACCAGAAGGTTGCCGCTTGGTGAAGATAAACACATGTTTTTGAAGCGTTGACCATTTTAGCCAAACACATATATGTTGAGCATGTGAACACAATGGCCAACCTGAGGTGTTTAGGAATCTGTTCAATAGTGCTCAAAATGCTAGAGGGAAATGCTGGTATAGTCACATTTTTAAAATTTCACAAAATGTAAAATTTGCCAACATTTTGACTAATATAAACCAAGCGCTACTTAAAGGGATAGTTCACCCAAAAATGAAAATTCTGTCAGTAATTACTCACCCTCATGTTGTTCCAACCCCTTAAGACCTTCGTTTACCTTCGGAACACGAATTAAGATATGAGAAGGAAGGCTTGCTGCGCTACTGTGATTCCCAAACAATCCGGTGCAACCAGGGCAGGACAAGACAAGGCAGAAAAGGAAAATCGCCGGTGCAACACATAAATCTTCTTAGTAATCCATTTATTTGAGGTACAAACCAGTGACTAACATTTCGACGTTAGTCACTGGTTTGTACCTCAAATAAATGACATCACGACATGAGGGTGAGTAGTCTACTGACAGAATTTTCATTTTTGGGTGAACTAAACCTTTAACCTCCTAACAATCAATGTACTTTCATTTTATAATAAAGAACAGCTTTGACGATTTAATTAAGTTAATTTCATTAACAAAACCTATGACGAAAAATGTTCATCAGCAACCTTTTTTCCCACGACTAAAGGTGCGGTCACACTACACTTTTCATTCCACTGACTTGCATTCAAACACATACAAATGTGAGTGACAGGAAACGCAAGCTCATGCAAAGAAGTTTCGCATTTTGCTGTGTTCCAAACATAGACTGTAAAAAAATATGGACAAGCGTGTCTCTGCTTCCTTCCACTATAGAAAAATGAAGCCAAAATATCCCAGTAATGGTCGTTTACGTCTTTAGGAGCTTGAGCCTTCGCAGTAGTGATCCTGAGGTGGAGCCGTTCATGTTTGGGGAAATCTGAACTGCAAAGTCGTAATAAATCCAAACATAGATCTTGACTTAAATGTTTGCGATCGTGGTAGCTGAATTATATGAAGTTAAGCAACCTCTGTGTGACAACCTCTGTCTGTTTTGCTGTTGTTAAACATTAATGGAATTTGAAATTAGGAATTTCACTGCGTTAATCTTTGAGGGAAGTAAGAGAGTGTGTTCATTTATAAAATAAATTGCCACTAATAAATCAGGAAACTAGATGAGTTCAAATAAACCATGCGTATGAGATGACATTCTCTTGATTTGTGCTTATAGTTGAAAGTGCAATAATTCTGATGAAATATAAAAATAATTTTCTAAAATGACAACAATCCTTATGATTATAATTTTGAACAAAATAATTGCTTTCTAGCTACGTAAAAGTATTTGTTAAAAAAAATCTTCCTGACCCCAAACTTTTGAATAAACCATAATGTGGTTCCCTCATTCATGATATGCAGACAAAATTAGATTTTTTAAGTATTCACAATTGTCTTTCCAATTTATTCGGACAAAAAAACTAGTATGATAATGAGTATGATTGTCAATACTGTATAGAAGTAATGGGAATTTAATCAGAGTAACCAAATATAATTTTTATATAATTTACATTTAATAAATGTTTTTATACTGGGAAGAAATATGACCCTGACCTGAGATTCTTGAGATTCATCCATGTACTGAAATAGACTAGGAAACATTAACAGTGTAGACATCACTGGAGAGACTATGATGATACAAAAAAAAACAAAAAAAACAAACACACACACAAAGATTTACTCCCATTTGCACATCACAAACGTGTAAACTGAAGATATCAATGACTACAACGAAGTAGGTATACAGAAGAAAAAAGACTAAGTCTGGTTGAGGGAAAATGAGGAAATAAACCCATTTAGAGGTAAAGAATTGGAGTGAGGTAGACAGGAAGAGAGGAATACAATTTCTGATCAAGAAGAGAGGGACACAATAGTTTAACGCAGAAAGAGAAGAGGTCTGGGGAAAAAAAAAGATAGAGTGTAAAGTGACGAGAAGAGGAGAGGAAGTGTTAATGAGGTCGGAGAACTACTAATAAGAAATGAAATGGAATTAAAAATTGACTAATGAAAATGAGTGTGCTTCCTATGACTGTGTATGGGGCATATATATGTATAGTGTATGTGTGTGTGGAGACGCTAATTGAATGTTTTTAAACCCACTTGTAGGACATACGGAAGAGAAATGTACAACCCAAAAATACTCTAGACCCAGACATAAAAATAAAACAAACAAGCCCATTTTCAAGAAGCACTTTTGTTGCCTATATTCACCACTTAATAAAACATGAGACCATCCACGGAAAAAAAAATGTGTATGTGAGTTTCCATATGGCAGCTTCTATTCCCAGACAAAAAACATAAAAAAAATATTGTAAAAAAAGTTACAAAAGAGTGTCAGATTGATAAATTTTTCTGCAAACATACTCCATTGCAGTTTATATTTCGCCTCTTTCCAGATCTGACAGTTATTGATATCATGAGAAAATAAGACAAACCACCTCTCCTCAGACAAAAATATATCCCACGGTTTCACAGACAAGGCTTTAGCCTAGTCCCAGACTAAAATGTATGGTTGAGCTGTTTTAAATGAAAGCAATTTGCACTGATATCTTAAATATGTCAGTACCTCTGTTTTGTCTCAAGATACACACCATGTTTTTTTTTTTTTTCCTAAAACATGTTTATAAAAGTTACTTAAATGCCTTAATTGAACTAAGGCCTAATCCTGGCTTAATCTAAGCCCTGCCTGTGAAACCAGACCATTGTGTTAGAGCTCCAGTTTAAAACGCAGAAAATTCACTGTTATGATGTGAGAGAAAAGGCTAATACTCAACTATAACAATCCTTTACCCTTAAGCTGGTGTTTGAATGAGATGACGAGTTTTTCAAGACACTATGACCATATATAATGTCCTCGATTCCATATCTACATTTGCAGACAGGATAGACAGGTGCTTGTAGCATCCCCAAATCCTTGAGCTGCACCAAGCGACTGGTAAACTAAAGCCCTGCCCAAACACTCCCGTTTCCGCAGGGCAGTGGTACAGTCTAACAGAGTTGGCCTTGCTATGTTGTCATAGCAACAAGTCCCATAATTCTGCCTATAGAAAGTCATTACAATCACAATCACATCCAACACTCGTTCTCTCTCTCCTTCTAGAATTCCTATTCTGTAGCATTTCATCTCTTCAGTAGCTCATATTTAAAAAAAAACAAAAAAAAAAACACAAGGAACACAAATGGTTTAAAACATTATACTTTGGGAATATGTCAGTATTATCTTGGTCAATTACTTTTTCTTTTGGTCAGATCTAATAAATATTCAAACCATAATGTGGTTCACACATACAATGACTTGAATTCACCTGTTCTATGATAAGCAGGTTTTTAATTAAAGTTCTTTTTGGGGAGCATTGAGACAAAAATATCAAAATGATTATCAAAAAATTATTATTAAGCAGCTTGGCTATATTTTATAAAAACATTCAAATCAAAAGTCATGTGGTGCAATCAACATGCAAAAAAAAATATATATATAACAGGAAATGATATCATAGAGGACCCTGCAAACCTACATGACTGAAAAAGTCTCTTAAAATATCAGATAATTTGACAAACTTAGTTCAGTTTTTTAAATTAAATGTCTCAAATCCCTGAAAACTGATATTATTGATTGATATTTAGGCTATAATTTAATAATGATATCTCTTTTAAAAAATCATAGTGAAACAAAAATAGCTTTTAACTATTTACTTGATAATAGTTGATAAAGTTGAAACTCTAAGAGTCAAATTGATCACACACCAATCAGAACCATCCATAGATAGATAAAAGGGCCAGAGTCAGTTCATTCAGTTTTGGAACAATGGATCCAGAAAGACATGAAGGAAGAGGTCGAGGACACTGGAGTGGAGGAGGAGGAAGGGCAAGGGCAAGGGCAAGGGCAAGGAGGCAAGTCTCGGATGAAATTCGTGCCACTCTAGTTGCCCATGTATTGGTCCATGGTATGACTATGAGGAAGGCTGGGCAACGAGGAAGGCCAAATTTGAGTCGCTTCACCGTCGCCTCGATCATAAGAACCTTCCGGGAGAAAAACAGGTAGATGTACTTCAGACTGCTCTCCACTGTATTTTTTGAGAGCTGTACTATGTGCTGTTACAACACATACATGTACTGTAGCTGTTGCAGCTACACAGGATTTGTGTTTACTGTTTTGAGAATACGAGGCATAGTTTCAAGAAATGTGTTTAAGCAATCGAGAAAAACTGTAAAATATTTTTCCAAAACCACATGCAATCAATAGGTGTCACGATTCCTGTCTTATGTTTTCCTTGTCTTGTGTGGACTTTTGTTTATTCCTGTTCTGTGCTATGTTTTGTAGTCCTTTGTAGTTTTTCTTGTTTATTAGTCTCTCCAGGTGTTTCTAATTAGCCCCGCCCCCTTGTTATCTTGTTTAGCTTGTTTGCCTGTGTATTTAAACCCCTGTGCCTGAGTTGTTGTTTGTCGGTCATTGTTTTGATGTTGCTGGTAGCTGTTCCGTGTTCCGTGTTCCGTGTTCCGTGTTCCTGTCCTGAGTCCATTGGAGTACCTGTTCATTTTATTAAAGTGCTTGCATTTGGATTCTCTCTCCACTTCTTCCTTGCTGCATCGTTACAGAACGACCGACCCAAAATGAAGCCAACAGCACGGACATCGTCTGATCTCCCCAGCATGAGCCGGGAATTCGCGGGTCAGATCGCACCCTTGGCTCTGGATAGCCCTGATTTATTACAGTTCACGTGGGGATTTATTCCTCTCGCTACTTCCTGCTCCCTCGGAGACGAGGCAATTTAATTGTGTTACCGGCTGGGGGCTAAGGAGGTCAACCCGAGGGAGCTTCCCAATATCTCCAGTCTGGACTGGAGAGAGGCACTCTCCCGATGTCTGGAGAGCTTCCTCCCACGGTACGCCAGGTCATCATCTGACCTCCAGTCAACCCGAGCCTTCACCGCTGGTCCCGTCCAGCACAGAGCCTTCACCGCTGGTCCCGTCCAGCACAGATCCTTCACCGCTGGTCCCGTCCAGCCCAGATCCTTCACCACTGGTCACGTCCAGCACAGAGCCTTCACCGCTGGTCCCGACCAGCCCAGCGCCCTCACCGCTGGTCCCGTCCAGCCCAGCGCCCTCACCGCTGGTCCCGTCCAGCCCAGCGCCCTCACCGCTGGTTCAGTCCAGCCCAGCGCCCTCACCGCTGGTCCCGTCCAGCCCAGCGCCCTCTCGCTCTCGGAGACGGAGGAGGAAGAGGACTTCCCGCGTCCCGCAATGCCTGGAAGTTCTTCCTGTACTTCCTGTCAGCCCAGAGCCCTCGCCGCTGGTCCCGTCCAGTCCAGAGACTGTTCACGTCACGTCTGCAGAGCGAGAGACTGTTCACGTCACGTCTGCCCAGCGAGAGACTGTTCACGTCACGTCTGCCCAGCGAGAGACTGTTCACGTCACGTCTGCCCAGCGAGAGACTGTTCACGTCACGTCTGCCCAGCGAGAGACTGTTCACGTCACGTCTGCCCAGCGAGAGACTGTTCACGTCACGTCTGCCCAGCGAGAGACTGTTCACGTCACGTCTGCCCAGCGAGAGACTGTTCACGTCACGTCTGCCCAGCGAGAGACTGTTCACGTCTGCCCAGCGAGAGACTGTTCACGTCTGCCCAGCGAGAGACTGTTCACGTCACGTCTGCCCAGCGAGAGACTGTTCACGTCACGTCTGCCCAGCGAGAGACTGTTCACGTCACGTCTGCCCAGCGAGAGACTGTTCACGTCACGTCTGCCCAGCGAGAGACTGTTCATGTCACGTCTGCCCAGCGAGAGACTGTTCACGTCCCGTCTGCCCAGCGAGAGACTGTTCACGTCACGTCTGCCCAGCGAGAGACTGTTCACGTCCCGTCTGCCCAGTCAGAGACTGTTCACATTCCGTCTGCCTTCATGGACCTGGACTATCTTGACCGTCTGGCTCGGATCCTGGACATGTCTGTGTCTCCTGTCCCAGAGCCGGAGCCAGTGTCTCCTGTCCCAGAGCCAGAGCCAGTGTCTCCTGTTCCAGAGCCGGAGCCAGTGTCTCCTGTTCCAGAGCCGGAGCCAGTGTCAGCTGTTCCAGAGCCGGAGCCAGTGTCTGCTGTTCCAGGGCCGGAGGCAGAGCCAGTGCCTGTTCCAGAGCTGGAGCCAATGTCTGTTCCAGAGCCCGTGCCTGTTCCAGCGCCAGAGCCAGTGTTTGTTTCTGTTTGTGTCTGTTCTTGTGGCTGTTACAGTTTTGGTGTCTGTTCCTGAGCCTGAGCCGGTGTCTGTTCCTGAGCCTGAGGCGGTGTCTGTTCCTGAGCCGGTGACTGCTCCTGCCTATGACCCCGTAACTACCCTTAAGAAATGTTTTTGGGGGGGCAGTAGGTCCTCGCCGTGGCAACTTAGGGGCCCACGGCCACCAGAAAGATCCTCACCGCCATGGCCACCCGAAGGGTCTTCACTGCCCTGGCCGCCCGAGGGGTCGTCTCCGCCCTGTCCGCCCGAGTGGTCGTCTTCGCCCTGGTCTTCACCGCCCTGGCCGCCCGAGGGGTCTTCACCGCCCTGGCCGCCCGAGGGGTCCTGGCCGCCCGATGGGTCGTCTGCTTCGCCCTGGCCGCCCGGTGGGTTGTCTGCTTCGCCGATGTTTTCCTTGTCTTGTGTGGACTTTTGTTTATTCCTGTTCTGTGCTATGTTTTGTAGTCCTTTGTAGTTTTTCTTGTTTATTAGTCTCTCCAGGTGTTTCTAATTAGCCCCGCCCCCTTGTTATCTTGTTTAGCTTGTTTGCCTGTGTATTGAAACCTCTGTGCCTGAGGTGTTGTTTGTCGGTCGTTGTTTTGATGTTGCTGGTAGCTGTTCTGTGTTCCTGTTCCGTGTTCCTGTCCTGAGTCCATTGGAGTACCTGTTCATTTTATTTAAGTGCTTGCATTTGGATTCTCTCTCCGCTTCTTCCTTGCTGCACCGTTACAGAAGGAATACAGAGAGAACATTTCTAACAACTTAGTGTTTTAAACTAGAGTTATGTTATTGTATTGTCTCGTATTTGTGTGTGATAGTGAGAGTGAGAGTGAGAGTGAGAGTGAGAGATCTCAAAAAACTCCCAAACCTAAAAGAAAAAGAACTGTCACGTCAAGTTAACCATGCTTCTCCTCTGTACTCTCTCTGGTAGGATATTTAGACACACCGAAACTGACATGTGAACACGAACAACTAATACTCCAAACAGAAAAACAGAGAGTACAATGAAATGACAGAAAGTGACCTTTACTAACAGATATTTACATCTGCAAATTCAATATCAAAATAAACACACTGCTAAACCATTGCTCTACACCACCTGTCAAGCATTCCTCAAGCACAGAGACATAAATGCTCGGGATTATAACAACAAATACATGGGGTTTACATTAAGCTATCGTCATCATAACGTTATCAGGAAGAACACTGGCAGTCCTAAAACAGCCTAAAAGCTGAACAAATGTGCTGTCCAAAAATACACAGGAGGATACGTCCTAAAAACACTGGATGTTTGCTAGATGGTGCGTCCTGGTGTTTGCTAACAGACATGGCTGATGTGCATGTTTGGATTTCTAGAAAGAAGATAACGAGAAGGAAAACATATCTTTAGACTGTCCCTTGCCATTGTGGGTGTGAAACCTCTGTGAAACCCTTGCTATTTGTGTGTGTGTGTGTTTGTACCATAATTCCTGTGAGCAAACACACTCCCTTGCCACAGTAAGTGTGAGGCACCATGTCTCCATATCCAATGGAGAGGAAGGTGATGGAGATAAGCCACATGGCACCCAAAAAATTGCTGGTCACATCCTGAGCATCATGGTACCTGAGAGAGAAATAAAGAAGCAGCGGTTCAGTCTGGAAAGATTTGATTTTTGAAAGCAACTTTGAACAAGGTTCTGGCTGTGGAAGGTATGGCGAAGCAATAACTGGATGTGAAATAGGCACAAATATCACATCAAAGTTTTCACATCAAATTATTTAATCCATTTCGACCACCTTATCTGATCTGCAAAGCGCTTTGAAGGAAATTCTAGAAAGTCTAAGTGTTTCCCCAGAGGCCTGTCTAGAAACTTTGAGAAGGTTCTTAAATGTTTGTTATACCTTTGATGCAGCAAAAAAAAAAAATCTTATCCTCCCTGAGAACATCTTAATAATGGCAAACCAATCCAAAAACAAAACCACACAAAAAATAAAAACTAAATAAAATAAAATAAAACTTAAAAGAAAAAAGAAAACACGTTTGTAGCCCATCTCTCCATCCTACTCGTATCTACACGTTCAGTCAACGTCACAACATTAAAGGTGCAGTATGTAATACTGACAGTTTGCAATTGAAATGGGTAGTACTGCAGTCCAAATTCAAAATATTGGAGAGTTGTTTCCTCCTTGACGCTCACCTGGGTTGCCAGATTAAAGGCCCGTTCACACCAAGCATGATAACTATAAAGATAACTATATTAGCGTCGACACCAGAGGAAAATATTATTCTGTTTATTCAAAGTGCGAGTTTGTCTGTTGCATTAAATGCTCAAGCTCATTACAGCAGAATGGATTAATTCTGATTAGCTGTTAATATTTTTATTGTTCATCAACTGGAAAAAATCATTCTGAAAGTGATTCCAACGATATTGTTCCCTTTCGAGAACGGTCACTTCGTATTGCGTAGCTATTCGCAGTGAGGAAACTATTTTCCTCAGATTATTGAAGCTTTTATGTACAACGCATTTCAGCTGCACAGCAAGCACAGTGAGTGACGGTTCACTCATTGGCTGTGCTGCAGCAACTGCACATCTAATGGTGAAGGAGCCTATAAAGGGAACCCGAATTCGAACCCGAATGGGGAACCCATTATAGCAGATTTTCTCTACTTCAGCAACAAATTTTGTCTCTGTGTCAAACTTTGAAGCTATCGCTGTGGAAACAAGCCTTTTTCTGCCAGAACGAGCCGTCACACAGTGGACTGCACCTTCACTCACCCTGGAAGCCGCTCTCTCCTGTCGCCGTTCTCCAGTGGCCATCCGGCGATCAACCATATATCCTTTCACTCACTGTTACGTTATACAGTCTGAAAGAGCTAGCGAGCATTGTTTCAGATGCCTCGCTCAACATGCGCCATGTGTGGATGCCATCTGCACGAGGGCGACGGGCATTCGGATTGTGTTTCATGCCTGGGGCCTGCCCACGCTGAAACTGCACTTTCTGCTGGCGGCTGCTCTCCCTGCGAGGGCATGCCTGTATCGGTGCTGCAGACGCGGCTAGCTCTCTCTCAAGATGGCGACGCCGCTCCTCCTGCTCTTCCTTTTCCTGCGTTACTTAGACCGAAGAAGAAGAAGCACCTCAGCCAGCGGCAGCCCAAAGGCATGGTTGTAAGCGAGCCCTCACCGGCCACGTCCCCGCATGCCTCGCTTTCTCTTGCCTGAAGTCCGTCACCAGGCAGACCAGCACCCCCCTCTCCCCCCACCAGGTGGCGGGCCTGGTCTCAGTCGGTGTATCGGACAACGACGACAGCCTCTCATTGCGGCTTCTGAGCAGGAATGATCGGGCTCTGTCGACCCCACCCTCCCCTCTCAGTCGGGTGTCAGCGTCTCAGCTACCAGGACCAACTCTGACGTAGAGATGCTGAGGATCCTCACTGCGGCTGTCGCGGACCTCGGGCTCGAGTGAGCCTCACTGTGAGACACTTTTTGATGAAGCACTCTAGCTCCGCGTCGTGTAGGCCCAAAACCACGCCGCCTTCTCCCTAGCCTAAGCCAGGTAGGCAGGTCTCTCAGCCCCGCCCTGCGGCTGATACCCACCGCCACTCGCAGCCAGCTAAGCGCTACCCACTGCCTCGGCGCCAGGGCCCCCGACCCAGCATTGTGTTGAACCCTAGGCCTCCGAAGACCTCCTAGCAACAGGAGTGAAAAGAGAGGGCTCGAGTCTCGCGCTAGAAAGGACCACCCTCGAAGAAACCCGCAAACCTCACAGCTCCCTGTTCTCTCATGGCAATGCGGCCTCATGGCAGCCGCATCGCCAGTACTCAATATGGGATTACTGCATATGCGCCCGCTTCAGCACTGGCTCAAACGCAGAGTGCCAGCACGTGCATGGTGGTCGGGGAGCATTCGCATTACGGTGAATCGCGGTTGTTTACAGACCCTGATTCCCTGGCGGCTCAGGACTGGTACCACCAGGGTGTGGCCATGGCGGTGTCCCTCAGGAGGAAAGTGGTTTTCACAGACGCTTCCAACCTAGGTTGGGGAGCGCTGCACGAGGGCAAGCCTGTCTCCGGCCTCTGGTCGAGCTCGGAGCAGAGCTTACATCTCAGCTGTCTGGAAATGAAAGCAGTCTGTTTGGCCCTGAAAGCATTTCTGTCGAACCTCAAAGGACACCACGTCTTAGTCCACATGGACAACATGTCGGTGGTGGCATATATCAATCGCCAAGGCGGTCTCAGGTCGGGCTACCTTTACTCCATGGCGAGAGACCTCCTTCTTTGGGCGCAAGACAACTTGAGCTCTCTGAGAGCAGCGCATATCGTGGGCATTCAGAATCTGGGTGCGGATATGCTTTCTCGAGACAACACTCCCCTAGGACGGTTCGTCTGATATGGAGTGTTTTCGGCGAGGCCGAGGTCGACCTCTTTGCCTCGAGAGACAACACTCACTGCGCAGTGTTCTTTTCGAAGAACAGTGACGCGCTGGCCCATCCCTGGCGCAGTCGTCCCTTGTATGCGTTTCCCCCGATTACTGAGGCTAGAGCCCCGTCTACCAGGCGTCTCTATGCCCTGAAATGAATGCCCTGTCCTCTGGCTGGTGCTCGGTTAGACACTTTGAACCTCAGTCATGCGACCTCAGTCTCTCCTTCCTACAAGAGTTGTTAGACGTGGGCCGTTCCCTGTCCACGCTCAAAGTATATGTGGCAGCCATAGCAGCTTATCATGCTCCGGTGGCTGGCCAATCACTTGGAAGAAATGACTTGGTCATACGGTTTTTTAAGGGGGCCAGGAGGATGAACGCTCCCAGGCCTCCTTCTGTACCATCTTGGGACCTCTCCACGGTCCTTGGGGCCCTGAAGGGTCTTCCATTTTAGCCGCTTCAGTCGGTTGATCTTAAACCACTTTCACTGAAGACTGCTCTCCTGCTTGCACTGATATCTATCATGCGAGTGGGAGATCTGCAGGCGCTCTCTGTGAGCCCCTCATGTTTGGAGTTTGGAATAGGTGACTCCAAAGTTACTCTCAAACTCAGACATGGCTATGTCCCTAAGGTGCTCTCAACACTGTTTAGACCACAGGTTATTACACTATTAGCTCTTCTCCCTTCCGGTGAGGATGGGGAGGCTAATCTACTTTTCCCTGTTAGAGCTTTGAAGGTCTATTTGGAGTGCTCTGTGTCCTATAGACAGTCGGAGCAGCTCTTTGTCTGCTTCGGTGGCCAATCCAAAGGAACTCCAGTCACGAAGCAGGGGATGTCCAGATGGATAGTGGAACTCCCTGAAGCTCACTATAACACTAACAACACCAAGGTCGTACTGTAGGTTTGATTCCCAGGAAACCAAAAAATTGATCAATAAATATGTAAACAATGTGATTAATTTTTTACTAACTTGAACTAATGAATTGAGCAGAATAGACCAAGAATGTGTATTAAGAACATAAATAAAACCAATTTCATGTTGACTTCAACAGAAGAAAATCAAAGCCTTTTTTGTTATGTGTGCAGTACCATCAGTTTCTTTAAGTCCTCTTAAGGCATCTTAGCAACTTCCCGAGAATATAGTTTACAAAACAAGTTCATCCAGTCAGGGGGATGTTAAAGCCCACTTTGTGCATGCCGAACTGAGTAAGAGCAGCATACAGCCTGCAGGGAGACTCCTCCTCTGGAAAGGCCTTTAACATGATGACTTTTGAGTGCAGTGCATATAAATAGACCAGATCTCTGTAGGCTCATCTCACAATGACTCTGCCCTGATCACATGTGGCAATTCAAATGTGCAAACCGTCACTCATATCGTGCTGCTCGAGCGTACCGCAATCAAAACAATCATCAAACCTCAGGTCCCCAATCCGGGTAACCCTCAATATTTTAAAGCGTATACCCCGATACAAACACACATCCAGAGTTTGTAACCATGACAACACGCCTGGCAGAGTCGGAAGCACCCACTCACTGGCCTGAGGGCCTAGTTTATCCCGAGAACCTTTTAAGATGCAACATGGGAAATCTGTTGATGCACGATTGGCTGCTACCTGGAGTGCACATGTGTCTGGAAAAAAGGGAAAAGCTGTTTAGATAGACAGGTCTCAGGTTTCAGAAACAAGGGTGTGAATGAAAGTGCTCCTTTTCTGTCTCTCTCTCTCTGGTCTCTCTAAGAACAGCAGACGTGTAAGAGCGAGTGTTCGCACACCTCAAGCGGTGTGTTTTCATCCAGGCAGTGCCACTTATTGCTGGGGATTCAGGTGAGTCCTCATTAAGCATTAGAAACTTGACAGCGTCTAGACACAATGGCGTAGTTCCAAACACAATGCTTCATTTGTTCATTCTTCCTCACGCTCGTTCTCTCTCTCACCTCTCACACACTCTTACGGTCCAGGCAGCGATAATCCACAGGGAGATGCTGAAGACTAGCAGCACCGTGCCTGGGCATATGGTCATCAGGGTCTTCATCACAAACCGTGTGTTAAAGTGCACCTGAAAAGAGAAAAACAACCAGTCGTGTGATTCATTTCAGTCTGGATTTTACCGTAACAGTAGATGAAGTTACACAAGCAACAAGCTGCAAAAAGCTTTACCTGATGGATATGAGCAGCTTCTAATGATCAGTTAAGCCTTATATCATCAATGTTAAAAAGTATGGTTTATAGCAGGGAATTTTTAATTTTAATTTTAATTATATATATATATATATATATATACAGGTCCTTCTCAAAAAATTAGCATATTGTGATAAAGTTCATTATTTTCCATAATATAATGATAAAAATTAAACTTTCATATATTTTAGATTCATTGCACACCAACTGAAATATTTCAGGTGTTTTATTGTTTTAATACTGATGATTTTGGCATACAGCTCATGAAAACCCAAAATTCCTGTCTCAAAAAATTAGCATATTTCATCCGACCAATAAAAGAAGTGTTTT
Organism: Siphateles boraxobius; assembly: GCF_051911475.1. Taxonomy (NCBI): domain Eukaryota; kingdom Metazoa; phylum Chordata; class Actinopteri; order Cypriniformes; family Leuciscidae; genus Siphateles; species Siphateles boraxobius. The sequence goes on along the minus strand of NW_027508722.1, from coordinate 20,951,169 downwards.
TAATACAAAAAAAAAAAAGTCAACCTTCAAATAATTATGTTCAGTTATGCACACAATAGTCAATACTTGGTCGGGAATCCTTTTGCAGAAATGACTGCTTCAATGCGGCGTGGCATGGAGGCAATCAGCCTGTGGCACTGCTTCGATAGCGGCCTTAAGCTCATCCAGAGTGTTGGGTCTTGCGTCTCTCAACTTTCTCTTCACAATATCCCACAGATTCTCTATGGGGTTCAGGTCAGGAGAGTTGGCAGGCCAATTGAGCACAGTAATACCATGGTCAGTAAACCATTTACCAGTGGTTTTGGCACTGTGAGCAGGTGCCAGGTCGTGCTGAAAAATGAAATCTTCATCTCCATAAAGCTTTTCAGCAGATGGAAGCATGAAGTGCTCCAAAATCTCCTGATAGCTAGCTGCATTGGCCCTGCCCTTGATTAAACACAGTGCACTAACACCAGCGGCTGACATGGCACCCCAGACCATCACTGACTGTGGGTACTTGACACTGGACTTCAGGCATTTTGGCATTTCCTTCTCCCCAGTCTTCCTCCAGACTCTGGCACCTTGATTTCCGAATGACATGCAAAACTGAGCAACAGTCCAGTGCTGCTTCTCTGTAGCCCAGGTCAGGCGCTTCTGCCGCTGTTTCTGGTTCAAAAGTGGCTTGACCTGGGGAATGCGGCACCTGTAGCCCATTTCCTGCACACGCCTGTGCACGGTGGCTCTGGATGTTTCTACTCCTGACTCAGTCCACTGCTTCCGCAGGTCCCCCAAGGTCTGGAATCGGTCCTTCTCCACAATCTTCCTCAGGGTCCGGTCACCTCTTCTCGTTGTGCAGCGTTTTTTGCCACACTTTTTCCTTCCCACAGACTTCCCACTGAGGTGCCTTGATACAGCACTCTGGGAACAGCCTATTTGTTCAGAAATTTCTTTCTGTGTCTTACCCTCTTGCTTGAGGGTGTCAATGAAGGCCTTCTGGACAGCAGTCAGGTCGGCAGTCTTACCCATGATTGCGGTTTTGAGTAATGAAACAGGCTGGGAGTTTTTAAAAGCCTCAGGAATCTTTTGCAGGTGTTTATAATTAATTAGTTGATACAGATGATTAGGTTAATAGCTTGTTTAGAGACCCTTTTCATGATATGCTAATTTTTTGAGACAGGAATTTTGGGTTTTCATGAGCTGTATGCCAAAATCATCAGTATTAAAACAATAAAAGACCTGAAATATTTCAGTTGGTGTGCAATGAATCTAAAATATATGAAAGTTTAATTTTTATCATTACATTATTGAAAATAATTAACTTTATCACAATATGCTAATTTTTTGAGAAGGACCTGTATATATATATATATATATATATATATATATATATATATATATATATATATATATATATATATATATATATATATAAACAGTACCGGTCAAAAGTTTGGAAACATTATTTTAATTGCATGCTCATCTCGCCTGCATTTATTTGATCAAAAACACAGGCAAAAACAGTAATATTATGAAATATTTGTTGTATCACTGTATAAGTGAATGTATCAGTTACTACGGATTTCTATTTTAATATACTTTAAAATATAATTTATTTATGTGATGCAAAGCAGAATTTTCAGCATCATTACTCCAGTCTTCAATGTCACATGATCCTTCAGAAATCATTTTAATATGCTGATTTGATACTCAGTTATTATCAATGTTGGAAACATTCTTTTTATTCATCAAAGAATCCTGAAAAAAGTATTACCGGTTATAAAAAAATGTGACCGGTCACGGAAACTAGGGACACAAGTCGGTTCTGCGGCATTTTGAGTTATTCGTAGATTCTGAAAGTGTAATCTCCAAGCTTTCCAACGATGTGTAACATGTGGAAATCTGATAATATTTGGAGAAGTTGTGGCCATTTGAAGCTAGGTACTTAAATAAGCTCAAAGATGAGTAAACAACCTCTAAAGATTGTGCAGTTCTCACCTGTCTCTGCTGCTGGGAGTGACAATAGGGCTAATTTACATCTCATTTAGATAAGCCATACCCCCTGTAAAGCTCCCCCCTGTGCTTTACAGCTTTTTTTCACTTGGAATGAGTGCACTTCTGCCGCACTAGGCGAAAAACAATTGTGCTGCCCCTCTATTTGCAACGTACCAGCAACAACACACAAAGACCAATATGCCATATACATATAACGCAAAACCAGCAACAACACACAAAGACCAATAAAACATAGGCCTACATATAACGCAAATAGTGCGCAACGCTCGTGTGCCCAAAATCTCAACAATATTAAAGTTTATGCAGGAGGCAAATGCCTGCTGGCATTTTTCTTTAAGCAGTCATGACAGGAATTTTCCAAATAATCATATTTCACCTCCTCAAATTACTGTGGCAAATCTCATTACACCACTTTCTTATGTGCGTATACACACACAAATGAAATGTCCGCAAACACATTATATCATCAGCAGGTTCAGCATCTTAAATAACGACTAAAGAGCAAATTAAGCTTAACTTACATTTCAGAAACGCGCACAGAGGGCCTTCATCGCAGCAAAGGTCTTAACTGCATCCTCTATTTCGATTCTCTGTGCCAGTTCATGTTCTATGGAGATTGTTGCCAGTCCATTAACTCTGTTCCCTGTTCAAAAAACGTTCCCCATTCAAAGCAATCGGGACGTCACATATGAAACAGCCAGCCACCGCTGTCAGCGAGCCAAGCCGCCGTATTAAAGCACTGCGGGCGCGCGGGCCGCACCTATACCTCCGGTTCAGTTTCCCGAGCCCACGAAGTGCGGCGAAAACATTTTCGGTGTAACTGCCACGGTTCATTTCGTCTGCGACAATCTTTGCGGCATATCTTCATTGAATTTTGATATCAGATAGAGCCTGCCAGAGCACAGCATAATAAGTAGCCATGCGGTTCACTTGGAGGGCGGGGGCAAAAGCGCCGGGTTATTCAGTATGGATATACACACAGACAATGACACGCCATGCCCCTACTGCATGCTATAATCTCCGAAAACAAGCCGATTTCAACCTCAAAATGTAAGCTTTTAAATATACCAATACTGCTATCTCAAACATGGAGAGGCTTCTTCGTGATTTCAATTAACAGATTCTGCAAAAAATTGAAATTCACCAATTTTGAAAAAAAACTCTTCTTTCTCATTTTGCTCGAAAGTTGTGCTGCCGACTTGTGTCCCTGGTTTCTGTGACGGGTCACAAATGTCACAAATGGGTTACGTCTGAACGGCTTAGGGGAGTGGCAAGGCGACGCAGTGTCTCGTTCCCTTCTCAGAAGACGTTCCCTTTCAAGGTAACTCGCACTGCGTCGTTAGAAATGACTCTTTGGGGAACAAATGCCCACTATGCCACGCACCAAATATGCCTGCCCTAGTGTGAAACTGTCTCAGGCACAAGCTAGGACGAGAGCACTCGTGCACCCGGCGTGTTGGGAAGGTGCAGACAAAAAAACCTGATAAAAGTATCTGGGGTAGGCCAACCGGCTGCCTCACAGATCTCATGGAGGGGCACTCCTGAGTAGAGGGCCCTAGAGGACGGCATGCCCCAAGTGGAATGGCCACGGCCAAAGGTGAAGGAAGATTGTGCACCGTGTAGGCCGAGGCAATAGCCTGTACAATCCAATTGATAATTGTTTGTTTGGATGCAGGGAGCCCCTTTTTAGGTGACCCAAAACACACCAACAGTTGGTCCGACCTCCTTCAAGAAGAGGACCTCTCAAGGTAAATACTCAGTGCTCTGTCAGGACAGAGCACATGGTCCCTCTCTTCTTCTGCCGACACATGTGGTGGAGGATGAAATGCTTGCAGGGCCGTAGACCGTGCGATACTGGAAGGCACCTTGGGCACATAGCCAGGTCTCGGATGCAAGATGGCCTTGACTCCTCCCGGGGCAAACTCCAAAAAAGCTGGCGATATTGCCAGGGCAATATCTCCCACCCTCTTAAGCGAGGTAATGGCTAGGAGAAAAGCCATCTTAAGCGTCAGGTCCTTAGCTGATGCCGACTGAAGTGGTTTGAATGGGGCCAGTGATAACCCTTCAAGAACCACTGCCAGGTCCTAGGTAGAAACTCTGGTCCTGGTCGTTGGTCTCATCCTCCATGTACCACGGTGAAAATGTATGACCAGCTGGTGCCTCCCCAGAGGCCCATCACTTAGTGGTGCATGGAAAGCCACAATGGCAGCCACGTAGACCTTAAGTATGGACGGGGTGAGACCAGCAGAGAAGCGATCTTGAAGGAACTCCAGAACTGAAGCCACTGGGCAGTTAACCGGGTCTAAATCATGTTCTCTACACCAAGTGGAAAATACATTCCACTTTAGGCCATACAATCTCCTAGTGGAAGGACCTCTGGAACTAAGTATGGTCTTGACCATTCCGGCTGAGAGGCCAGCATCTAGGTACTGAACCCCCTCGGGGGCCAGACCCAAAGCTTCCACAGCTCCGGGCGAGGGCGGAATATCGTGCCTTCCGCCTGAGACAGTAGATCCCTCCTCAGAGGAATCTGCCATGGCGGGCCTATCAGGAGTGCTATTATGTCGGAGAACCATAATCAAGGCCGGCCAAAAAGGGGCTACTAGAAGTAGACTGACTCCATCTCGACGGACCCTCTCCAGAACTCCCGGGAGCAGAGCGATCGGGGAAATGCGTACAAGCGCAGCCTCGGCCACACCTGTACCATGGCGTGTGAGAGAAAACCACAGTGGACAATGGGACGTCTCTCCATTTCCACTGGGCCGAATATCTCCCATATCAACTTCACTACATCTGGGTGAAGTCTCCATTCCCCGGCCCTCAGCCCCTGCCTCGACAGGATGTCTGCTCCTTGATTCTGAACCCCCGGGACATACATTGCTCTGAGGGACAACAGTTTCCCTTGGGACCAGAGGATGATCTGATGTGCCAGTCTGGATAGGGGGCGCGATCTGAGTCCCCCCTATCGATTCAGATAAGCAACCACCGATGTATTGTCTGACCATGTCAGGACGTGGTAGCCTTTGATGTCTGGGAGGAATCTCCTCAGAGCTCTAAACACAGCCAACATCTCTCGGCAATTTATATGCCAAGAGCGATGATGGTCCTGCCACAGACCCCTGGCAAAGCGGCCATCCATGACCACCCCCCAACCAGTGAGGGAGGCGTCTGCCGAAACGGTTTTCCGGCAACATGACGTTGGGCGTCATCCGGCGATGGACTGGACCTTGGGACAGAAACCAAGGTTTCTTCCATATTGATAGAGAACGAAAGCATATGCGCATAACTCTGATCATACGGAACGGCTTTCCCCTCTGGGAAAAACCCTTGGCTTTAAACCCCCACTGTAGGGGTTTTCTTCGTGTTGAGTCTCAACCCCAAGCTCTGAATATGACCAAGAACGACATTTCAATGCCGAACTGCTATTTCTCGAGACTGAGCCAATATGAGCCAGTCATCGAAATAATTTAGTACCAGGATGCCCTGGAGCCTCAGTGGGGCCAGTGCTGCATCCATCCACTTGGTGAATGTGCGCGGACAGAGAGCTGAAATGTCTCTCGAGATCTGAAATAAAGAATATATATATATATATTAGGGCTGTGAAAAGATTAATCGGGATTAATCGCATCCAAAATAAAAGTTTACAAAGTTTACAATGTTTACATAATGTATGTGTGTGCACTGTGTATAATTATTTTGTGTATATAAATAAATACATGTACATATTTAAGAAATATTTGCATGTATAGACTGTAAATATATTTATATATAATTTTTATCATATATAAATATAAATATTTTATATATAAATACATTTTTTTTCTTAAATGTATAATACATGTGTGTGTATTTATATATACAAAATAATTATACACAGTGCACACACATATATTATGTAAACACAAACTTTTATTTTGGAAGCGATTAATCGCGATCAATATTTTCACAGCCCTAATATATATATATATATATATATATATATATATATATATATATATATATATATATAAAGATCTAAATACGTATTTGATATTGATCAAACTAGAAAAAGTAAAACCTTTAACCTTTATATTTCAATATAGTTTGTATATAAATATATCTTTTGCACAGATTTTTTTCCAAATAGATATATCCTTGAATTGTATTTAATGTTTCGATATGCATTTTCTCTCAAAAACAAGCTTCTGTGGTGGCGTGATGGGTCCCAATAGTCCCTATGGTGGTCTTATTCATATTAAGACCATCAAAAGATCATGTTTGACCTTATATTTGTCCCATCGGTTGTACTCGAAGTCAAAACAGCTTTTTTAGATCAAAGGTTGTTCAGTGTCTTTGTTCAAAAGTAAAGACTTTGACCTGAAATATCATAATTTATGTGAAATACTGGGTGTCCTGTCTGAAATTTACAAGAAGCCCTTCAATGTTTTCATTTTCAGCTCAGATGGATTCTAATGCAGCTCTTCTCCAAGGCATTGTTGCCATTGTTTGTTTGTACTCAATTTCATCTATACTTTATTGAAAACAATGTTCTTCGTCGTCATTATTATTATTGATTTGTGTTTTTGAAAAGTCAGATAAAGGGCAGATCTCCAGAGGGAAGGCGGAGATCTCTGAGCTAAGATGGGCCACACGATCATTAATGATAAAACAGCACATTAGAGGAAAGAGAATTTGCATTTACATCTCTTTGAAACAAGAGCTTCTCTCAAAGGACAAAGTGATTACCCTCTCCAATCAGCCATTCAAATTAAAGTACATCAGGACTCTTTTCACCTGTTTTGGATTATTTCAATGGCACCGAAGGACAAAACTCAAACTTTGAACTATCAAACACTTGACAGCCATTCTTCAACCTCTCTTAAGCACAAAGCTGAAGAGATACACAATATTCAGAGACATCAATCAGCCATCTATAGGGGAGCAGAGATAAACCTGCTTGAAAAACACACAGCCATCAATCATAAAATCCATTACAGCAAAATATTCATCAGTCACATCAACTGACACTGAGCTGTGATGCTGCATCCTAACACTGCAAAAACAATTAGTTTAAGCTCCTGTCCAACACTAACCTTCAAAATAAGATTCGTCTTAATGCTATTTCACTCAAAAAACCCAACAAATGCCAACACACACACCAAATAGCAAGTGGGTTTAGTTGGATCCAGGGGAGTAACTAAGTAAATGTAGCAACAGAACAAGCATTACTTTTAGTAACATGTAGCTTAGCTGTTAAAATAATGTAGCTTTTTCAGTAACAAACCACTTTTTCCAAAAAGTACAGTAGCAGCATAGAATAACAATGTCAAATTGTCACATTTTATGTCACATTGTGATGTACACTAAGCAGGTCCTCTTCATTGGTTTAATTCGTTTTAGTGAATCACTTAAATCATCAGGTCCATGTAAATCTTCCAGTTCAAAAATAAACTATTCCCAGAAGTCTCTCTTGTGCCGAAGGGCATTTGCAGCCGTTTGGCCTTTTTTATAATGAAATATTTTGTTAAATGCTGCTGTTTTCAACTAATTTATATTGTTGTTTAATTAGGACAAATGTACCTGTAAATTTAGCTTGTTATCAAGATTCAGTTAAAACCCCCTATTGGTTTTGAGAATTTTGTCTGTTGAAATTAAGATTGATTAATAATACTATATTAAAAAAAAAATTATGTCACTGTCATGGTTTTGATGTATTCAGTTTAGTCTTGTGATCTTGTTTCCCCCTGTCTTTGTGATTTTTGTTTATTCCTGTTAGTTTTTCCATGTCTGTTTAATTAGAAATTCCCGTCACCTGTGTCTTGTTAATTTTCCCGTTAGCCCCAGTACATTTAAGCCCCGTGTTTTCCCTCAGTGTTTGTTGGTCGTCGTTGATGTATGGTTGTGTGTTTTTGAAGTCCTGGAGTTTCCTTTCCTTTGTCCCTGTACGTTTATAGAAGTGAAGTTTGTAAATAAAGTACCAATGTTGCAGATCCCGTGTCCTCGTTTTCAGCAGCCTACAGCAACCCTGACAGAATGACCAACCATACAAAAGGAAGAAAGGAAACGGAAAATGAGCGGGGGAAGAAGAAACAAGAAAAAAAAGGTGAGCCCCATGGAAACACCTATCCTCTTCCAAAGTGAACGCTCACTTGAGGAATATGCAGGGCTTTACCTAAATCTTTATGATGACGTGACCTGGGAAGAAGAGGAACTTAAACTGAGTTTTTGGGGTGGATTGAAAGACCCTCTTGCCCAGATACTTCTGGTAAAACCTCTCGATCTGTCTATCCTGAAGTTCGTGGATCACACGGTATGGGCGTGTGGATCCAGCTACGTGGTGGAAGATCTCCCACTCCATCCAGTTCCAAGCCCATTAAGTCCAGAGCCTGAGCCCATCGCCTGCCCAGCAGAGCCTGAGCCCATCGCCTGCCCGGCAGAGCCTGAGCCCATCGCCTGCCCGGCAGAGCCTGAGCCCATCGCCTGCCCGGCAGAGCCTGAGCCCATCGCCTGCCCGGCAGAGCCTGAGCCCATCGCCTGCCCGGCAGAGCCTGAGCCCATCGCCTGCCCGGCAGAGCCTGAGCCCATCGCCTGCCCGGCAGAGCCTGAGCCCATCGCCTGCCCGGCAGAGCCTGAGCCCATCGCCTGCCCGGCAGAGCCTGAGCCCATCGCCTGCCCGCCAGAGCCTGAGCCCATCGCCTGCCCGCCAGAGCCTGAGCCCATCGCCTGCCCAAGCTGCACTTGAGTCTGCTCTGGAAGACACAGTGCTCATTGTGGTGTCCATGGCTGTTTTGTGTGTGTGAGCAGCACACACATCAACTACAGCCCATGAATCCAGCCCAGAGCTTCCTTCGCCGCTGGTCCCGTCCAGCCCGCTGATCCTGCGCCAGTCCGGTCCAGCCCAGATTTTCCTTTGCCGCTGGTCCTACTTAGCTCAAAGCCCTCTTCACCGCTGGTCCTGCCCAGCCCAAGACTCTCTTTGCTGCCGGACCCCCCTTTCCTGTCAATTTCCCCATTAAAATTTTGGGGGGGCGCAGTATACCTGCTATGGGGGCCGCGGAGGTCCCTCAGACGCGGTTCCCAGTGCCACCATGGCCACTTGAAGAAACCTCTCCCCCATGGCCACCCGAAGGGCCGTCTCCGCCATGGCCGCCCGAAGGGTCGTCTCCGCCATGCCCGCCTGAAGGGTCCTAACCGCCATGGCCGCCCGGAGGGTCCTCACCGCCATGTCCACCCGTACTGTCATGGTTTTGATGTGTTCAGTTTAGTCCTGTGATCTTGTTTCCCCCTGTCTTTGTGATTTTCGTTTAGTCCTGTTAGTTTTTCCCTGTCTGTTTAATTAGAAATTCCCGTCACCTGTGTCTTGTTAATTTTCCCGTTAGCCACAGTACATTTAAGCCCTGTGTTTTCCCTCAGTGTTTGTTGGTCGTCGTCGATGTATGGTTGTGTGTTTTTGAAGTCCTGGAGTTTCATTTCCTTTGTCCCTGTAAATTTATAGAAGTGAAGTTTGTTAATTAAGTACCAATATCTCAGATCCCATGTCCTCGTCTTCAGCAACCCTGACAGTCACCTTAAAGGGATAGTTCACCCAAAAAACAACAATCTGTCATTTACTCGCCCTCAAGTTGTTCCAAACCTGTATAAATGTCTGTCTTCTGCTAAACACAAAAGAGATTTTGAAGAATGTTGGTAACCAGACAGTTGACCGACTTCATTGATTGACCATTGACCTTCATAGTATGGAGAAAAAAAATTCTATGGAAGTCTGTGGTCCATCAACTGTCTGGTTACCAACATTCTTCAAATGGTGGTGGGTAGTCAACGTGATAGAAAATAAAGATTTTCAAGATAACATTTAATATAAAATTATAATATTCATATTTTTACAGTACAAATGGGTCTGTATGAAAATAGCAGCCTTTTTAGGAAAGAGGTCCCTAGTAAAGGATCATTATATTTGAAAGTCCAAGAAATTGAAAAGTTTGAAGCCCTTGGTTTATCTGACTATTAGACTGTAGTGTAACTAGTTTTCATTTTTAGTAGCTTCTAGCAGTTTTAAAGTAGCTTCCCCAAAACTGTCTTGATCAGTATGTTAACCCTTCTGCTGTTTTGTGGGTCAGCGTGAACCAGCCTATAAATGTAGAATCTTTAAACTGTCAGTAAAGCTGAAAGGTTCATCTTTCTCAAGAGACTGAACAACCCACATAAATCCACAAACAAACCTCTTTCCTCTAGCGCAGAAAATCACAGGCCTCGATGCTCATGACTGTCCACATAAAAGGGAACTAAAACATAAAGAGGATGTGTTTATTGAATCTGGGTGCAAGTGGGCTATTGAACATAGACAGGAAGGGAAAGTTGACCAGTTGATGAGGTTTGGACTAGTTGATCTATAATACCTGAAGAAAGCTAACTGTTAGCATTCCCATTCATCTCAATGGCAGTTGCTTGGATAGCGCAGAACCCTCCAGAAGTATGTGATTTCATGCTTTTAAGAGACCTTCGAACAGGAATCAGGCGATGTGTTATACTTGCAAATATATTATTTTGTCAGAATACACTGCTACTAACTGCAGTACTAGCTGCTAACAGAGGCTACTGGAACCATTCTAACTAGGCAAAAGAATGTAAACAGCAAGAAAAGGAAAACTACACTCACAAACAAATGCTACACATATAATTAACACCCTAAATTCTCAGTTTTGAATCATTGGGTTGACCTCTGACCTTGTTGAGTGCCCCTATGCTGCGGGAGGAGGCATCGGTGAAGAGCTTGCTATGTAGCAGCATGACTCTGGCGATGAGGTAGAGTCTAAGGAACATGGGTACAGACAGCACCATGTCTAGATCTGCCTCCGCCTGCGAGGGAGCGTAGGAGAAGGCCAGCCGTGCCCGCCACATAAACTTGAAGTCCCCCGGTACCGGGTGAACCGCCGAAACGATCAGCTCCAGAGCGATGAGCAGCACTCGCTCCATGGTCATGGCGATCCGCCAGTCATCCGCACCATTGTCAATGACGAAGAGCTAAAGGGGAAAAGTCAGAATGGGAATGTTAAACAATGCAAATTGAGCAAGAGTTTCCTGGCAAAGTTTCAATTGGCATAATGGATATCAAATTTGTATTAAAATGTAAAGTGCTCAATGGAACACATAAAACCAAACCCCTATAAAAACTGCGTGTATATATATATATATATATATATATATATATATATATATAGTAAAAAAAAAACTACAGATAGAAAAATAAAATAAAATAAAATACACTTTTCATGTCCATGTGTTTTTTAAATACATATTTCATTTAAGGTAAGGCTATGTGTAATATATGTTGAAGAAAATAGTAAAGTACTGTTACGGATGTGTGTTTTTTGTGTTCTTTTATATTATGAATTTTTTCTTGCTTTGAATTTGTTTTGTCTATGTGTGTGTGTGTTGTTTGTCCTGAGTAGCATCCTTTAACCAGCTGATTGATGGCTCTGCCTGTCTTCATTGGACTGGATGGCACTGATTGCGGCAGGTTTTAAACCATCTCTTCCGCTCTTCAAGGAGCTGCTGTGACTTCGGGCCGGTCACACTTCTCCTGTCTCCCCACCAACAATGTTATTGTTTGATTGTGTGATTGTTATATATTTTAAGAAGTGTTGGGTTCCTTTGTAATGTTCGCTCTGTTTTGATAGTGTATTTAGGTTAATCAATTGGATTTTTCTATGATCTCTCGAAGGAAGATATTTTGTCTTTTTTTATATTGACTTTTTGTTTGTTATTTTGGGCCGTGAGTCACCCTGAAGTTTATGCACCAACTGGTCTTTCTTTTGTTTCTCTGGAGCTGTCAACTTTATATTTATTTTCAACATCTTAATAAAACGTTTATCGCATAGCTATTCTTTTCATAAAATACTGAAATTATTATTTAATTATTTATAACTAAATAACTTACAACTTGGCCTAATATCTAGACTACTTAATATCGCCGTGCTACTAAGGATATGCGAATAAAAAGAGAAAAATCGAACGTTGCGTAACAGCTTAAGTCCAACAATTCATCATCCATTTAATCAAAAAATTTCAATTACAAATTAATAATTCAGATTACCTCATTAGAACAACTAATAAATAGAGCTGCCGTTCGACTAACTGAATGAGTAAAGTGTGTTCTCAGAAGCAGCGCAGGAGGCAAAATGAGAGGGAAAAAGATTGATGAGTCCCACAATGAGAACATGCTCAGATAGTCATTTTATCCTGCCAGGAACCCCAAACAGACAGAGCAATAAGCAAACAGAATTCCGCTGGCATAATGAGCACTGACAGTTATATGATTCTCTCTCTTTCTCTCGTTCTCTCTCCCAACGCAACTTCATGTCAGGCGGTATATCAGCAGAGCCTAACGACGGAACGGGAAGCTAATTGTGCTGGCTGGCGGTGTTAGATGTGTTTAATGTTAATTGCAAGTGTTAGATTGGCGAGGTTTGTTTAATTGATAAGCAGAAGGCAAGCAGGGTTTTCCCCATGAGACATACACACATCTACACACACACAGGAGGGGCTGAAAATGATTGTACGGGAATCCTGAGAACTCATGAATGAAGTCGGATATCTCTTCTGCTATTATATGGCACTCTCGCCTATATTCATCGCAAGGTTGTGTCACAGCGCAACAGGTCTTTCTGGCATTTGTTTGTCTAATTGCTTGTGCATGTGTGCGTACCTGACTCTGTGTGTGTGAAGGGCACTGTGCATGTCGTATGGCTGTAAAATGTGTTTTTTTTTTCTGGAAAAGCCAGCCTCGTCATGGTGACTGTTGCCTAGGCGACAACATCAAAGACCAGCCAAGCTTAATTAGGATCCCCTGGTGAGAGAGGGAGAGAATGACTGTGTGTTTGTGCGTGTGTATGCAATCACAAAAGAGAGAGAGAGCATGAGGAAAGTGAGAGGGAGCGAGATAGAAAGGCAGGGAAAGAAGCCGAGAAAAAATGAATGTGCGGGAAAAATGCATGCGTGTGCGTGGGTGGAAGAAGAATGAAAGAGAATATGTGAGAGTGTGTATGAGAGTGCATGTGAATCTGTGAGAGGCTTGTATGGATGGCTGTATGATTTATGAATAATGGTTGACGAATATGGATCTTAATAACTGATGTTGACATCTACAGTGGACTGTGGATGATTCAGTGTTGATTTATTGTAAATAATCCAGGAGACTGAGACATAAAATACTGATAAACTTAAATTAAATACTTATTAAACACAATATTACACTAAATTCACTAAAGATATTTTAAAAAGAAATGTTAAAAAGTTTATAAAATAAAATACTTGAAAAGAGATAAATATTAAATATTATTATAAGTGTTAAACGGCGATGATGCATTAAATTGCTAAAAGTTTTAATTCACACAATTTTATTAAAAATTCTCAAAAAACATTTTAAATTATTATGTTTATCATTTGAATGTTTATTATTTCATAAACTTTTTAAAAAATTACATTGATTAAATTAAAATTTTAATTATTTCAACAAAATTAACAAAAAAATTAAAGCAGTTAATGTTCATTAAATGTTAAAATGATGAAACATTTTATGAATAATAAATTGATCAAATCAACATTTATTTCAAATAATATTTACTAAAAAATTCACTAAAATATTTGAAAACATATTGTTTATTAAAACTTAAACTGTTGAAACATTCTCTAATTCTAAACATTCTCTAATCCTGAGACGGGCTGCTCAGGGATGATGGTCGTTTTTCAGGAGATGGTAGCAGGACCACTCCTTCCCCCGGTGCAGGGCCGGGGGAGAATCTTTTGTTCTCCGCTCCCCGCTGCTCACCCACGGGTGGGCAGCACCCTAAAGTGGTTAAAAACAGAAACGACCCCCTCTTCCCTGAGCTCACAGAGTTCTCGGGCGACACAGAGCGCCGCCCACAAGCCGTGCTCTCCTCGCCCCCCTCTGTCCCAGGGTGAGGCGGTTGACACGGCGTGCCGTCCACGACCGCTTCGCCCTTGTCCCCCTGTGTCGCCAGACCCCTGGCAGAGCAGGCCCCCGCGGGATGACCAGCCTGGTCCTTCCCTGGCCCCCTCTGCCAGGGCGTGGTTGCTAACTGTGCCCCCACACCGGGCCACTATGCCGTCCACGTCTGGGCCAGTTACTCCGCTTCGCTGCCCCCCGGGGGGACGTCTGTGGTTTGCATGACCCCTCTGGTTCAGTTCCTGGGAGCCTGGTTAGAGCTTCAGACCTTCACCCGTGGTCGAACCTCCGTTTTCTCAGGGCGGGTGTCCCCCTGGAACGAGCTTCCCGGCATGTTGTTGTCTCAACAGATGCCTCCACCACGGGCTGGGGCGCCATGTGCAATGGACATGCTGCTGCGGGCTCCTGGACAGGACCCCAGCGGCTATGGCATGTCAATTGCTTCGAGTTGTTGGCAGTACGCCTTGCCCTGCACCGCTTCAACACGTACTAGTCCGATCAGACAATACCGCCACTGTAGCGTACATCAACCGTCAAGGTGGTCTACCGCCGTATGTCACAACTCGCTCGCCACCTCCTCCTATGGATTCAGAAGCATCTGAGGTCGCTTCGAGCCATTTTCATTCCCGGAGCTCTGAACTGTGCAGCCGACGAACTTTCATGGCTTCAGCCCCTCCCTGGAGAATGGCGACTCCATCCCCAGTCGGTTCAGCTGATTTGGGACCAATTTGGGGACGCACAGATAGATCTGTTTGCCTCTCACGACTCGACCCATTGCGCCCTGTTTTATTCGCCTGACCGAGGGCACGCTCGGCACGGATGCACTGGCGCACAGCTGGCCGCCGGGCCGCAAATATGCGTTTCCCCCAGTTAGCCTTCTTGCGCAGACTCTGTGCAAGGTCAGGGAGGACGAGGAGCAGGTCATTCTGGTCGCGCCGTACTGGCCCACCCGGACCTGGTTCCCTGAACTTGTACTCCTCGCGACAGCACCTCCTTGGCCCATTCCTCTGAGGAAGGACCTCCTTTCTCAGGGACGGGGCACCCTGTGGCACCCTCGTCCCGATCTCTGGAGCCTCCACATGTGGCTCCTGGACGGCTCGAGGCAGGATTTGAGTACCTTACCACCAGCGGTGGTGGCTACCATCACTTCCGCTAGAGCGTTATCCACGAGACACGTCTATGCGTTTAAGTGGAACCTCTTCGTCAACTGGTGCTCTTCTCACCGAGAAGACCCCCGGAGATGCTCGATCAGCGTTGTGCTTTCCTTCCTTCAAGATTTCCTTCCTTCCTTTTCCTTTCCTTCCTTCAATCCTCTTGGGCTCTAGCGCATGGCGCTTCGCGGATGTGGATGTAACAGACATCTGCAGAGCTGCAGGCTGGGCGACACCTAACACATTCGCCAGATTCTATAATCTCCGACTGGAGCCTAGGTGCCTCCCGTGTGCATGGTCCCTCCTCTGAGCGATGTGTATTTCCACTGTAAGCCTCTCTGAGCATGTGTCTTTCCCTTGGCAAGCCACCTTGCCACCCCTGGGGTTGAAATATTCCACCTGCAGCTGGACACCCCAGTGTCTCCATATGTTTCCTTCGGGTCATATGTGTATTCTCTAAGTCCCCCCCATCTGGGTTGGCATTAATTGCATATTTCCCTTAAACTTGGGATATGCTTCCCAGTGTACCTTGGTATTCCTGTGATAAATAGGAGTCCTTCGTCCAGTCTCACGACAGGGATCTCAGATTTACGCAGGGCACTGGAAGACAGCTGAGAAGGTGGCGTGATTAGACTGGTAACCCCATTCGTCATCATCCGACGGAACTCGGAGTGACAACGAAAGGGAACGTCTCGGCTACGTAGAACGTCTCCGTCTGCCTGCCACTTCCGCTGTACCGCGGGGATCGCCTGAGCTCAGTCTTGGCTCCTCAGCGAAGAAACATATCTGCATGTTGCTGGCGTCCCCCTTTTATACCCACGAGGTGGGGCGGAGTTACGTCATGCAAATTCCGCAAACCCATGGCATTTCCTTGCCATTGGCTCATTTTGTAATACTCGAAGCTAATAGGCTTTCTAAGCGAAACCCCATTCGTCGTCATCCGACGGAACGAGGGTTACATCCGTAACGAGACGTTTTTTATATATTTTGAATTAGTTTTCATTTTTTCATTTTCTATTTTCTATTTAATTTTAGTTATAGTTTTAGTAATTTTGTTGAGCATTTCGTCATTTTTATTAGTTTTATTTAGACAAGTAATAAAAAATGTTTTACGGTTTTAATCCTGGTTACGCTCTAAACATTTAGACAAATATCAACAAATGTCCATTTAGCAGTTCACAACAAACACATATTGGCTCAAAACAGCCAAATATCATGCTTTAGCCTATATATCTGTTTTTCATTACATGACTCCTTCCATATTTCTGATATTTGCTGAAAATCATCACAATCTTTATCTGCAGATAAATGGTTCTCATTTCTGTAAAGCTTTGCGTTTATGAGTAATCGTGGGAACGTTCCATCTAACTTTGAGGGGAAAAAAGAAATGCTAAAAATGCTGAAATCTCCTTTTTCTCCATCATCATCTCTCCCTTTCCTCCTCCGCACGTTACTCCTAATTCATCTCTCCACTACCTCGCCCACTCCCCCCATCACCCATCCTGTCGTTCTTTTTTGGGCCAAATCGCCACCAGGATATGCTGAATAATTAAATTCCATTAGTTAAGGTAATCAGTCAACATGAGTGACTGGAACGAGCTGCCTCTCTAAACCCATCAGAGAGAGAAAGAGAGGAGACAAGAGAGAGAGAAACCCAGAACCTTCCAACAAATGAGGGCCAGAGCCAATTAGGAAAAATTAGGGAAAGAAAGGAAGGATGAACAGGGGAGTAGACAGCAAAATGATGAACGGGAGAAAGGGGAAAATGCAGAGGCTGGAAAAAAAGGGAAATCCAGGGAGAAGGCGCACACATACACACTGCACACAAACAAACGCTTACATACCACTTCGGATCAGCACACAATCACGGAAGTCCCAGCTAACATAGAATGATTTTTTCTGTATTTTATCATTGTTGCTTGTCAGATTATATATGACCAAAGTGAGATCTTAAGTAAAAGTCAAGGCAGACATCAAGTGTCTTTATGTCAGACTGTGTGATGCACAGTTCTGCAGACTTTAGTCAACTGACAGCTTTGACTGGGCAGTCAGAGACAGTTCTGACATCCTAACTCACATACAAAAACAACTGAAGTGGTTTTGCACAACCCTGGCAAACCCGTAATGTTGGGTATTTTTTGCCTTGGAAAGAAAGAAAAAAAAGTGTTGACTGCTATGCTTATTCTTCTGAGCAAACTCAAGGTATTATATGAAAAACTTCAACTTAAAGTTGCAGTCCGTAGTTTTTCCTCTTTGTCGCCATCTCTGTTCGAAATCTGCAATTGCAGGTATTCGCAGAATTATCAACTTTACATGGGTTGTGCCTCGGCACGGCACAGCGCAGATGAATCCAGTGTTTTGAGGAGAATGTGCGGCTGTCAGTCACCGCTCCGGTGTGGATACTGTCATTTAGAATCTCAGATTCTGGAAGTATGACCAACATAAGAATTTTCCCCGGAAAATGTCATCTGATCAAGTAAGTAACATACTCTTTTGTTCTGACCAACTAAGGGAAACAAAGCATTGCAGTAAATCGCGCTGATTAAATCTAACGATAGCTTATCATATCACGTCAAACCGTGCAAATTATACTTTGTTCTCAAATCAACATCAGCATCGCATGACTACATTTAATCCCCTTCAGATATTTATCCTCGTTTTCGCTTTAACTTCTTCCCAGTTGCAGTCTCTTTCTTTCTGTAGCCATTCCGAAGTCCAAAGTCTTTTGCATTTTACAACGGGTGAATCTACAGTAGTCACTGGTAATTGTCGTTTGAACCTTTCTGGATCCGACATCAAATTAATAAGTTTGATTATGTTTGATTATTACATCAATATATAAGTTTGATTATTACATCAAGTGATGTGAGAAAAGGCTATAAATTTCCACCTCCAACATCCTCACACGCAATATAGCCTAGTAAGCCGAGACACCTTCTTTATGTGTAGATGTGACGTAATGACGCAAAGACATTTTCGATTTCCCCACGGAAATCCACCAGTACCACTGGAATTAAAAACATTATTACAAGCTTACCGTTTTGAATCGAGCTAAGGCAAACAGATAGTTTTGAACTCTGGCTGGTTATGTACTTGCTCAAAAATGTATTTTGGATAATTTTAACCCAAAAAAGTTACGGACTGGAGCTTTAAAAGAAAATGATACATTTTGCCTAAAAATAGTGATTAAAATTACAAAAAATATAAAAATATTTAAAAAAAACAACTAATAAAAATGACAAAATCACATAAAATTACTTAAACTAAAATTAAAATGAAATTTAAAAATAAAAGCTAATTCAAAATATTACAATAGTATATAAATAATACTGAAATAACAAACTTAACAACAGTAATGTAGGCTATATTTATAATTGGACACTTGATGTGTCTTTACCAAGCAGCAACCTTCTCTCTTGAATCCAACACGGAAGTGACTTAAACTGCAATTCATCTACTGGCCACTAGAGACAGGCTCCAAAAGAGAGTCAATCCCAAATACTGTACCTCCCATGTTAAAAATGCCCAACTTTACAGCAGAAAAAAATATGTTTTTCAGCCTGGTACAAAAAGTGCTTTTGGTCTATATAGCTAATTTTGCCCTTCATGACAACTGTGAGGGGGGTGAATTTTTGTTTAACTCATCGATTTAAATTATATTAAGCCTAAAAGTTCTGCATAATTAGGGGAGTGGCCACTTAAAGGGGAACTTGGCAACTCTAGCAATTTCTTTGATTTTCCCTTTTGTTGTCGCATGTTTTCTCAACGTATACGGGCGCATGTTTTCTCAACGGGCGTATATATTTCACAACACTGTCGTAAAAACTCTCACTTGCAGCACCCTCCTCCCCCTTTCTACCGCTGCTCATGTGCATTTGTTATTATCGGAGCCGGCCAACTTTATCGTGTGGAGCTATGTCTACCGAGGTGGGTAATACATCATACACATTGAGGGCGGTGTGTGTGTTTATGTTGAATTGCCGTAAAGCAGTTCGGGTTTCTCGTTCGTTCTCGCTTCACACGAGACTTCCTATTTCCAACTTACCGGGACGTTAGTCCCCATGTTGCAAGGTTGGTTTTCCGCCTGGGAACGCTGGGGGGAGAGGGGAAAGTCACCATTTTCAGAATTGTCTGTTAAAATGCTTTCTTTAGTTGGCTAAATTCTTTCTGTGCTCTTACACAAAATCACCAGCAGCTTCAACACAAACCGAAAGTTTGAAGACAAAAGCAGGACCTTTTAAAAGGAGTGGGACTGAATAATAAGATGAAACGAAATTAACGTTTTGAGTTTTGCCATTGCTCGAAAGTTTAAAAAAATATATTTTGTACTTTTATTCAGCAGGGATTCAATAAATTGTCAAAATGTGACGATAAAGACATTTATACTTTTACAAAATAAATGCTGTTCTATCATAAAATCCATTATCAGTTTCCACAAAAATATTCAGCAGCACAACTGGAATGTTTCTTGAGCAGCAAATCAGCAAATTAGAATGATTTCTGGAGGATCATGCGCATGGGCGTTAGCCTGACTCCGCCCTCCTACGCACTTCCGCTCAATTTTCATTTTCCTTCAGTACTACGTCTGGGATTGTGCTGTAGTCTTTGGTTTTCTCTGGTCAATATTTTAACCGGGCCAATCAGCGAACAGAGGGAGTGGCTGAAAATGATGACGTTGATGTTGTGCGTTATTTTGAGTTGTAGTTCAGTAATGGCAGCGGAGAAAGATTGGAGCGAAGCCATTCGGTCCGTTGTGGCAACACTGCTGAATATCAAGAAGTTAAAGCCGAAGCAAGAACAATCTTTGCTTAGTTTTGTTGGTGGCCATGATGTTGTGGCCCTCCTCCCCACAGGTTTAAGGAAGTTAACACTTGTCAATGGAGCGGTGCCAGACTCTATGTACAAATGAAATGTACGAGAGTCTGGTGGGACCAGACTACAGGGGCGTAGTCATTATTTCAAAAGTAAGGGGGACAGAATGTCAAGCGTTATACCATTTTTTTTCAGACCTTTGTTGACAGGTTTTGCTCAATTGGCTTAATATGCTATTTATGTTGAAAGAAAGAAAGAAAGAAAGAAAGAAAGAAAGAAGTTCTCTACTTTATATTGCACATGGTATTGTATATTGTACTATATTGTTTACATATTTCAAATTGTTTGGTTTTTTTGTACGTTGTTTTGTAATGGCACACAGTAATGGATACTTGCACATTCGCACTCTATTCTAGTCCACACTTCAGGAAGGAAATGTCAACTCAATTGACAAACATGCCAAAGTAAGGAGACCTTAAATCAGTAGAACAATAGATGCAATTAACAGTTAGTGTCATTTCATTTATGCTTTTATTTTTAGACTGGTTTGTTCAAAAGCAGCAGATTATTGTATTAAAATGGAGCCAAGCAAAATCTTTCTAACACTGAGCCTGACATTTTAGAGTTTTGTCCCGAAGCACCTGACACACAATAGTCGTGGGATCTGGTTGGTGGGGTTTTAATACAGGTATGGAAGACCCACCTCCTTCAACAACTGTCAACATGTCTGATGCCCTCTGCTCTGTCTATAAAAAAGAACAAATTAGTCTGATTAGTCTAAGTTAAAGGTATCAGAAATATTTCAACATGGACAGTGCTGCTAAATATTTTGTATATTCCTTTCAATTTACACAATCATACAATAAATGGTACACAACAACAAAGGCTTTTTTGTCTCAAAATTTTAGCTATAACTGTAGTCATAACTTTTCACAAAATGTGTAGTTACTTTGTTTTGCCTATGCAAGGCAGTGTAGACATACAACACATAATGAATGTGTAATGGAAAAAAACAAAACAATTTTCTTAACTTATTCCAGTCATTTGTTTTCACTCACCTCTGAAGCCTCCTTGAAACTTTCTGCCTCATTCACTCTCAACTCTAAATTAACTTCTGACTCTGTCTATTGACAATAAATAAGTTTGAAATATGCAGATACAGGGAATTGTGACATACAAAAGAAATTAAGTAAACTGCTGAATAATAACCAATTATTTTGATTCCTAAATTATTTTTCCTATATTTTCCTAATGGTAATTTTATGATTGGTCTATATATGGTACTACAAACACATGTTGTAGATTTTATACAATGTATAAAAAAATGCATTAGCAGGTGTTTTTAAAAGCCACTTTATCACTTTTCACCTGTCAAGTTTATTTTTTTTGTCTGTCAGTATGTCTGTCTGTCTTACTAAACTAAAACGTTCAAATTGAAAACCTTCCAAATTCAAGCTTTTAAAACTACTCCAAACTTTCTGGTTAGGCTTTTTCAAGACAACTTAAAGTTTGTCAACAAACTTTTTTATCTAATTGTAAAGTGTTACCGAATTATATATGGTAAACATCATCTACACATGTACACAATGCTGCCTGATTCAAGCAGAAAGATAGTAGCTGTTAATACATGAAAATCCAAATTCAGCATTAACAATCACCTTTATTCTAATTTGAAGGGCTTTGATAACATATCTGTGAAAATAAAAGACAAAAAAGACTGAAAATAAGTGCACGTTTGTGCGGGCAGTGAATATTTTCAATTTCCAACAAAACTTGTTAATTATTCAACCAGAGAAACAGGCATTGTGCAACACAATTTGGATACCACATGACAACTTACAGTGTCCAGTTCTTTGTTAAGCTACCTGCTATAACTTAATAAACTCCCAACTGGAAGGGTTTCAGGCCCAAGTACTGTGGATACAACTTGAGTCACTTAATGAGCTTTTATTGCACACAGATACACAATAATCATCCACAAACGAGATACCCTGAATGCTACTGCTACACTAGTCTGTCAGCTGGATATTAGTGATGTTATTTAGCATGTTGCACACTGCAAGACTGTGATCCAAAATGTCCAACTTCATCAGAGGCAGAAATACATCCTAAAGGCCATTAATTGGCTGTCTGTAAGCATGTAATGCAAAACGATCCCACTGCCTTGTGGTGAATCTGTTATGATCCATGAAGTGTGTTACAGAATGAAACAGGTAACTCCAATCCACTCAGATTACCAATGAGGCAAGCCCAAAATACTTCAAACTGCAGGATCCCGACACACACAGGCTAAATAAGCTAGGAAATCTGCCTGTGGAGAAAAGCATTGGAATCTGCTTAGAATTCCCTCTTTTTAAAATAAATACATTTATATCCACACTCACATACGCACAATCTCCAATGTGTGTAGTAAGTAGCAAAAACAACAGGAAACCCCTTTAGTTTCCTTCAAGCAACAACTCACACAATGAACCTGAGAAACGAGATGTGCTGTCAGGGTGCTGTACTGCGTGGTTAATACTACAGTAACCTCTCAGCTCTAAGTACAGGACTGTCACTGACACCTCATTCCTTTTCCAGAACCCTGAGGGGATCTAATCTACATTAGCATTCTGCTTACGCTTTGCTAAATTATGCCTTTTGTTTCTAGTCTGTGCTTTTAACATTCAGCACAACATTTTGCTACTCCCTTTCAAAATTGTTGTATTGTAACTGGATAGTTGACTTGGATTTTATTTTTTTTAACATCGAGATTGTATGTTATTAGGGTAATACGAGGCTACTCGTCACACAGGGAAGTTGTGACAAAGTCTATATCTAAGTACTTCAGTATTAGAGCTGAAGTCAGCTGTGGAGCGGCTGTGGAGCGGCGCTCGGAGGTCAGACTCAGTTAAATTCGGGACATGTTTTTTTTAAATTTATGTCAATTTATCGATTATATTTTTTAAATATTACATTTTAAATGTATATTTAAATGTTATATTATGGTTTAAATTTTGCTGAAAGCCTCTAACAGGCAGATTTATGTCAGTTTAGAGACCACTTACCCCATATAGCTATTGGGGATAGTTGTCACATTATATGAACTGTAACATTTTTCATGGTCCGTAACAGTGAAAATGTTTAAAGGTATGGTAGGCAATATCGGAGCAACTAGCAATAGCAAGTTAGCTTTGAAAGCATGAGATCCCACTGTCCCTTCAGAGCGCCAAAGCCACGCATCCTTCAAAACGCATGAACGCACACAGCAGAGTCTGCAAAGTGACATGAGATGAGAGACGGTGTTAAATGACAATAATTACAATAATAATGAATGTAGATGAACTTACAGAGCTCTTACTTGTACCTCCTGACTACTGCAGATTAATTTCTGTGTTGATAGTGTTGACATAGAAACGCACAATTCTGAGTCTGAGGACATGAACAGCTCCGGGTAAAACGTCACGGGTTCCCATCTCGTAATTACGGTAATGACATGGCGTGAACACAGCATAAGCTCATTGTTTTGGTTCAGGAGGAACTGTAAAAGGTGGCTGTTGTTTGTTTTTGGTGCTCGGTGACTGACGTATGTCTACAACTCTGCTCAGCCTTAAAGGTGCTCTAAGCGATGTTGGGTGACGTCACTTTTTGTTGACGTTCGAAGTATTGTCAAACAAAATGGAGGCTTGCTAGACCCTCCCTCCTCCTCATCTGCGCACTAACCCCCAGAACCTTCTTGTCGATTATTGGCTGGAACAGTTTGTTATGTTTTGTGGTGCGTGTTAGCCCAGTTTGTTTTTGTTGCTGTTTGTGGAGCCTGGGGTGTCTGCAGATACCACGTTTTTTTACAGTGTGTTCAGGAGACAGGCAGCTAGCGGATAGTGAGGAGATGTTTGCTGTATGTGACAAAAAATGTTTTGGCCTAAAAAACAAGTGACATCACTTAGAGCACCTTTAAGGAACACGCTGAAGACGGGCGATGTCTGTGAGAGCAAGGTGCGCGGAGGTATGGAAATACGTATGTTGACAGGCAGGTAAGACATCGTATCATTGCATTAATGACCGAATGCAATAATTGGATGAACATTTTTTGATCCTGAGACTTTCACAGAAGATATATGTACATGTTTTAATATTTAGACCACTTCTATTATTGATTGCTATCAGGATGTGAAGAAAGTTTCAACCAGTATAATAAAAAGTGTTTATAAAACAAATTGCCTACCCTACCTTTAGTAGACTCTATAATACAATAAAAAATATATGTATATATATATATAATATATGGGAATCTGACTTTAAAAATAAGCCTACTATGAGTACTATTAACTGAATAAATAGTGTTGCAACTAGCCTCAGTCTTAATAAGCAAACAAAGCTAAGCAAAAATGTGGAGCATGTTATATAATAGGTCAAACTTTAGTTTCTGCCAAAAATATATTTAAAATGTACCAAAATATAGTATTTAGTATAGTAAATATATATATATATATATATATATATATATATATATATATATATATATTCAGAAATCTTTAGTCATGCCATTTCTGAATATTTTCTTTTTTTATATTTATAGTAATGATTATATCAAGTTACCACAGTTTTGTTGTAGCAACAAATAACTGTAAATTCCTGTAAATTACATTAGAAATTTAACATGGACAAATTTGATTTCCATGGTAAATTTCCAATGGCTGACCAATGATTTATTCCAGCAAATACCTGTGAAATTCCACATCAATGATTTATCCTTTTATATAGTCTTTTACAGTGTCTCATGTTGTGTCACCAACCAAATACATGAACTCAAATGTGCAGTGTGTTAAGTCTCCAAGGGCCAAACAGCTTCCAAAAGCTCATCATAAAAACCACTCAAGCAAAACATTTCTGTGGATGGGCTCAACCTTGAAGCTAAATTATAAAATTGGCTTCATGTAATACTGGTGATTCACCAAACTCTTTAATAGGTCTTAGCTGAAGCTGCACAACCATGAATCATTTTTATTGTGGTTCTAGGTTCACAAACTTTTGCCAAGGATGAAGCCTGTTGGCTCTGAGGAAGAGTTGCACTCACATTAACACGTACACTTGAGTTCAAACGCTACCTTAGAGGTGCTTTCAATCATAACGGCAAAGTGGATTTTGACTGAACTGAAAATAAGGGTGTGTTCACTTGGAGTTCGTTTCGCTTGGTTTGTTTGGTCCGGACCAAAACAAACAAACAAACAAACATTGAGTCCTGGTCTAAATGTTAGAGTTCAGATTGGCATTTTTATCACCAAACCTAAAGGCATAGGGATACGTTCACAACCTCATTGGTCTGTTTTTATGACGAATTGCTTATTTTGAGACGAAACTTACGAAACATCCAAAACAATGCTGTGTGCTGGGCTAAATCGACTCATTGTATGTGCGTAGCCTACATGTGATAGTATTTTGACCACCTGAGAACTCGTGAAGAGCTTATAAAATATATGGAGGAATCAAAACAGCAGGAATCAGTGCTTGAAAAGCGTCACGCGCCCCGCCCCGCAGCGCGGGTATAAACAGCCATGAATCATTTTTATTGTGGTTCTAGGTTAGCCAAGCAGTTCAGAAACTTTTGCCAAGGATGAAGCCTGTTGGCTCTGAGGAAGAGTCGCACTCACATTAACAAGTACACTTGAGTTCAAACGCTACCTTAGAGGTGCTTTCAATCATAACGGCAAAGTGGATTTTGACTGAACTGAAAATAAGGGTGTGTTCACTTGAAGTTTGGTTCGCTTGGTTTGTTTGGTCCGGACCAAAACAAACAAACAAACAAACAAACAAACATTGAGTCCTGATCTAAATGTTAGGGTTCAGATTGGCATTTTTATCTCCAAACCTAAAGGCATAGGGATACGTTCACAACCTCATTGGTCTGTTTTTATGACGTATTGCTTATTTTGAGACGAAACCAAACATCCAAAACAATGCTGTGTGCTTGGCTAAATCCACTCATTGTATGTGCGTAGCCTACATGTGATAGTATTTTGACCACCTGAGAACTCGTGAAGAGCGTATAAAATATATGGAGGAATCAAAACAGCAGGAATCCTTCCATCACACACACAAACAAAGATCTGCTGCGAGACACGGTTCTGATGCCTGTACCGAACTGTGATGGGTAACATCACGACAATGGTGAGAAAAAATAGACCCAAGACCCATCTTTTCAGCGTTCTCGGCCCGCTTTTTTGGTGCGCACCAGGGTTTGGATGGTTTCCATTAAGAGATTCACTGGACTGGGAGGATAAAAGGATAGTTCACGCAAACAGAAAGAAATATGTCATCATTTAACCAACCCATCTCAAAATCGTTTTGACTTTCTTCTGTGGAACACAAAACAAGATATAAAAAAAACGTCTCGGTTACTAATGTAACCCTCGTTCCCTGAAGGAGGGAATGGGAGACGTGACGTCGAAGTGACAACGTAATTGGGATCACTTCAGGGAGCCCTATCAACTTCGAGTGTCTACAGAACGAGCCAATGAACGTTGGCGTGCGTGAAAAGCGTCACGCGCCCCGCCCCGCAGCGCGGGTATAAACAGGTAGCGGGTGCACGCACTCATTGTTTTTCGCTGAGGAGCCGAGATTGTGACGGCCTTACAGCGATGGTCAGCAACCGTGGTGGTGGGATGTCACGTCTCCCGTTCCCTCCTTCAGGGAACGAGGGTTACATTAGTAACCGAGACGTTCCCTTTCAGTCGCTCACGTTCGACGTGACAACGTAATTGGGATCCCATGGAAAACACAGCGGTTGCTGCCACATCCAGCGCCCTACGGAAGACTCTCAGACCCCATCTGGCTGGGGCGGAAGACCTGCGTAGAGGGAGTTCACTGCTGTTCCGTTATACCCCACACAGTGAAACTCTTGGATAACACTGGGAAAACGTGCCTTTCCAGGGGAGAGGGACACTGCAGAAGCCACATCCTGCCCGAAGGGAGGTAACATGTGGAAAATACACATATGGACTGGCCGGAGGGCAGTACAACATATGGAATGTCACTGGGGTGGCTCCAGCCTGAGAAGGGGGAGGCAACACCAGGCAGTGACGGCAGAGCGGACTCTGCCAAGGGAAGACACAGGCTCATCGCAGGGAGCTGATCGTGGAAGAATATGCATATGGGATCGCCGCAGGGATCACCACATATGGAACCCAGCCTAGCACAAGTTACACAAGCATACGAGCACTAGGCCTGGCGTCAGACGCTCCCAACGTCTGACTGCCGAAGGGGTGCGGAGGAACTCTACAGGGTTCGCCTGAGTGGGGAAGTCGACTGGAGCAAGAAGCGCATCCGCTCCATGTGGAGGGGAGTGGCGCAAGCCGACACTAGAGCGGGAACTTCGGTGTTACCGGCTGAATGAAGCGAGCACACAGGAAGAAACCGGCTCAACACGTAAGCTATAAAACCTAGCAAACGTGTTAGGTGTCGCCCAGCCTGCAGCTCTACAGATGTCTGTCAGCGAGGCGCCGTGTGCCAGCGCGCAAGAAGAAGCGACACCCCTAGTGGAGTGGGCTCTCAACCCGGGCGGGCAAGGCACACCTTGGGCTTCGTAAGCCAAGGCGATGGCATCCACTATCCAGTGGGCCATCCTCTGCTTGGAGACAGCCTTCCCCTTCTGCTGGCCTCCGTAACAGACGAAGAGCTGATCTGAGGTCCTGAGGCTTTGCGTTCTGTCCACGTACAGCCGCAGACCGAGGACAGGACAGAGAAAAGCCAGGGCTGGGTCTGCCTCCTCCGAAGGCAGTGCTTGCAGGTTCACCACCTGGTCCCGGAAGGGAGTGGTGGGAACCTTGGGCACGTATCCAGGACGGGGTCTCAGGATTACGTGAGAGTTAGCCGGGCCGAATTCCAGGGACGATTCGTTGACCGAAAATACATGCAGGTCCCCTACCCTCTTGATAGAGGCCAATGCAACCAGGAGAATTGTTTTACAGGACAGAATTTTTAACTCTGCTGACTTGCAAAGGCTCAAAGGGTGGTCTCTGAAGTGCCGAAAGGACCAGAGACAAATCCCAAGAGAGTACAGAGAGGGGGCGAGGAGGATTTAGTCTCCTGGCCCCCCTCAGGAACCTGACGATCAGGTCGTGCTTTCCCAACGACTTACCTTCAACTGCATCGTGATGTGCGGCAATCGCGTCAAAATACACTTTAAGGGTGGAGGGAGACAGCCTTCGCTCCAGCCCATCTTGCAGGAAGGAAAGCACAGCTCTGATCGAGCAAGTTCGGGGGTTCTCCTCGTGAGAAGAACACCAGTCAACGAACAGGTTCATCTTCAACGCATAGAGGTGCCTCGTAGAGGGAGCTCTAGTGGAAGTGATGGTGTCAACTACCGCAGGGGGTAGGTCACCAAGAACCTCTGCGTCCCGTCCAGGGATCAGACATGGAGTTTCCAGAGGTCTGGACGTGGGTGCCATAGGGTGCCCCGTCTCTGAGAGAGCAGGTCCTCTCTCAGAGGAATGGGCCAGGGAGAGGCTGTTGCGAGGAGCACTAGTTCCCGGGAACCAGATCCGGTTGGGCTAATACGGCGCAACTAACAAGACCTGCTCCTCGTCCTCCCTGACCTTGCACAAAGTCTGTGCAAGAAGGCTCACTGGGGTAAACGCATACTTGCATAGGCCCGGGGGCCAGCTGTGTGCCAGAGCATCCGTGCCGAGGGTCCCCTCGGTCAGGGAATAGAACAACTGGCAGTGAGACGTGTCAGGCGCGGCAAACAGATCTACCTGTGCGGTCCCGAAGCTCCTGAAAATCAGTTGGACCATCTGGGGAAGGAGTCCCAATTCTCCCGGTAGCACCGGGTGTGTACGTGGCCCCCCAGCCGGTGGCAGAGGCATCCGTGGTTACCACAGAGTGCCTGGACACTTGTTCTAGGGGAACACATGCCCGCAGGAACGAAGGGTCCGACCACAAGCTGAGAGTTTGGCGACAGTGCGGAGTCACTTGGACTCGGCACAAGCCGCTCTGCCACGCCCATCTCGGGACTTGATCGTGGAGCCAGTGTTGGAGCGGCCTCATATGAAGTAATCCGAGTGGCGTGACTGCGGCAGCAGATGCCATATGCCCCAGGAGCCTCTGAAACAGCTTCAGTGGTGCCACTGTTCTGCGTCTGAGCGTGCTCACGCAGTTCAACACTGACTGGACGCGGGCCTCTGTGAGGCGTGCTGTCATGTTGATCGAGTCCAACTCCATACCGAGAAAAGAGATCCTCTACCCGGGGGTGAGTTTGCTCTTTCCCAGTTGACCCAAAGCCCTCGGTGGCTGAGGTGATTGAGCACCATGTCCCTGTGTTCGCACAACTGCTCTCTTGACTGGGCGAGAATAAGCCAGTCATCGAGGTAGTTGAGAATTCGAACATCACGCTCGCACATGGGAGCAATAGCCGCCTCTGCGACTTTCGTGAAGACACGGGGCAACAGGGCCAGCCTGAAGGGTAAGACTTTGTACTGATATGCCCGTCCCTCGAACGCAAAGCGAAGAAACGGTCTGTGTCGAGGGAGAATCGAGACATGAAAGTATGCGTCCTTTTGGTCGATCGCTGCAAACCAATCTTGGGGACGGATGCATTTGAAAATGCGTTTCTGCGTAAGCATCTTGAACGACAGCCTGTGAAGGGACCGGTTCAGGACACGCAGGTCCAAGATTGGCCGTAACCCAGCGCCTTTCTTGCGTACAATGAAGTACGGGCTGTAGAAGCCGGTCTTCATATCGGCTGGAGGGACCTTCACCAGTAGGACTGCGATTTCTGCCCTGAGCACAGGGGCACTGTCCGCCAGAACACGGGTGAACAGAATGCCCTTGAACACAGCGGGACGCCGGATGAACTGAATCGCATAGCCGAGTCTGATAGTACGGATGAGCCAGCGAGACAGGCTGGGAAGCGCTAGCCAGGCTCCCAGACACCGCGCAAGCGGGACCAACGGCACCACAGATGTACCCGGGGTGGGGCAGCGCGGCGGAATGCAGGGACCCGACTCAGACGGCTTAGCGGCCCGGAGTGGGGTCTGAGTCTGTGGTGTAACACGTACCTGCTTCCATCGAAGGGCAGAGTGAGTGTGCGGACGCGTCAGTGCTTACGGAACACAGCGACTGCTGCTCGCTGGCGATGAAAGAGGGGCTTGAGGGTGACAAGGCATAGCGTCGTCGACCGCCAGAGGTTTCAGAAATTGCTCTTTTGTTGAAAATGTGGGTACAAAAAGAAAAGGAAACAAAGGATTCTCCGCCCGGCCCTGAAGGAGCGGTGCCTTCACCTCCTCCTGAAGAGCAACTTGATCCTCCTCTGGGTCGCCCGTCTCAAGGTCGTTTGCAGCTGCACTTGCCTCCTGGTTTGCCAGCGGCTTGGACGGGCGTGGTCGACTTCCTGCGGCCTGCTCCACGCTGAGGCCTGGATGGTGGCTGCTGCTGCTGAGGCTTAGCGGGAGTGGAGGACGCCACAGGAGGTCGGCCTCGGCGACGAGCGGACGGAGGGTCTGCGGCCGGCGGACGGGTGGGAGCAGCAGCGGTCCGCCGGGGCAGGATGTGTCGGATGGCCTCTGTCTGCTTATGGGCGGCCGAGAACTGTTGGGCGAAGCTCTCAACCGCGTCGCCGAATAACCCAACCTAGGAAAGAGGGGCATCCAGGAACCGATATTTATCGGTGTCCCTCATATCCGCCAGGTTGAGCCAGAGGTGGTCACTCTGAGAGCGAGGTCGGTTGCCACACGGAGCTCCTAGAGGAGCTCTGGGTCAGAACCACCCTCGTTCATGTCCATGAGTCCTGGTCCTGGTGGACCTGCAGAAGCGCCATGGCATGGAGGGCGGAAGCAGCCTGTCCACAGGCTCTGTAAACCTTCGCCGTGAGACCGGACGAAAACTTACATGCATTGGACGGGAGGCGTGGATTGCCCCGCCAGGAGGAAGTGGACGCCGGACACAATTGCATCGCGGCGGCACGCTCCACCGGAGGGACATCCATATACCCCTTAGCCGCCCCGCCGTCGAGGGTGGTGAGAGGGGAAGAGCCACTAGGACGGCTTCTGGCACTATACGGTGCCGTCCACGTCCTAGTAAGCTCCTTATGCACTTCCGGAAAGAATGGTACAGGGGCGGCGCGCTGAGAACCAGCACGGCCCGCCACGAGATACCAATCGTCCAACCGAGAAGGTTCGGGACGTGGTGGAGGATTCCACGCAAGCCCAACCTTCTCGGCTGCCGGGAAAGCATAGATCCATTCTGGATCTGACTCGGGCAACGCCACACTCCCGGAAGGGGGTAACGCAGCCGAATCTTCATCTCGAGAGGACTGAAGCTCCCCCTCCGATGCTGCGATCGACATCTGATCGTCAGGTGGGGCCCCAAATGACACAGCTGGTCGTCCATGAGAAGGACCAGCACGTTCCTTTGGAAGCTCCAACGGCGGCAGCGCTTGAGAGGCGTGAGGGGCCCGCGAAGATTGCCTCGCCGGGGAAGCCTGACGGTAATCCTCAGACCACCATGTGCAAAAGTAGGTTTATTCTGAGGTCCAGAATAAACACTAGATCTGGGCATTGGCGAGGGGACTGCACCTCCCTTGAGGTAAGCGAGTCTTGATCTTAGCGTTGCCATAGTCATATTCCCGCAATGAGAACATGAGTTATTCACAAAAGCTGCCTCAGCGTGCTGAACGCCCAAACACAAGAGGCAACAATTGTGGCCGTCTGCTAGCGCCAGGGTACAACCGCATCCAGACACGGACAAGCGGAATGACATCATGAAAAGGACGCAGGGTCACGCTTGTGTTGCTCTTTTAGTTGAAAACAAAAAATATAGAAAAGAAAAAATAACTCTCTTAGTGCTGAAGCACCCAGGGATAGCCGCGGTGTAATCAGGGTACACACTCAAAGAGGAACGCCCACCGAGACCGACACATACACATACACAGACACACACACAAACAATGTTGTGAAAACAGCAGTTGTGAGCTGTAATGCTCGCGGCCACCGCTGATTGCGCCTTCACACCAGCACTGGAACAGAGTATTTTCCCTTTGAAGCAGTCTTCAACGTTGCAGCAGTCTACAGAAACTCAGAGTCAAAACGAAAGCTTGTGCGCCGCTTCCTGTTTATACCCTCGGTGCGGGGCGGGTCGCGTGACGCTTTTCACACACGCCAACGTTCATTGGCTCGTTTTCTGTAGACACTCGAAGTTGATAGGGCTCCCTGAAGTGACCCCAATTACGTCGTCACGTCGACGTCACGTCGAACGTGAGCGACTGAAAGGGAACTTTAGTTGTTGTATTGTTTGTTTTTATCCATAGAGTGAAAGTCAGTGGGGTCCAATTTAGTTTGTTTTGGAATCCACTGACTTTCATTGTATGGGCTGAAACATTCTTCAAAAATATTTTGTTTTGTGTTCCACATAAGAAAGTCCAATAGGTTTAGAACATGATCACAGAATTCAATTTTTTTGGTTAACTATCTCTTTAAGATGCCAAATAATAATGAATCAATATTGCTACCTTTTTAAATTTGGGAATGTAGGGATGAAGAATAAACAGTCATTCCATTCGTATTCCTCTCTGTCTCTCTCCTCAAAAACATCCTTAATCAACACCTACTCACATCATGTTTTTATCTCCCTTAAACTGCGTCGATACACAAAAACACACACATACACACACAGTCTCTGTCAAGGAGAGAGCTGCTGAAGTCTGACTCACACAGGAGGAGAGAGAGTTTCATCACCACAAAAAAACTTGCATAAAGCCGAACGTACATGACAAACTTCTAAATCCAACAAAATGAATGAAACACCGTCTGCACCTTCACACAACCACACACACATTGGCCTGATATGGAGAGCAAAACGAGTGCCGGAGCTGAATATCTGTGCATGTGTTCAACAGCAGCTTAAAAGAGCCTGAAGCAGACGAATAATACACAGACTCACAGACAGAGGGGGCAAGGGAAGGTTGAATGAAGGTAAAAATACAACCAGAGAGAGCGGGAGAGAGAGAGAGAGAGAGAGAGAGAGAGAGAGAGAGAGAGAGAGAGAGAGAGAGAGAGAGAGAGAGAGAGAGAGAGAGAGAGAGAGAGAGAGAGAGAGAGAGACTTTGACTTTAAGGGTCTCTTTAATACAAAATTTAAAAAAATTACATGAACATTATAAAAGAAAAAAGAAAAAAGTTAAGTGAAAACTCTCACAATTATTTGTATTGTTTTACAAGAAAAACATTGCTCAAATATAAATTAGCAAACCTTCATCAGAGTCAACTTCACAAATACACCGATTAACTTCCCATCTATATTTGAACATCTCCAGATCATTTGTCAATTTACAATAACTGTACTCTATTTTGATACGGGATTTTATTAATCCCTTTAATACTGAAAAAACATCAATTGAACCCTTGTCACTCAATTTACTTTTTCTTGTCAACCAAATAGCCATCTTTGCTTGTCCAAATAAATAATTTAATAAAACATGATTCTCCCTTTTGTTTCTGCTATATTTAGGCCCATAAACAAATCGTTCAGGTGAAAAATCTTCCCCCAGGGTTTGACACCACTCTTCCATTTTAAGAAATAAAAGTTGTAATCGCTCACAATTAAAAAATAAATGGAAGACTGTTTCTTGTACTCCACAAAAAGGACATCCCTCCCCAACCTGTGGGTCAAGGTGTGCTCTGTGTCTGTTCGTAGCTATTATACCATGCACAACCCTCCATTGCAGGTCCCCAGTTCTTTTCTCAATGGGGGGTTTGTACAGGGTCCTCCAGCAGCCTTTAGGGGAAGCTCCTGGCCCAAAAATCTCTTGCCATTTAGTCTCTCTCACACTCTGCAACTGCATGAGATGTATCACCTTTACGCACAGCCCGTACATAATTTTCTTTCCAGCATTACTAAAAAGTCCAAATTCATGTGTTTTAAAGGAGAGCAGACCATTCTCCATTTCTTGCCAAGTTCTGATGTCAGGTGAGAAAAGCAACTCTGGAAAGACAGGAGTCTCCTCTTCTCCAACAGGTGTCTCTAAAGAGTCTATAATCTTTGGGTAAAAACTCATAGATTTGAGTCAACAGTCTCTCTGCCACACGAACTGACCGTAAGCCCATTTTTGAAGCCAGGTTATCAGCAGTAATCCATCCTTCTTCAGAAACAAAGTGTCCAATTTTAGTGAAACTTGCATTCCACATCGCTTTAATGAGGGAAACAGATTTAAAACCATCCAAATCCAGTACAGGATTAAAAAACAGTGGCTCTTCTCTCACCCACAGGCCTTTCACACCATTTTGTTGACGAGAGAAACTGAAAAGTGTCCATGTTTTTAACACTGATCTATAAAAAGGTGTCAATCCGCTCAAATTTGTTTTCTCAATGTCCATAAGAAATAAGTGGCGGTCAAATCCCATGTTGCCCGCTCTCTTCAGGAGGGTGCACGCTATTCCAGCCCAGCTTACATCTTCTCCATATAACAGTCTCTGAGCCGTCTGGAGTCTAAAAGCTCTAACTCTGGCTCCAATGTCGACCAGCCCCTGTCCTCCTTCCTGTAATGGCAGATAGAGCACTGGTGCCTTCAGCCAGTGCTGTCCTGACCAGAAAAAGTCCACTAGACACCGTTGAATTCGTCTTACCAGCTCTTCTGGAGGCTCTAGGATCATCATTTTGTGCCACAGGGATGATGCAACCAGGTTGTTACAGACCAGGACTCTCCCCCTGTAGGACAGCTGGGGCAGCAACCATTTCCAGTGAGACAACCGAGCACACACTTTCTCCACTAGGCCCTCCCAATTTTTATTCCTATATTCCTGTGTCCCTAAAAAAACTCCTAAATATTTGAACCCTGCCTTCCCCCACAACAAACCACCAGGAAGTGATGGACTACTCGAGTCCTGTCCACACCACACAGCATTACTTTTTTGCCAATTAACTTTAGCTGAAGATGCTTTCCCATAACATTCTAAAGCCATTTTTAAACATTGAACATCACTATGATTTTTAATTAAAACAGTGACATCGTCTGCATATGCAGAAAGTTGAATAAGACTCTTAAACTCCAGTGTATTTACTTGTAGACCTGTAAGATGTTCTCGTAATTTACATAGTAAGGGCTCAATGGCTATACTATAAAGTTGACCTGAAATAGGACAACCTTGTCTAATGCCTCTGTTAACTTTTACAGGAATACTGAGGCCACCAGCTATTTTAATCATGCATTGTGCTCCAGCATACAGCAGTCTTATTTTAGAAATAAAGCTCTCCCCAAATCCAAAAGCTTTTAAAGTATCAAAAAGAAAAGTGTGATCAACTCTGTCAAAGGCCTTTTCTTGGTCCAATGACAGAAAACCCAAATTGGCATTATTGTGAGAAGCAAAATCAAAAATGTCACGTACCAAATGCAAATTATCTATTATAGATCTATTTTTTACACAGTAAGATTGATCTTTATGTATAATCGTATATAGTATACTATTTACCCTGCTGGCCAGACATTTTGAAAAAATTTTGTAATCAGAGCCGAGAATTGCTATAGGTTTCCAGTTCTTTAAAAGGGTTAGGTCACCTCTTTTTGGGAGTAGCGTTAAGACTGCCCTCTGAGAACTCAAAGGAAGAATTCCTTCATTGATGCATTTTTGGATCACCTCAAAATAATCGTAACCAATAATATTCCAAAAAAACTTATAAAATTCAGCGGGTAACCCATCTAGTCCTGGGGTCCGTCCTGAGGAAAGTCCCATAACAGCAGCAGTGACCTCTTCAAAGGTGAGTTCAGTCTCTAAAAAGTCCTTGTGTTCTGATGTTAAGGCAGGAAGATCTTGTAGTAGTTGGTTTCTGCACAGTTCATCTGAATTTTCAGCAGCATATAAATT
The DNA here is from genome assembly GCF_051911475.1 of Siphateles boraxobius. Classification (NCBI taxonomy): domain Eukaryota; kingdom Metazoa; phylum Chordata; class Actinopteri; order Cypriniformes; family Leuciscidae; genus Siphateles; species Siphateles boraxobius. Next base: position 20,915,441 of record NW_027508722.1, on the reverse strand, counting down.
AGAATAAAAATCCACAGCAAGTTTACGCATCACTACCGGGTCTGAAGTATTGTGTCCATTATTGTCCTTTAAAACGTGCATCAGTTTTTCTTGCCCTTTTTTCCTCTCCAAGTTAAAGAAATAAGAAGGAGGTCCATCCATGTCTCTTTTTGTTAAAAACCGACTTCTTACAAGAGCTCCTTTAACTTTTTCATTTAAAACGAAGCTCAACTGATTTTTCCTTTCAGTCCACAGTGCTTGTAGATCTCTATCATCATTATCATGCATACTCTTTTCAATATCCATGATCTCTTTTTCCAACAGTACTAGTGTCTTTTTCAAAATTAAAGAGGTATGAGATGCATACTGCTGACAAAACCCTCTTATGTGCGCTTTACCAACTTCCCACCACTGAATAACATTTTCATAAAGACATTTTTCATTTTTCCAGTTTTCCCAAAAAAAATTAAAATTCTCACAAAAAAGTTTATCTTCCAAAAGTTTAACATTGAAGTGCCAGTAATAACTAGTATGCTTCCTTTCGGTCAGAATACACTCAAATGTAATAAGTTTATGATCAGAAAGAGCCGTAGGGATGATATTTGTGTTAACAATCTTATTTCTCATGTTTTGTGATGTATAAAAACGATCCAAACGTGCTCCAGAAACGCTGCCATTGCCAACTTTCATCCATGTATACTGCCGTACTAATAAATTATGCTCTCTCCATACATCTGAGTATTTTAGATTTTTAATTATATTGGCTAAACAGGTAGCTGACCGTGAATGGGGTTCTTCCCCATTCCGGTCTCGTACAAAGTCTAGAGTACAATTCCATAGATGTTTACAAACAGGAAATTAAAATTCATAATTTCAGCCCTTTCAGTCAAAAATCTCCCTGGTACCACTTCATCTTTAGATAAAATATTTATTTTGAGAGCAGGGGAAAAAAGTACAGCTACTCCAGCACTTACATTAGTCCCATGACTAAGAATGCTATCTCCTTCCCACCACAAGCCCCAATCAATCTCATTATCTTCACTGCTATGGGTTTCTTGCAAAAAAACAACACTCAAATCTTTCAATCGAATAATTTCTGATAGTAACCCTCTTTTTCTCCTGTCCCTCAATCCATTTATGTTAATTGATCCCACCCGCAAGATCTCCATGAACAAAGGGAAAAGAAAGAGAGAAAAACAGAACGAAAAAGTATAAGCCATTAAGAAAAATTAGTTTTCCCCTTCACTTTCTCCAACCTTTTGCCTCGTCTGAGAACAGTAATATGCTTCTTAAGACGAAACCGCTTCTGTTGTGAAAGGTCATCGTAGTTGCTCATTTTTCTAACCCGTAAAACAGAAGCAATAAACTTGTCAGTATCAGGGAAATAGTTGGTTACTTCAACACCAGCTTTTCCTTTTGTATTATCAAGAAATGCATTAATTTGTTCAACAGTATACAGATGTTTATCAGTTCTTTAGAACTCTCTGACCACTGATCATCATCTCCATCATCAGTACACTGGGAATAACTATCCATCTCATCTGCCATATTGTCCTCTGCGTCTTCAGCCTGTACTACATCGTCAACTTCACCCACATAGTCCACACTACTCTGAGACTCGCTCTTATCAACAGTGTCTAATACATTTCTAGATTTACCAGAAACATAACTCACCCAGGTTGCTCCACACTCTTAGCATTGACATTAATCTCACTCACCTCCTCCATCTTGTCCTGCTCTGTGGCTCCTTCTCCCTGCTCCTCATTCCTCTGTTCATCGCTTTCACTCGTTTGCTAGTCGGTAGGCCTAATCTCAGTGTTGTTTACATCACCACTTATCACATCAGATGTGGACGCGCGCTGATCATCTTTATGTGGACAAGCGAAGCGTTTGTGCCCCAACTCACCACATTCGAAACACTTTAGGCTTTCGGTACTGGCGTAAACCATGTACGAATTCTCCATATGATTAACGCGGAAAGAGGCTTCTAAGTTACGATCCTGTGAACTCAAAAACATTAAAACTTGGCGCCTGAAAGAAAGAACATGTTTTAGCGCGTTGTTACGACATCCAAGGGGAATCATTCTAACAGGACTTGCAATCTTTCCGAACCTCTGCAGTTCTTTCGTTAAGATCTCGTTAGGTAAAAAAGGTGGGACGTTCGAGATTATGATTTCGTTGCTGGAGCGGACAGTGGTGTTATCAAAACGAACTTTTCTTTCACCCACACTCCGCTCACAGTCAACTGATTAACCTGGGAGTCTGATTTCAAAAATATGACGACAGCTTTATTCATCCGTGAGGCTGAAATGATATTCTCGAAACCAACCTGCTCTCCTATAACCACCAGCAGCTCTTCCACTGTCACTCCGGGTTCTGTTACACACTTGCAACCATTACGGAGCGACAAGGTTGGCATTCCTTGCACGGAAACAGACGCCATACCGGCGTCTGAAAACCGCGCAAGCTAATTTACAAGGAAACACTGACTACGTTTACATGCAGCCAATAACCCGTTCAAAACCGGGATATTAGCAATAACCCGGTTTTGAACGGCCATGTAAACACCGGCAAAAACCCGAATATGCTCATATCCCGGATTTTAAAAACCGGGATATTATACCTGGGGTACCCCTTTTCTAACCCGAATTTTTGGTCATGTAAACGCGCATCGGCATATCCCCATAGTGATGTGTGTTCTGCGCATGTTCTATTCGCAAGGAATCTTGGTCTTTTGAGTTGAGAAACTTCTCGGCGCATACAAAACCCCGCGTGCAGTATACCGGAAGTAAACATGGCGAGACGCAGCACAGCATACTTTTGGAGCGAGGTCAGTAACGTTACCAGCACCAAAGCGCAAACAAAGGCGATCGCTATCTGCCCCGAACTATTCATTATCCGCGTGCTGCTGTTGTTGTTGTCTTTGGATACAGGAAGAAGAATCGGAAATGACGCATATTGCGTCTTAAGGTTGTCCGTACGCCCAGACGCTAACCGCGCGTCGCGTTTACATCGGGATATTGCAATTCCATGTAACTCCAGTAACTCTCTCTGCTCACGCATGTAAATGGGTTATCCCTAATGTTTCAGAAACCCGAATAGTGACCTTAACCCGACCATAACCCGAAATTTGGCTGCATGTAAACGTAGTCAATGAGGCTTTTGGGCGAGGGGGAAAAAAGGAAAGAAAAAAAGGAAAAGCAAAGGAAAAGAAAAGGAAAAAGAAAAGGAGAAACTAGAAACAAGAACGAGGAATTTGCAATCGCTCTCACAAACGCGCGCTCAACTCCCACACACTCCCAACACTCGCACCGAGAGAGAGAGAGAGAGAGAGAGAGCAACTAAACATGCAACTAAGGTGGGAGAGAAAGAGAGAGAGGAAAACCGACGAGAAGAAGGGGGATGAAGGGAAGGAGAGGGAAACATAACACGGCGTGAGAGAAAGCACACAGTGAATTGATTTGAACAGAGAGAGAGAGAGAGAGAGAGAGAGAGAGAGAGAGAGAGAGAGAGAGAGGAACGGGCATAATTTGATAGAGGCAAGAGTGTTAGATGGCAAAAGTGTGATGAGGGAAATTACAAAGTGGGTGGAATACACAGCGATAAAATGAAAACAAGGGAGAACATTTTGTTTGCATGTGTGAGCTTGTCATGATATCCTGTTGAATAAATGTATGAACAGATTTCACAATGTAAAGAAACACACACATGTGCTAGTCCCAAAAAAATCAACAAACTCTAAGCTTAAAGTCAACATTCAGCATTCACAGCCTATTTTTATTCTATAATGAGTAGTATTTAAAGGTGAAACAGGATATTCAACGAAAAAGACAGCTAGAATTAGATCATATTCACTGGGAATTGATTGAATATTTGTGACATCAACTGATTAATTTAAGTTCAATTAATTTTGAATCATTCACAATGATGAATTACTTAAAGAGGCATTTGTAATTTTCAGAGAGGACACATGTTTGTCACTTTAACCTTATTAAATGTAATGCTGCTAAAATGGAGGGAAGGACTGATGATAAATCAGCTTTGTTAGAAGTGCATATGTATAACTACTGTGGCAGTGAAGTGCAAAACAAACCACAATTCCGAAAACAAAACAACAAATTTATAAACACAATGGAGAGACTAAAAACAAATTATAGCAGACTGTGACAGAAGAAATTCGATTTGCGTGTGCATGTGAAAATATTAGAGTTGTCTATTTAACCGGTTAATTTAGTGCGATTATTATGGAGAGGAAAAAAACGCTTCATATCAAAATCTTCCTACCACTATCTGGTTTGGTCAGACATAAATACAAAAATACTCTGGTAAAGTGGGAGAGTGGCGTGTTGCAAGAACAGCAGATTTAGCTTTTGATGCGAACGACCTTAGTTCGAGTCTCCCTCGAGTGACAAATTGTAATTCACAATATTAACTTCTTGTTTATTGATCTGTATAAAATGAATATCACATGTGGAAAAAACAGCACTCTTGCTTTTGTGCTTAAACTATAGGCTACCATATTATAAAAGAAAAAAGCTCATGCAGGGGCATTGCCCCTATATTTGGAATTGTATGTGCTTTAACTGCATTCTAACAGTGTTTATGTTTTTTTTTTGCAAAGTGAGTCTCATACTTGATAATATCAGCTCGCAGCCTCGTTCTTTATTATCGTAGACGATGCAGCTAATATTTACACATGCACACGTGAACCGACTTTCTTCTGCCGCAGTCTCCTGTACTTTCTGTCTCGATTGACAGATGTCTTGAATAGCGATCAGTATTCCATTCGTCACATATACCTACCTTTTCCGTTTTGTCTGACTTGTCGTTGTGTTTTCTGACTTGCTAATTTGTTTTCAGATTTGTCATTGTGTTTTCTGATTTGTCGTTGTGTTTTCTGATTTGTTATTTTACATTACCCTAAAAACATTTAAATCTACAAATGTAAACTTTTTAAGAAAAAATGTTTAAAGCAACTGTATGTCAGTGAATGTGTATTAGGGGAAGGTACACCATTCCATTTTTTATGCTCATCAAGGCTGCATTTATTTGATCAAAATATTTTAAATGTTTTACTCTATTATTACAATTTAAAATAATCTGTTTTCTATTTTGATATATTTTAAAATGTAATCTATTCCTGTGATGGCATGGCTGGATTTTCAGCATCATTACTCCAGTCTTCAGTGTCACATGTGTCAGGGTTCTGTCACTTCTGTCTAGTCTACTGTATTTCTTGGTTTTGTGACAGAGCCCTGACACTCCTGTTTTGTCTTGTCTGTGTGCCTTGTTTCATGTGCTTTCATGACATGTTTTATCTTGTGCTGTGTTGCATGCAGCTTGTGTTTATTACTGGCTGCGTGCTTTCATGTTGTCATGTTTTGTGTGAACACGTGGCTTATGAGTGTTCTCATTGGCTGGGTGTTCACGTCTAGTTTTGTGTTAGCACATGGCTTGTGATTTTGTTTTACTGGCCATGTGCTTGTGTTCAAGTAATGTTTGGTGTGAGCACATGGCTTGTCATGTATGTTACCTTGTGCCATGTGTGGGGCCCTATAATTTCCGCGATCACGGAATTGCGGAACGAATCGCAGAATTGGCAATTAATGCGGAATCTAGTGTTAACGCGGAATTTTGCAGCATTTTACATATTTGGAATGAAATTCTGTTTTTTGTGTGGGAGAAGAATGTATGTCTGGGGAAAATGCAGACCGGGGGAAGCAAATCTGGGTGACACAACCCCTCCCGGCATTTCAGCTCCCCCTTCAAAACAATGAAAGAATGGCCGAAGCGAAGCAGCTCTCCATGGCTCTCCATGGTCTGCGAAAAAGTTTACAAACTCGACACTAAACTCTCAGTACTGAGCCAAGCAGTTCCCACATCAGTTGACTGAGCGGAGCTTCATCAAATACAAAACTCTTTTCACATACGAGATAGACACTCACTGAACTCAACACAAAGAGGCTGGCAATCATGTATTTCAATGGTAATGTCTCTGATAGGTGGGAAGCTTAAATTAAAAAAGTTGGCTCACAAGGATTTACTCCTACAACTTGAATACTTGTTTAAGTAACTTTTGATAAAAAATTTTTGGTGACAGTCAACTTTAATTTAAAAATTAAAACTTTAAAAAAGGATTTTGGTTTTTGATTATTGATGCATTTGCCACACCTGTCATCCCTCGTTACCTCCTTTGTTTGCTTTTTATTCTCCTTGTGTTTGCAGTCCTGTGCTGGTTCGTCGTCTGTACACTGTGTGTTTCCCTGCTGTCAAGTCAAGTCAAGTCAAGGTCAAGGTGAAATCAAAGTCAAAGTCAAGTCAAGGTCAAGTCAAAGTCAAGGTCAAGTCAAAGTCAAGTCAAGTCAAGTCTTGTCTTCCCCCTTGGGGTAGTTTTGTTTGTAATTTGTTTTATTTTTATTATTAATAAAGCCCATCAACTGATGGGCCTATTACCTGAGTCCTCACTCCTTTCAACACACCCACACCTGACAGCATGATCCTCCAAAAATAATTCTAATGCTGATTTGCTGCTCAAGAAACATTTCTTCTTATTATTAATGTTGAAAACAGTTGTGCTGCTTAAGGCAAGACATCCCAGGTGAATAGGGTAAACAAATAACTAATAAATATCAACCATACTTCCAAGGTTGATTGATTACATAAAAAATTGCAAAAAAAATTTTGTATTACAAGTTTTCTGCAATTTTGTTTAAATATGCAAATGAGGTGTTATCTAATTAAATATGCAGTAATTTGCACACATTTCTAGAACAAAAATCTGAACATTGGATGAAGTCAGGTTAAAAAATCTTGTTTGATAAAACCTTTGACTCTAATATATCAAAAAAATGAAACAAGATGTTTTTCTTTTTACCCTATTCACCTGGGGTGTCTTGCTTTAAAGTCAGCAGATGCAAAATTCACTTTTATATGGTGTTTGCATATAAATGTGTCTTTGCAGTGTGTGGACACAACCACCATACAATGAAAAAAAATCCATTCACTCCTTTTTTTTAATCCTCAAAAAGTCTAAACACTCTCAATAATCGGCCCGTTTGGATTTTCTGAGCACTATGTCATAATGCTCATACTCCGCCCACGACCACTGACGGACTGTACCTTATTAGCATATTTTTGCCCTCAGCCATTCGACACCCCCCATGGCATAGAGCGGGTGGGGTGAGCAGTTGCTCATTATCATTTAAAGAGACATGCACCGAAACAGGTCACTGTGAACAAAGCTATTTTTGAGGAGGTAAAAAGGGTGTTATTTTACACAACCAGAGGAATTTTAAACAAAGTATATTACAAACTTTACATGAACACCCTAAAGAATCATACCAACTTGTGGAAAATAGGCATCCGATGACCCCTTTAAGCAACACAACTGATTAAATTAAAAATCTCTTTTTATCACCCCATAAGTCAGAAAATACTATCAACAGCCAGAAATAAATAAATTTTCGCCCTTATTTTTAGGAATAAAATGTTGTATAAAATCAGAAAAAATGATATTTGAAGAAACCCCTCTGTAAAAACCTTCAGAATATAGATAAGAATAAAACTATAAAGTTTAGTGTATGTAAGTGCTACAGAAGTGGAGATTTCTGGCTCAATAGGATTTTGAGAAAACCTTTAAAGATATATACTGTAATTGAAATCTACAGACGCAAATAGATAAGTGCTCTAAAAGATAGTTAAAAGTGTATGTTGGATGTTTTCTTTCCACTTGTCTGAAAAAAACACTTTATGAAAAGGCAAAAAGCCCAAAATCTCAAAATAGACAGATGCATGAAAAAAAAATGTTTTTGCCTGTAGTGTCTCGCCTTAATATTTAGCGGAAATGTTATGATGAATGGAAGTTCAAAAGAACAGCAGTTAACTAAAATGGAAATCTTTTGTAAAAAGGGTTAGTCTCTACTGTCCCTTTTGATCAGTGTAATGCATCCATGCTGAATAAAAGATTAATTTCTTTAAATATAGTACTGACCCTAAAACTTTTGAATGGTAATTTAAGTTTTGTGATTTGATTAACTTGACCTGTAGCTGTGCACTACTATTATCATTCATCCTTCATTTTTTGCCTCCAGCAGATAAGGAGACTTTTTTCACGGGTAGACAGCTTATCTTATTCCTATGGTGCAGACAGATAGTGAGACAGGCAAAGTAAAGCCCAGGACACCCCTTGGAAAATGTTTCCTGCAACATCACTGCTCATTTACAAGCAGAACAGGGAGTGGGCGCAATCCCATAAAATTACCCCTAACATGGGCCCCGGGACTGAGAGCGGTCTCTGCACAAAGCGTCCTTGTGCCTTCCCAAAGAACGCTGCTGCCCTTGAATGCCAATGTGCCATGATTCACCACTGCTCGAAGCAAATATTTTAATTATCAATTAACTATTCGTTTTATAATGGAGTTGCATATTGTGGCTGTTAAACAGTGAAACACACTGGAAAGTTATAATAGTTTGGTCAAATATCACAATTGGGCTGGGAGAGCACAGTGGTCTGGAAGAGAAATCAACTATATACTATCAACCCTATAAATTCAATTTACTTTGAGTCACAATTATCTTTTAAAATGTTTTATTCTGTGGTGGAAACAAGCTTCCATACGAAGTACAAAATTCACTTTCAAACCAAAAGATTTATGTTGGTCAACGCAGCAAATTCATCCAACTTGAACCTGTTGTGAGATCTGCATTGGGAAATCTTAAGCCCCCCCACGAAAATCCAGATCGCATGAATTCCTATTGAAATAACTAGATTTCACCCATGGAAATTCGTAGGAGAATGGTGAATGTGTCCACACCTCAACAATAGAGACTAATGTGAGAACATCATTTGTGTTTACCTGCACCTCTCGAGCATGGTAAGCGATGATTAGTCCAAGAAGGATGACGGTGGAAAGGCTGATAAGACACTTCAACGCCAGAGAATACATTGAGCTCTGTAAAACACATACACATACTGTTATTAGTACACACACCATTTTTATTTCACAGAGAAATATTCACTTACAGGTGCTAACCCTGTGTATTTGTGGGGGAGGGGATCACAGAGAAAATTAAAAAGCTAGTTAAGCAAAAAATTAAATGTCTGGCATCCTTTTATTATAAACTCATGTGACTGACTTGACATGAGCTACAAACATGGTTGTTTTTTTCCATGCAATTTCAATGAAGAGCTTCAGAAGGATGCAAAAGTACTAGAAGTATTTTAAAAGTGACTCGTACACTACGTTCCAAATCTTCTGAACTCATACGTTAGATCTGTGTGACGAACAGATGGAAATTTTTAATCATGAGATAAAATTCCCTGCAATTACATCAAATCAGAGTCTGTCAGATGTTACATCCCTCATGAATAACAACTGGAATTTCAATCCGAATCTATCATATGGCATCAGAAGATTTGGAATATACACTATTGTTCAGTGGTTTGGGGTCAGCAAGATTATTTTTTTAAAGCAAGGAATACTTTTATTCAGCAAGGATGCATTAAATTGATCAAAGGTGGCAGTAAAGGCATTTATAATGTTACAAAAGTTTTCTATCTCAAAAAATAGTAAGCAGCACAACTGTTTTCAACATTGATAAATATAAGAAATGTTTCTTGACTGCAAAATCGGCATATTAGAATGATTTCTGAAGGATCATGTGACACTGAAGACTGGAGCAATGATGCTGAAAAATCAGCCTTACCATCACAGGAATAAATTACAATATATTGAAATAAAAATGTAAATTGTATTTACTGTATTTCTCTGTTATTTTACTGTATTTGTGATCAAATCGAAAGCAGCCTTGTTAAGCATAAGACACTCATTTCAAAAACATAAAAAAATCTTACTAACACCAAACCTTTCACCTCATTAGATGTACAACCCACTTTTATGATTTCTCCATAGGCATTTTCCAACCTTGTTGGAATCATGGGGGGGGGGGGTATGATATTGTTCTGAAATTCACCTTTTGTGTCCCATGGAAGACAAATAATCCTACCGGTTTGGAAAGACATGAGGGTGAGTAAATGATGAAAGAATTTTAATTTTTAGGTCAACTATCTCTTTAAATAAAAAATGAACAGCACAATCACAGCATGTGCATCTGTGCCATATAGTCTGCCAAGACATTTTTAGTGTATTTTCATAATCTATGGATTACATGCACATCACTTCAAACTACACACACACACACAAACACACACACACACACACACACACGCACGCATACTCAAATGTTTGTCTGACTGGGTGTGATTGCAGGCATCTCACCTTGACACCTATATACTAATATACACTACTGTCTGCTGGACAAATTTAATTTAATTAACACACACACACACACACACACACACACACACACACACATTCACGCACATCTTGCTTAAACTTTCTCTTGACTGAAAAGCTAAAGTTCTTAATCATTTCCAGCCTGAGCCTCAGTGCTGTCCAGCTGAACCACACACATTATTAGATTGGCCACCAGTGGGTCTAATTTAAGGCTCCATATCGGAAGCATTATTCTACAAGGACAGACAGACAGTGGTGTCTGGGGGACCAACGGCTCCTCAGTCTCTCACTCTCACACTGACACACACCCACACACACATATATAAATACACAGGGCTCCTAACTGGAGCACATACACACTACCCATCCAGGGACTAACAGCTTATCGATACAACAACTGCTGCGTTTCATTCTCTGTCAGGCTTTTAAACAAGTCCTAAAGATGATTTTCTCTAATAGGTGGAAAGATTTATTGTCCCTATATATCAACGGGATTTATCTGAGTAGATGTTCCTTCATCAACCCCACTGTTGGTCCTGGAACAACATCAGGAGATGTTGGACATGGTAAAGCCATTACTGTCTGGAAACTAATTTTAACTCACCCAAAACGTACAAATATGCACAGACAATAATGCAAATGCACATTAACTTGAACTTGAGCTAAAGTTACATGCCAGGCAAAATGTATAACTCACATTGTGAATAGGCTGTTGCAAAAAAATGTACAACATACAATGCAGTGTTCTTAACAATTTCTATTAAATAAAAAATCACAGGCATGAAGCAACAATTCAAAACCCTACCTTCTAAAAAGTAGCTAATACTTCACTATGCTCATTATATGCTATTATTTCAGGAGCAATAAGGACCATTTTTTGTGTTTTGTTTTATGTAAACCCATTTATGTTTAAAACATATTTAAATGTTATAGTTTGACACATTTGTGTAATTTTTGTCCACTAAAATGATATGCCGATTCAAATTAAAAATGAAGTTAAAAGGACTTAAATATAATTATTTATATAATGCAATATAATATCAAATATGATATAATATAATTATATTTTTAACAAATAATAAAGGCAAAACTAATTGATAATTATAATATATTATACCATATTCTAGTCGATATTATTATAATAAACAAATACTTTCGCCGTTATTATTTATGTTAAATATATTTTAATTTTAATATAATATAATACAATATAATATAATTATAAAAATAAATAAATATAATAGAAAGGGATCATCTGTGTTCGTTCTACATTTAGTTCATCACTTGTAGTTCAGTTTCCTGTGTTTCTGTTAGTTGGTTTCTCATTGTTTCATTCTCATTTGCACCTGTCGTTCATTTCTTTGATAGGTTTGTCTGTGTAGTTAAGCTCTGGGTTTCTTTCTGGTCATTGTCAGTTCTCGTTATGTGTATAGCAATTGTTTTGTTTTCGTAGTGTTCTGCACTGCTGCACACACTGCTGCGATTAGATTTTTTTCTCACATTTAATGCACCTGGAACGTGAAAAAAATATATAAGATTAGATTAGATTTAGTAGATAGTACAGTGGATATTTAACAGGAGAGTCAAGGGAGAGACACCCTGTTCATTATATGTAATGCGAAACACACTATCCCCCATAGCACTGCTCCAACATATTGACTAATAAAGGAAACTTCTAAAATGAAATTAAAACATGTCATGTCAGAGAGAGATCTTTACAAGAGGCCTTTTGTTGAGGATGCTATATTTAATGCATATGCGGTCATGGAGGTCAGAATTTTACTTCCGCTTTCTTTTCACTTTCCCCAACCCCTGTCTTCTTGCTCTGCCTGCATTTTTTTTTCTTACCCTCCTCCTAAGTGAGTCTTCAGTGTCTGTGACATGACTATCAGAGCTCATGTTATATACTAGCGTGTGAACAGTGAGTATGACGAACAGACTCATGGCTAGATTAGCAGTTATTGATCCAGGTCATGATGGACACCATGCAGAGCTAATAGGCTTTCTGAGCTCCATTAACTCCATCAGCATTCTCTCACACGCTTAAAATATCCCTCCTGCTCTTCTTCTTTTCATTTCTCCTCCATCTATACAGCATCCTCTCTTTACTTCTCTATGGTCCTTTTATAAACACCGAGCAAAATGGCTCTGACGTCTGAATACACAGTCATCTTCAAGCCTTCTGTCTGTCACGCAGTTTACACAAATTCGCGCACAAACACACAAACACATTCGCAGTTGAATGTACCGCCACAAATGCACACCGTCATCTGTGATTCTAATGCAATTACTTCCTCTTTTTGATTTCTTCTTTTACCGATGGTGTTGGATTAAGTGATTCACTTGAAAATCTAAAATACAAGCCACATACAACCTGCAGTGAACACACACACAACGAGAGATTCTTTTCAGATCCTGAAACACAAACAAGACTCATGATGCATAAAGTGGCATGAAATGGAAGTTGCAATAGTCTTTTTTTCCCTGTAACTTATAACCGAGGCTTCTTGAACAACAAAAAATGTAGGGCGGGACTTTTTGAACATTAATTGGATTGTTGGAACGTTGTTGCTGATCTCCTGTGAGTGACAGGTTATCCCGTCCTTGCGTCAGTAAACATATCATCAGAGAAGTCATTGCAAAAGGGAGGGGAAGTTATTTTCATTAATGATTATGAGGTCACATTCATTTTTTTAAAAATGTGTGAGGTGCATGGATATATCATTAATAACCGAATAGAAAAAAAAAAAGATTTGTTCATTCTGATATCATGGTGACTTTAACCACCAAAGGATAATCAAGACCAGAGAAAGTGAAGGGGGATAAAGGGGGAGGAGATGGACCATATAGGCTAATCACCTTTTGATAGAGTTTGTTTATGCGCAGCATGCTTTTAGCATGATTTATGCTGAAGAAGCTACATTTGTGACACCATCAGTGTCAGATATCACTTTTGATTTAAAATGTGCTATTGAAATTGGAGATTTATGGAGATTTTTGTATTTCTGTCTTTCAAGTAAACAGAAAATGTACTTCTACAGACATAGAAAATAGCTGCTACCAAGATGGCTGCCATATGGACCGTCCTTTAAAGGGGCTTTTTCCTGGACAAACACAGATTTGCAGATGATTAATGTCACTGTATGTGCAGTGTTATGAGTGTGTGACCCTTCATTCGGAGCACTTTGTCTAAGTCAAGCAGTCTAATGATCTGAACCCTCTGGCCAAAACAATCGCACACACGCCACACTTTATCATTCACCCTGACCTACACTCACCCCATACAGAAAAACACAGCAAATAAACCACAATCAACCTTTATAAACACACACATAAGCCAATAAATACACACACCGCCAACCACAGTTGGTAATATGAGAACCTGATCTGTCACCTTTACAAGAGGAACTTTATTGCTCAGAGGTTGCTCATTCATAGCTCAGATTACTTGGAGTTTTTATTTATAATTTCTTTCATCTGTTTTCTCAAAAAAAGCACAAATGACACAGCTGTTGACATATTGAAGAGAGCTGTGAAAATGGTGTGCCTAGCATAGCTCAACCTAGCTAAAGGTACGGTAAAAGTAGCGTAGCTCTTAGTTTGGCTGATGGTATTGGTACTTTTTAAATCATGCAGCTTTTCATGTAGTGAAGCTATGTTATTGATTACATTGCAGGCAGCGTTGAGTAAACGTTACATAGTTGATTATCATAATTTCAGCAATAAAGACATGTATTCTCGGTTGGATGGTGAGACTCAAAAAACAATATATAATTAATGAATAGATAACTCTTTTGAATATGTTTCTTCTCAGTGAAACGGTCAACCAAATTACAGTTTACGATCTAAACTGAACTTACGATGTTTAATATGAACATGAAAAATAAGTAGCTTATTGCTAAATTTACACTGCAAATAGGGCACAGAAGCTCTTCTGGAATGCCATTTAGGTGTCTTTACACAAATGCTGCTCAGAAGTGACAAATGCATTTACACAGCAATTTCAACTGTATACTTTGATATAGGGGCTGAGGTGGGTCAGAGCAGGCATAAATTGGTCAGGCTTTTATGCAGTATTATGTCTTTACACAGAATTTTGAGCAGGCACAGAGCAGCCTTAACTATGCTGTGTAAAGGACCCTTAAGTAACAAGCTACTTGTTACATGTAAACAATTCAATTCCTGATATCAAGAATTATAATTTCATCTAGTGAAGCTTAAATTCTAGATATCTATAAATCATATCCAGCAAATTAATTAATGTTAACCTGGCTTGCCATATTTTTTAGGGTTACCGACTAAACTGTTATATTAAACCACAAAACAAAAACGCTACAAAAACACACATCACCACCAAAACCAAAACCAAAACCATGTTAAAAAACAGTAATGTATCTCACTTAATGAAAAACACACACACAGATAAGGCCAATTACACACCGAGTGGCACACACACACACTTGATTACACACTGACATAGACCATTACACCCCCTGAAAACCCAATTACATACTCCGAGGCCAAGGAAAAAATGGAAACACACACAGCCTCACCTACATGCACGCAGTCATACAGGCACATACATTAAGCTTACAGCATTAATGGCCATTTGAAGGTCCTTTTAATTCCATGCACTATTGCCCCCTCGCTCTTTCACTGACCATTCCTCAGGCTGTCCATCTACTCTCATGTTTCTTTTCCTTTTCCCCCTTACTCTCTTTTTTTTTCTTTATGTACTGATGATTATTGCTCCTGTGAGAGTGCTGTAAAAGCGTTAGTGTGGCAGGAGTGGGATTAGGGTCGGGCAGCCCACTGGATCACCCCTTATATATGTCTTAGAGATGAATTACACATAAACACAGGTTTGTTTTTTCTAACATGGTGGGGACTGTCCATTGATTCATATTGTTTTAAAAATGAGCAAAATACATTTTCTATCCCCTTTTCACCTAAATCTAATCCCCACAGAAAACTTTATGTGTGTGTGTGTGTGTGTGTGTGTGTGTGTTAGGGGTTTAATATATTTGAAAATGTAATATATTTCTGTGATGTCAAAGCGGAATTTTCAGCATCATTACTCCAGTCTTCAGTGTCACATGATCCTTCAGAAATCATTCTAACATGCTGATTTGATGCTCAAACTTAGTCCTCTACACACTTTTCCCTGAATAAAAACCCAGATATACACACACACAGTGCCCCACGACCTTGTGCACTGGCAACAGATGTTGATCTTCCAAAGGTGTTCCTAAGATGTTCCAAAGGGATGCGTGACAGAGTGACGAGGGTGTGAAAATTAAGTATTGATTTGACAGATGGAGCTTTTCCCAGGTATTCAGGGCTGATCAGGGTCAAGCAGACATGTGAAGCTGGAGATGGATGGCTTTAATGCATGCGGCCTCGTACAACTCTACACGCGATTGAACAATTTCATGACCTTTTTTATGTTATCCAATGAATACTGAGCAATCTGACCACATTGAAAACTCAAAATGCCTCAAAATATGACTTAATCCTGGAAATAAACAGAGTTCCAGAATATTTACAATTGTAAAATGCTATGCCCAAACATACTGTAGATTCTGCACTATTTCTAGTCAAATAATTTTTTTTCTACAGACAGTATGATGATTTGCTTCCACTAAAACTCAAGAAGCTCTTTGGATCATCTGAAATCATAATGGAAAACATGATTATCAGATTTTCATCAGGAGTTTGTGCAGCTTGAATGCTGCTGTCATTAAAAACAAGAGAGGAAAACCAAACGCTAAGACACTCTTAAACTTATGTTTATGCTAATAATATAATTTATAATCAAAAAGAAGTCTAAGTAGTCATTAGTCAGCTCAGACTTTTGGACCCCACTGTACCGCATATATCAGCTGTGCTTTAGGACAACAATTCAATTATTTTGCATGTAATATAAGTAAATAATAATAATTTATACATCGATATTTTTAATACAATAAAAAGTTGATATGAAAGAGCAAATATTTACCGGTATATGAAATACAACAATGCTAGTAACACGCAATGGTTTCGATTTAACACTGCATTCTTTCGTGCTATTCTTATCAGCTCTCGCTCTCTCCTGTTCCTTTTACCTGTCTATTTAAGGAAGGAACGATGTGTAAGGAGTGTGAAGGGACCAGACACCTCCGGAGGAACCACAGCAGAGCGTGTAAGGAGCAAACACATCTTCACACATACAAACACCTATTCACATCCACAACATTTGCATGTAACATACCTTTGCACAGTTGTATAAAATATATTTAACTATATACATGATTTGAGGATAAATTCATTAAACTAATTGCAATTAATTGCATGTAACTATTTTCAGAGAAAAGCCCCCAAACAAAGATAAGTGAAAGACATTACATAATTGTGTAATGTCACACTTACATGAGACCACAGCAATAGGAAACCACAACCATCCAATCAATTCCTGATGGGCTTTCTTTTTATTGCATTTTTTTTTTTTGATGAGTAATGCACTAAATAAATGCATTAAATCAACTAACCATAATATGCACACTTCTACTGAGATCAGCATACACATACCAAACTAGTGAAATCTTCATTTTTATATGCTCAAGCATAGACAGCCTTCTTCAGCTTCTTTGATTCAATGTGCACACACAACTGCCATTTCAAAAGAGACGAGAGCATTAAGAGGTTAGGAAAATGTTTTGGACATAATGATGCCTCATCAGGAATTTCCTGCTGGTTTCCATCCTTTCAAAAGCAGCTGTCTCACACATACACACACACACACACACACACACACACAGTTCAAGCGGTGCAGTAAAGCCATCAATGGGCGCTTGATGGTGTGCAGAGGTGATTATCAATAATCGGTATAGCCGGTCACTCAGAGATGTGAGCGTTCGGTAGCATCTAAGCAGTCGCTTTCCTTATTAATTCCCTCTGCCATCACTCAATTTTCCATTAAAATAATCTTGTTTCAAATGGGAGTTATTCACTATATGGGGGGTTTGAGGAGAGGTAATTCCCCATTAGATGAGTCGAATCAAATTGAAGCAGTTTGGAGGAAGTGGAAGAGCATCAGTATCTCGCATGTCTCTGGACTTTCAACAGTAATGCACTGAGAGAAAAGCCCTTTAATTGCTCTGAGAGGCGATCCAGCACTAACAGACTTCAATTGTGCTGTTTTATAATGGCTATAATGGTATACAATCAGCATGGCCATTATTCATGAGCAAACTTGACTCACTCACCCATTTTCCATCTCAAATAAAGAGATTTTATTACAGCCTTTCATTTCATCTCTTCTAACACTCACTCGCTTTTCTCTCCCTCTCCAATAACACTCCCCCGTTCACCGCCCACTACAATAACAGAGAGAGAGAAAGAGAGAAAGAGCACTAAGGATAGTGAGTACAAGAAAGAAAGAGAAAAATATCCAGACCCAGAATAATTACCAGGAGAGAAGAGGAAAGGAATCGCCAGAGAGAGGAAAGGGAAAATGAGTACAAGAGAGAGTGAAAGAATGAGCAAAGAGAAGAAAAAAATGTGTGTGACAGAGAGAAAAAGGGAAACAAAGCGTAAGTGGAAAAGAGCGATAGACAAAAGAGAAAACCACAGGGAAGACAGGCAGCGAAAGAGAGATACTGAGACAGAACAAATTTCCTATATATCTGCCATATCACAAGCACCTGTGCAGAACAAGGACCACAAACACACGTACAAGGGATTTCCAGAATACATGCTGAGACAGATCCATTCAGAACAGTGCCAGATGCAAACGAACACCTCATAACGCTCGCACAAACCCACTCGCGGACAGAACACACACTTCAGATGACAGAGTTGTTCCAAGACCTACTGAGCATTTTAAACAACACAAAGTATTGTTTATTCTGCCTTCTAAGACACCTCGTTTTAGACAAATTTCAAAGGAGCATTGCATGTAGCCTTCAAGGTAAATGCAATCCCAGAATGCACTGCGGCAAGCTCATCAAAAAAGAAATCCAATATGGTGGAAAATGCAATAGAACTATCGATTATTATAATGAAAATTAGCAATAAAAACATTACAGTGTCAATAGAATGTACAATTTTACCCAATATTTGCTGTATGTGTGCTGTGTTTTTAAGCTCATTGGAGTATCCAGTTGTTAGCTTAGCAACATGCTAATGTCAAACTCTATTGGAGTCAATAGAGTTGAGTAATGCTTTGTAATGTGTCCCAAATTGTGCGATTTTACCTAATATTTATGTGTACTATGGGTTTTTAAGCTTATTAGAGTACCCAGCTTTTAGCTTATCAACATGCTAACATAAAACTCTATTGGACTAAATTGAGAGATGAGTATGCCTACATATAGCGCCCTAAATGGGTCACTTATAAGGTTCAATAATGCTTTTATTAGTTAATATTAGCATATTAGCTTCCTGTCATCAACAAAAATCAGGCAACTGACACCAAAGTTGACAATGAGCTCGGCTCTGTCTGTCCATTTCTTACTCACCGCACACACATTCAGCCTTCAATCTGAGGCTGTGGCTTTTACAGTGGAAAACATTTCACCTTGACACGAAATGTTAGTTACATTCAATCCTTTTAACGTAACGGCACAAGAATCAGTCACTTACCTAACTTCAGCCTCACTGATTTTGAGACTTTGGCTTTATATAAAATATTACTAGTCTGTAATTCAGCTGAAGTGAACGTCAGTTCTTGTCTTGAGTAACACTATGTAGGCTGTAATGGCAGTTACATCTACTTTGATCATCAAGCAACACTTGATGTTTAGCTCAAGCACAGACTGCGTGGATGCGTGTTCTCGTCTCTCATGGGTTTGAAACTTATGCAGAGCAAAATGGATGTTTGTCATGTATAAATAAAGAGACAGTATACTCCTCCAAAATGTATAAATCTGTTTTAGGGAAGCTAAACACATACAGTCAACCCACACTCCTTTCTGTATTAAACTGTTTCAGTATTGGGTTTATTGAGCTCCTGATCAACATGCTTTCAATTTCCACAAACAATTTTGACTCATCTCTCAGTTCTTTACAGTCTTCACAGTAAAACACTTGATGTAAGTCTAGACAGCGTGGAGGTTTAAAAAGTAGAAACGTGTAGCTCGAATGTTGGTTGGCAGTAAATTATTTATAATTCATTGATTCTCACTACTACTACTTTATCATTTCAATTTTCAGAAAAGTTCAGAAGGTCTTCCAGGTCAGACCAGCCACTAGTCATGTACCTGAAAACTGTAAGCCACACAGCATTTGATCACTGGATTTACAGAAATCATTTCACTTTTTAGAAGAGTTTTCTCATCATTGCATATCTAAAGAACTCCTGATGAACACATTAATTACTATTTGAATTATCATTCAGTGAGTCATTTAAGAATGTATTACTGTCTTCGGAAGGCTTTTGTCTTTTAAACACATTAAAATGTAAAAGTTTAGGTCATTTCATATTGTCATGCAATGCAGGCATTCCCCCAACTTTTTTTCAGCTGAACCTCTTTGACCTAATATATTTAATTGAAGTACCCCCTGAGGTTTAAAGTTAGATCAATAATAAAATTAAGTCAATAATACTTTTAATAATAAATAATACAATTCGGTGTTCTCTGGTGTTGGTTAATTGTCATATGACATGCAGGTAAACAAATAAAATATTTATATTATTCAAATATTTTTAATAATAATAATAATAATAATAATAATAATAATAAATATATATATATATATATATATATATATATATATATATATTAGTGTATTATTTTGATTTATTTTAATTACAAAAGTTAATGATTTAATTAATCAATAGCTTTTAATTAAACTCACAAACCCCGTGCCTGATATGTAATGCACTTAATGTTGTTGATAACAAAGAATGGAATATATTTTCTTTCTTTTGTATTTTTTATATCTATATGATACAAGATTATCCCATTTAAATCAATGTGATAAAATGATTTAGGTCAAAAGTAATCTAAAGTCAGGCCTAATCAAAAAGTAGTCAGATTATATTACCTGAAATTTGTATGGATTATGATACTAACTACAATTTTTGTCATGTAATTTTGAATCAGTAACCGACTACAATTTGTTATTACTAATCTACCCAGCACTGGCCACTGTATGTTTGTAAGGGATGATTAAAAATGTTCTTCTAGGAACTTGTTTTGGATCCAGAACATTCCTTTAAATAAAGTTTCTAAGCATTTCTTAATCATACAAATATTACTGATCTCTACTCCATTTTAGAAATCTCAGCTGTCCAAAATTCTTTCTGAGCCTACAGACATTTGATCCTGTCAACATTACGAACCTTGAATGTCTACTGCAATGTGTATGTTCACTAAGATAGACAACTATTTAAAACATTCATGCTCACGCCAGATTCACAGGTGCATCATTACTGTCCTCTGTTCCAAAAAGGTGACAAATGCCATACCAATTCTCCATGGATGTTTGTTTTGAGAGTTGATTTTCAGCCTAGCTTGTGAATCATGATATGGGCCTTGCACCCTCTGAATAACAGAAGCTCCTGTGATGGTTTTCTGCGATCACACACTTCGTGCCCATTCAAACTGAGAGGGCTTTGAATGCAACTACCGAAAAACATTTATTTATATCTCTGATGATTATGTCGCAGGATTATTGTTGGTGTTTGTTGCAAAAAAATCACGCATTCACATTGCACATAAATATGCACTAAATATAGTCACTCCAAATGAGTCACACTTTTCATAGTTCACTTGCTTTAAACTAAATTCTGTCATCCTCTAATCCACCCTCACGTTGCTCAAAACCTGTGACTTTTTCCAGTGGAACACACAAGCAGTTAAAAAGGTCTAAGCTGCTATTTTTTATAAAACGAAAATGCAACTGATCATTGGCTTTGAAAGTCAGTTTAAAAATGTGCTTAGTTTATTTAAGTTAAAAAACAACAACAACACTAAACAGAAACTATGGCACGGTGCGGTCACATTTCGGTTAAATTTTTTGAGGAAGAAAAGGTCCATTGACAAAAGTGTAGAAATGTATGAAGCACCATTTACACAGAAGTCAAACCAAAAGCAGCTTTCTGTTGGTCCCGATGAAGCCGATGCAAAATCTGCATTGTTAAATGTTTCGCCATCACGTGAAATTCCCAATCGCATGGATACCTATACTGAAATGAGTTTTTTTGTTCTCACATGTCAAGCAAGCACTGTTGGGCTGCCGTTTTTTTTTTTTTTTACCATATTTGATGTGCTCAATGCATAAGCATTGATCAATGTTTATATAAAAGTCTAAATTAAAATTTGTATCATATAAACTCACGTCTCATCAGAAGACTTGGATTAACCTGCTGGATTCATGGAAATTATTTTTCTGATCTCATTTTGTACTTTTTGATGCTTCAAGTTTTGGTTGCTTGGACTTTCAATGGATGGACAAAAACGAGGGTGAATAAATTATGACAGAATTTCGTTTTTGTGTGAACTATTCCTTTGAGTGATTTTTGTGTGGTCAAACATCTGTTCTTGTTGGTTTAATCTCATTATGCAACTTGTATACTTCTTGATTTAATAGTCTGCACTACTATATGTATGGCTGCATCCAAGTTTTACCACCGATATTTTGGGAACATGGGAAGCATGTGCACTTTCATTCTTATTCACACAGACAGAGCAGGACCAGCAGGAAGTGTCCTCGTGCCCGACCATTCACCCAAGTCCCCGGTACACAAAGTCCTCACCTTATTGTAGACACCCCAGGACAGCTCGGTCTCAATCACCATGACAACAATGCCAAACATGCCGAATATGAGCGCATAGTCACTAAGTCTCTTCCTCTTTTCGAACAGTGCCCTCCTGTGGCCTAGTTTGTAGCCAATGTTCTGATTCTTACGTTTAGAGGCTTTGGAAGCAGTCCTCCCTGGCCCTCCCACGGCACCGCCCCTCCTTCCATTAGTCCCGCCCCCCGCCGCACCACCTAGCATGCCCCTGCTCTCAGAGAGGGCGTGGTTCTGGTGGTAGATGGACATTTGATTGGCCGAGGCCTCTACTTCATAAGCGTGTCCATAAGGTGGATCCTCTTTCGAGGAGATGATGATCTCTGGGGGGTTCTGGGATTGGGGTTGACTGTGCTGAGAGGAGGCCGCGGTCACCTGGCCCGCGGTCGCCCCGCCCTCTTTGGTGTCGCTTCCGCTGTCGGACTCGATGAGGTTCCGACGGGAGGCACTGAGGCGGCTGAGCGGCTTCATCACGCCACCGCTGTACTTGCATGAACTCATGGCGATCTCTGTAAAGGGGTTACTGTCCCGCCTGTGCACCAGGGGACTGGCCTGCCTGTGCTTACATCCCCTCTCTCGCTCCCTCTCCCGCTCCCGTTCTCGCTCAGTGGAAGGTGAATGTGAGGAGTAGAACAGCGCATTGTAGACAGGCGACGTCTCCCCACTCAGGCTGTGTTGGCTACCCAAGCAGGAGGAGAGCGGCGTGCTAGTGGGGTGGAGCGCATTTGGGATTGGCGTGGACAGCTGGGGCGTCATGGACAGGGGTAATTTGGGCAGCGACGCCGGGGGAAGGTTTGGCGTGGTGGGCGAAGGGGTGCCATTGAGACGCTCCAGGCTGCTGTTGCCCCCCGTATGATTTGAGTGGTTGGTCCCAGGGTAGTTGCCAGAAAGGGAAGCATGGGAAATACCACCGATAGGGAGGGGGAGACGTTGCTCTTCGTCTTCGCTCCCGCTGAGAAGGACCAGACTCAGAGAGGGAGGGGGATCCATGGCAACCAGGCTCCAGCAGGTTTGTTTGTGCTCTGCTCCTCAACTCTGGAGTTTAGTTGGAGGGAGAGAAAGGAAGAGTGAGAGTGAAGAACGTTATTTATAACCGAATTAAATTAGCAGGATCAAAAGAAGGCTGGATTAAATGGGGGACTCCCCTCATATTAATAAATGAAGGATGGATTGAAAGTGTTGGGTGACACCGAGTTGCTTACAATGTGAAGGAGGAGTTTGCGTGGAAGATCGTTGTGAGTGAAAAAAGAGAAAACTGATGAACCTATGAACCCATCCATTTCTACTAATCGCTCTGAGCTTTCTCTCTTCCTCCCTTTCTCTCTCTCTCTGACACCCCCTCCTCTCCTCTAGCTCCTTCCAGCAATATCTGTCACATAAATGCATGCAAGATTCTCTCTATTTTTAAGAAACTTATGCAATAGTCAAATTGTGGCCTCTGGACTGACCTGTGACAAATGCAAGACTCATCATATTACCATCACTGCACTGCACTATTTGGTATTTGTATTGCATCTAAAATAAATACATGCTAGAGAGCATAATATTGATCATTTAGTAGGCTACATTTATAATCATGTATGAATATTTACAACTAAGATTTTGATTCCATCAGACATCTTTCTCTCTGTCACTTACCTCTCTCCTGTCAGTCTATCTCCACCTTCATATGGTGATTTCAAAAGCAGTGCAACAATATTCCTCCACACTTTTTCTTTTTCATGTTGTCACAATCATGCCATAATTTCTTCTTCGGCTCGTTGTCAAGCTGTGATTCCAAATTGAAGGTTTTTAATGAAAGTAGTATAAAACGGTATTTATTTAAACGAGACTCCTACGGACGAAAGCTGTTGCGTTCAACACCTGAACAATGATAGAAATAAAAGCAGAAAATAAATAGCACGAAAGGATTTAGAGCGCTGTTTAATATTTCAGGAAATGTATCCACCCGTTGCGTTAATTAGCATTATTAGCCTCCTGTGAAGAAAAGCGCTTTAAAGTAGAATCTGGATATGAGTAAAGGTAAAAGTAGCGAGAGTCTGATATTGTGTAGAAATGGATGCATGTCCTCCAGATCTCACTCTGACAGCACGTCTCTCATACTCCCTCTCCCTCTCTCCCTCTCCCTCTCAACTTCTTTTGGGCTCCGTCTCTCCGCCCAAGTCCCTCCTCTCTTCTACTCTCATTGGACACACATCGCTGAACCAAGCAAATAAGCTCTGGAAACACTGGAAGAACATTTAATTTAGAAAAACCACCTGCCTCCTCCACTCCTCTTTCTGCCTTCATAGCACAAAGATTTTTCAATACAACCTAACAACAAGCGATCGAAATAAATAAAGATTAAATAAATTAAAAAAATATATCAATATTATAATAGTTGTTGTTAATCATAACATTAATAATTATTATAACATATTATTAAATAATTAATGATTAAATAAGCGTGACCTTTTAAACAAACAAACAAACAAATAAATAAAATTATGACACTTTCTTCTCTATTTTATGTTTTTATTTTGAGAGAAAAAGAACGATTCATTGATATCTTCATCAGTGATTAAATTCAAGTTGTCAAAAAAAGTGCCATGAACTTTTCAGTTAAAAAATTTAAGGCAAGAATTAAACGTAAGATTTCAATTTCAGTGGATTGCCATCTTTGCAGTGTAATCTGCACTCTTGCTCAAGGTCACCGAATCATGACATGTCAACGCCTCATCAGCATAGGGGTATGAACACGCAGCTGCCAAAACAGGTCGAAGTCCCACCAACAGGTGTCAAAGGACACAGCACCTAGCCTATTTCCCATAAAAGTAGACCTAACTGCCCCTTTGTCTCCGGAAACAACACCTGTCACCGGGAAATACACGGCAGCCGATGCCGGTCTAACAGACATCCCTTAAAATGACAACTTATATTCGTTAAAAATTTGTTTAATCATTTATTCACCCTCATGTCATTCCAAACTTTGACTCATTCTGTGGAAAACAAAATAAGATATTTTGAGAAATGCCACAGTGTTTTTTTTTTGTCTCCACACTCAATGGTAACCAAAACTGTTTTGTTACCAACATTCTTAAAAATATCTTCCTTCTTGAACTTTAATTTTTGGGAGAACTATCCCTTTAAGATATACTGTCAGGCAAACCTTTTAGTGACCACATTGCCAATGTTGACATCCGCTTTTTATAATGATCAAAAACCATAGCTGCCTATTCAGCGCATACGTCCACCACCGCACAGGACGCTGACTCTTGCTAATGCATGTAGATCTAAAAAAAAGGGATAACATGAAGAGAAAAAAAAGCACTTTAAATGGGTTTCCAGGTGAAAGTGGCTCATCACTTTGCTATCTCACGGCAACACTGTCCTCTCCATCATGTCATTATGTTCTGGCTCCGGTAATTACCACGTAAAATCCAACATTTCAGGCTCCCTAAACCGGATATAGCAGGATGGCGCTCCATCAACGTGGACAGAGAATATTTTACTTGACAGGCACGGATAAATTAAATACTCAAGTCACCTGGAAAGGCGATTTCCCCAGATTTAGTGACTATTACAGCACAATCCATATGTCGACCCAGTGGCATCATCGGCAGCAAGCGCTGTCCTCCTCATCCCGCGCGGTAGTCATGGTGATGATGTAAGGTCACACTATTCCCATACATGTGTTCGGTATCACATAATCTAAGGTGCATGACACAGGCTCAATTCCCCAGCGTTCAATCCAGGAGATATTAAAAGACTTTAATAGACTAAAGCCCCAGTCACAGATTTTGAGCATGCAAAATTTCTTTGGACACAGCAACGGTTGTGATATGATGTCACTTGATGATGTCTTTTTTATAAACATGGATTCAACATATAACAAATAGTCATACACTCAAAATGTAAAAAAACAATACAATCTACTCAACTTTACTGCACAAATATTGTTCTATACAGCCAAGAGGTCGTGCCGTGAGTGAGTTATCGATCTTCTACTGGTCACACGTCTTCACGTGATGCGACTTCGTATAGCTAAGAGTTTACCAAACTTGAACATTGGAACACATCAAAATGCTAAACTTTTTTTTCGCATTTTGCATTTGCGGTCTCACGCATTTGATTTGCATGCGTATGAATGGAAGTCATTGCAATGAAAAGTGTAGTGTGACCGCCCCTCTAAGAAATAAGTGGAAAAAAATAAACCAGCCACATCTGAAAGGGAACTGAAAGCTAGCGGCCCACTAGAAAGGTCAAAGGTGACCGTGCGAGGACAGTGACAAAATGCGACACAGCTGTCCAGTTCTAACCGGAGAAGATGATGGACATGAGAGCTAAGATCACAGCTCAGAGGACATGAGAAAGAAAAAGAAAGGGAGAAATTCACCATGCCGATTTCAGTCTCTTCGACAGGGAAGGTTATGGATGTGCAGAGGGGGAGAGTGACACCAAACAAGTGCTTTTGTTGCTTTTGTGAAGAGAAAAGGTCAGCTCATTCCTAAAGGACACCTATGAAGTGGTGTATTACAGTGTTAAAGTTCGAGAGAAAATGATAAATGCTGGGAAAACACTGGTCTGATAAATTTATATATAAATATATATATGACCAAACAACAGAATGAGCTCAGGCAGAGTGGTTACCATGCCAACACCAGAGTACACAGACAGTTGTCTTCTCTTTTCCCCCCTGTTGGATGAAACCCTTCTGTCCAAATGCCTTACAGTCTGCATCGACAGGAGGAGGAGCTCTCCATCTCACCTTGATCTTGTTTTATTTTAAATTGCACTACTCGCTAATAGACGTGTAGGCACAGCGTGTTTGATCCACGAGGCCGCGTTCATGCATCTAAACAGGCCGTAAAATTCCCATCATCTCCACCTGGATCGAAACACACTCACACACACACACGGATGCTAATCAATAGCAGAACAGCATCATTCGGTGGGCAGCAGGGTGAAAACAAACCCACCTTATTTGCTAATGTGAACTCAGCAATACTACACTTGAGCTATGCCTCATCCTCCGGTCCGTTCAAAACACACCATGTTCTCGAAGTCAGTGGGAGTCGTTGGTGACCCCAATGATTCAGTGGACATGCTAAACTCATGAAACGATCCATCAAATTGAGTCACGGCCCATAATCTTTCCTCCTGCCAGCCATTCGACTCTTCCCTCGGCTGCAGTCACATGCTTCCACATCGTTTGATGGTAATGAACAAAAAGGGTTCCCACTGACAGAGGCAGAGAAATTTGCGAGCGCAATGAGAGCGAGATAAAAGGGGTGAGAGTGGGAGCAGGACGGAGCAGGGAGAGAAACAAGGAATAATAAGAGAATGGAAGAAGAAAAGAAGAAATGACAGGCAGTAGGGTGTGAGTGATGGGGGGCAGAGGGAGAAAGAGAAGGAGAGACAGATGGACAAACAGAGACAAGTAAACAGAAAGAGAGAGGGGTGCCACAGTAACAGTCTGGTGCTACGTCAAATGCTTTGCTTTAGATCCCGTACGAGTATGAACACACACACACACACACACCGCATATCCCTTTCCCAAAGAAATAACTATACCCTTTAATGGAAAGACACGGAGAAAACATGCACATGTTGGTCTAAAAATACACCTGGCAAAAAAATAAATAAAAAAATAGCAGGCTTCAAAAACAGCAGGCGCAGAGTCTAAATAATCCACACAGACAAATGCAACACAATCGTGGTGACGTCTTCGCTCTTGAAACAAACACACTCAGAGAGCAGTATTCTTCATGTTTGCTAATGGACTTCCTTACTGCCCACACGCTCAGGCTCAGTGCTACATCAGCACATAGCTACACCATCCCGTCCGGCCATAATGTTCTAGGGTTCGCTAAATGTTCTCCTACTGTTACAACTTGGCTGATGAGACATGTCTTAAATGTTTTGGAAGACAATTTTGAATGGACAGAGTAACAAAAGAGTAGAATCCGTGGCTCTGTGATGCTGGAGAATTCGATCAAAGTCTGGCAATATAAAGATGCTCTCAATTTGTGATGCACTCACTGAATGATTGGTGATCATTGGCATCTTAGCCAGTATCGCTTTTGTTGCCCCAATAAGAGCAAAAGCTAGATTCTTTTGTCAAAATATTGACACAATAGGTTTTGTTTTGCTTTTTTTATCAAACGTTTTGTTTTGCAACAAATTATGTTAGATTCTTGTCATAGCCTTATTATAAGACTGAAAATACAATTCCTCTTTGATTTTTGACTGCTGCCAAATTTTATGAAAGGTTTGTTTTGTTTTTAATTTAGTTTTTTAAATTTTGAGTTTTGTTTTTGTTTTTGTTGAAAGTTTATTTTGCAACAAATGATGCTGGATCCCTAGTCTTTTGCTAATACGAGTGAAAATACAAATCCTCTTTAATGCATGACTGCTGCAATATTAGTTTTTTTGTTGTTGTTTGTTTTGTATTGTGTGTGTGTGTGTGTGTGTTGAAATTTTTGTTTTGCATCAATCGCCTTTCTGCGTCCGAAATCGCATACTGTATAGTAGTACTACATTTGATTGAACTTACTTCACAGTTCACACCTGTTAAAAAATATGTTCTATATAGTATGAAAGAAATTCGTATGTACTACATCTGCCATGTTGTCATTGTCATGTCATATGGCGTCTTGCTTCAACTCCATTCACAAATCCTCTCCCGTGGCCTCATGGGATAGTAAAGTGTCCATTGAATGCGCACTTCAGAATAGTAGTGGGTCATATGGGTATTTTTCCCCTACTGTTTTATGAATACTTTTCACATACTTTTTTTGTCCTTATATAAAAGTAGGCATATTCTGACGCAGCACTTGTCTTTAATTCACGAGTGTGAAGATACAATTTATCTTTGATGTATGACTGCCGCAAGATTTTTTTCTTCTTTTAGTTTTATGTTTTGTTTTGAAATGCTAGAGATGTAACAATCTGCCTAATAACTGCTGCTATCCACTGAACATTAATCTGAATTCTGAATTCAATTCCATTGAATTTCTAACAATTCATATCTAATTAGTGTTTACACTGGTCTACAGCCAAAATACTTCTGAAATAAATGTAGTCAAACTTTACTTATTCTGGGTCACTGAGAACAAAAACGATGCTTAAAACTGTTGATTGGCTCTAGTTTTCAAGATATGCTATTGGGTTGACCCTTGACTTGGCAATGGCAGAGGAAAAGTGAGTTATAAAGAGAAGGGATCTCATTTTAATTCAGAAATTACTAAAATACCTCTTTGACTGGATCTATGAATGAATCTATGACTGGCTTTGGATATACTTGCTTTTTAGGTAAAACAATGATTAATGCAATCTGAAGCTGGTATTGCGTCATACACGCTATGAATTGCATCATGTTATTCCTAAAAAAATCATGGATGATGCCTTCATAATAAAACTACTACTGAAGTTCTACTGAACAAATTTCCTAATATCAGCTCTAGAAATCATACAGAAGGAGTGCAAAACTGGACCACAGCCCTTCAGATTTTAAATCCAACCTTGCTCCGTCCAACACACATACCTGTAGTTTTCAAATACTATCTACAAAATAGATGTAAAATGTAAAAACTTAAATATTTTGGAAGCAGTTGCCAATCAGTTGTTTAATGATCGTATTTGATTTCAGCACATCAAAATACATAATAAATAGAACATTTTATCTCTGAAGCAGACGACTTCTAAAGAATTGTAGACTAGTGTTATTAATGAATTACTCATCCCCAAATATTTAAAATCAGATCTATAACAAATCATTTTTGTAACCTTTGCCACCCTGCATATGATTTAAAAAAAAAAATCAGATGTATGGCAGCTGTATGACTGCACTTTGTTTCTCAAATTAGCATCTATTGCAAATATGAGCCAACTGTTATTCTTCCCTCTAATTAAATATTACAGACGTTCTGATTAAATGTATTCTAAGATGTACTGCCACTGGAATAAATGAGTTAACATAGTCAATAAATCTTGTTAGGCAGAAAATATCAGGATTTTCAACCACTCACCAAAAGTAATAACAGCAATGAAAATCACATTTTAATTCTATAATAAGGGACTCCACCTTAACCCTTGCCATGAACACTGCCGGCTGTTGTCTGGCGTATGAGGACATTTACTCTGTTCTCTCCCTGCCATCTATGTGAGCGCTGGACACTTTGAAAGCTTTCTCATTACAGACATACCACCTGCAGCCCCTGGAAAATTCCCTAAACTAAAGGTGATGCGGTCAGGGTTCGCCTACTATAAACAGATTACTACCTAAATACCAGTCCATCATCCCTACCCTCTACTCTCACCTTTTCCATTCCCCACTCTCTCCATTTCAGTGCTCCTCTTTTTCGGCCACTGCCTTTTGCTCTAACCTTTTCAACCTCTATTAAATGTTCATCAACCTCCACTCACCTACAGTGTCACAAAATGAGTAAAAATTAATTATAAGATTAAATTCATTAACAACAGTTAATTCATTAAGTATCAACAATTAACAATACGCTACTTGTATACCACTTTTTATATTTTATAATTATAGCTGATATTTTTTTTTTTTTTTTTTTTTTTTTACAAAAATGCAGCTTTAGAGCATGCCACTAACAATGGCAATGCATTTTGATTGAACTATCCAAGTGTAACAAGTTTATAATTAACATTAATGTGGACATGATAATAGTAGGGTATATTTATAGGCTACATTACAATTAACAAAGAGTAATGCTTTAAATATTGCCCAATATATACCTAATGCACTGACTAATGTTATGTTATGATGTGTAACCTAACCATCAAATCTTTCAGTAGCCTATGTTTCTGTGACACCCAAATGATGTCCTTTGAGGGAAGGTTAGTGGTTCAATATAAAATGGATTAATTTATGAAAGAAACTCCATATATTTGGCATGCAGTGCATATAGCAGCACATTATAACCTCATTATGTAAGCCACAGATATGCACAGATTTCTAAATACAGTACTAACACTTGTGCTGTGACAGTTGGTGTGTAGGTGGAAGTTAGAAGGGAAAGCCCTCAGATGTTGATATCTCTCTCTCTCTCTCTCTCTCTCTCTCTCTCTCTCTCTCTCTCTCTCTCTCTCTCTCTCTCTCTCTCTCTCTCTCTCTCACACACACACACACACACACACCATGCACATTACATTAGTGCATTTGTCATTCTAGCCTATGCAGTCCTGCAGAACAACTTTGATTCTACTGACACAGCTGGTGGAACTGAAAGGACCGTGTGTGTTTTTCATGGGAGGGTGTGTGACGACCTGCAATGTGCGAGCAGTCTTAAATGTTTCGTTTCAGGGCTCAAAACAGTGTCAGCTGTTGCGATACATAATAGGATGCCACGAGCACTGAGAGCAACATAAACACACAATGCTAATAGCAGTGACTCCTATAGCCTACTCATTAACCAATAGCAGCTTAGTTCCGCGTTTCCCTGTTCTTTTCACCTGAGGCTTTCCTGCGACCCACACTTAATCTTCACGTATTCCCTCATTCCCTCTTCTCATTCATTCTTCTCTCGGGCATCGATCACCTCAATTACACGGCGTATAGACCAGACTAATATTTCATATACACGCTGTGCACTTGTTTGACATATCCGTCGAAATATTCGCGCGGGCCTGGAGTACAGATAATGCCTTTTTTTAGTTGGAGTGTGACAGCGCCGTTTATACAGAGCGTGACACGACAAAACCAGGTCGCCAGGCGTCGTAGACACTGTGTATGAACGCTTGATGTGGACGTGTCAGCCGTCAGAGTGCGTTGTTAATAGAGGCTGTGCTCTTTTTAATAAAGTGTGAAATTATCAATACATTTCACTACCACAGCTGATGGTATTTTACTCATTACCCTTCCAATAAAAATGCTTTCAGACAGAATCAGCAGACTTTCCAGCGAAATTAGTGAGGGGAAAACGAATAATTTTACATTAATGTTCTCTTTTACTGTCCAGGGGTTTGATCTCAAACCTGTCACCTGTGAACTACACGAAAAAGGGAAAGGTCGCCATCCAGCGGTTGTTTAAAAGGTAAACGGGTAGGTTGTGACAAGTTTTGAGTTTGTAGGCCTACTATATATTTGAATTTCTTTCAATGTCACATTTACGCTTTATTTATACATTTATGCTAGCTGTTGTAAATAAACGTCACTGGCATATATTCAGGCAAGAATCAACTAAGATGAAACTGTGTTAGGACAAGTCTTTGCTTTTATTAAATTGTTAGGCCAAGGCGGTCACCTTTTTAATGTCATTTCATATTAATTACAAAATTGCTAGATATTTTGAATTAACTTACATGAAATGCTTAATAAGTTGTCCAATCAATTCCACAGAGGCGTACAAGGAAAATAAACACACCCTAAATACTTATTTCTAATTAAATGTATATATGGCCCTATAAGATATGAGGATACTCTAGCCAGAGAAACCAATGATTCCAAAAAAATCAAGGATTTTCCTCACAGAGTTAAGTACTCTGAAACTGTTAGAACAGGAACAATATTTTTTTGTTTCATTGCAATCTTGAGGGTTGGATGTCTCATTTGCGTTCCAATAAAAAATATTTGTATTCACGGTTCTGTTATTAGTTATTTAATACATGTAAATCATTCGCATATTCCCCACCTGTCACTCCTAACAAGTTGTCATGGAGCACTTTTTTCACCTACTAATTTTTCTGGCCTTGTTTTCAAGATTCTTAGTTCAGTAGATAGCAGGAATATTTGTGTTTTATACTGAAATATAATTATTTAATAATATTTCAGGGTATATGCACATTATATCTATATATATATATATACACACATGTATACACTGAAATATAATTAGGCATATTAGTTTGAACTATTTCTCCTTGATTAGAGGTAAAGTAGATAGCAGCACTCTGACCTAAATATCTGCTTCCAGGATAGACATACCATCACAATTGTACTATAACCAGAGTGCGTTTACCATTTGCTATGAAATGCAAAAACCACAAGACATTAATCTGCAGCTCATGGAAAGAAAATGCTCTTTTACTTTTTTTTTTTAATAGAACAGAACTTATCTTAAAAGAATTTGAGTAGGCTTCAATGGTTTGATGACAAATGTTTGAGGCATACAGATTCACATTTGCTGGAAGAAAACAATGTTAGTATTGCTTTAGTCTTGAAGCAGTGCATCAATTAACAGTGTCTGAACACATGAAACAAGCAATGCAGACTTGAGCTTACAATATAAAGGGCAAAATAATATTCCAAGAAATAGTTCAGATCCACAAAGGTACACACACACACACACACACACAAACAAATGTGCATATGATTGGTTTGTGCTGTTCACCCATAGCTTTCACCACTCAAAATGTAGACTGTTTGGCTGCATGCATTATCTACCACAAGCTACCCCCCCCCCCCCCATGTATAACAAAAAATGCACATCAACGATAGTCAAAACAGAACATACACATCTCATATAAAATTACATCCTAATAATTAAAAGATAGAAAATAAATTGGATTTCAAAGTTACGAATCATTACAAAATATATACATACAATATATACACATACATAAACACACACGCATATGTATAAACTCGTTCAACAGACCTTATATATACATCTGTGTGCATATGTATCTGTATGTACATTATGTATATATTTCAAGCAGTTGGTATGTGGAACTTAACATAGTGCAACAAAAATAAAATGAATTTAAGTAAATACAGAAGCAGTTTATTCCGTGCAGATTTAAAGCAAACTGATCATTTAAATGGATAAAAAAGGTGGGTAAATGACAAATTGGTACATGATGAGCAACTTAAAGGGATAGTTCACCCAAAGATGAAAATTCTGTCATCATTTACCCTCATGTCATTCCAAACCTATATACATTTCTTTCTTTCTTTTTTTGAAAAACACAAAAGAAGATATTTTGTAGAATTTTGGTAACCGAATGTTTCTCAAAATATATTTCTTTTATGATATCTTTCACAGAAGGGAAAAAAAAGTCATACAGGTTTGGAACAACACTGAGGGCAAGTAAATGAGAATTTGAATTTTTGAGTGAACTAA
Organism: Siphateles boraxobius; assembly: GCF_051911475.1. Taxonomy (NCBI): domain Eukaryota; kingdom Metazoa; phylum Chordata; class Actinopteri; order Cypriniformes; family Leuciscidae; genus Siphateles; species Siphateles boraxobius. Next base: position 20,881,326 of record NW_027508722.1, on the reverse strand, counting down.
CATTTCAAAATAAACAAATGACACTTTGCAACCCAACTCAGATAAAATAGGTGAATGTCAGTAAATATATCCCTGAAAAAAAAAATCTGTTATTGAATGAGAAATACCTAAATGTAGAATTAGAATAAAAAAGACTACGAGAGAGAGTGAGAAACAGAATTATCCCTCAGCTATGTGAACACGCAGTTACATAACAGTATTAAGATGGTTGCAAATGGGAAGAAAACAAAAAAGAAACCCGCTAAAACAAATGCAACCCTGTAGTTAAAACTTTCACAAAAAAAGAAAAGGAAAAAAAAAGGGCCAAGATTCTACTTCATGTCTCATCAAGTCCAATTTGCCTTGGGTTTATGGCTCTGTTGCCATGGTAGCATCCGTTACTGCTTTGTCATGATGGTTAAAGTTCAAATCCAAAGCCACAGGCTTACCCTGTTCCTCCCTCTCTGTACCTCCTCAATTCTCTCTCTCTTGCTGCCAGGCACTCTTCCACTTCATCCATCCCTTAATTTGTTCTCTCTTCATCTTTCTCTATCCCCTAAAAGCCCTGTGCTGCAGACTGTAAATTGTTGTTTGAGCTCAAGCAGCTATTGGGGTCAACTGCGCAACCCGGAGCTCGCATGTCCCCGGTTCCTCCCCTTAGCTCTGAGCCTCTGGCTTCTCCCTCGAAACTTTTTTCTTCCAAGGGCTTCCCGATCCAGGAGCCATATCCATGTTGGTTCAGCGCCAGGAAGAACAGCCTCTTGGCGTCCTGGAATGAAGTGGCAGCCATCTTAGCGTGGGCGTATGACGGCAGTGCCAGCAGATCAGCTCGGCCTGCACGCTGACACAAAGCTTGGAAGAGACGGAACAGATTGGACTTGGAAACCCGTGATACCTCCATCTTGGTACTGGCGTAAAGAGAGAAAGACAGATCATGAACAAAAGCAGGTGTCTAGGTCTCGAAGTGCTTCAGATAAATATTCAATTAGATAGATAAGCTGGGGTTCCTTTTTACAATGGTGATGTATGACAGATGGGTCAGTCTCTCACCTGTCCACTTTGCCCTTGGTGCCATCCAGTACCTCAACGCTGACCTGGTCTGGGTGACTCCAGTTAACGCTGGACTCTTTGGTCTTGTTTGTGTGGCGTGCCGAGTCATACACACTCACCCTGCCCACCTGCAGAGAGTAATGCAGAAACCAAATGAATGACATTGAAGTAAAAAAAGTTTCATAGTACTAAATGCATTGTGTTGTGCGTGTGTGTGTGTGTGTACCTCAGGGTGGTTGAGAGTAAAGTTTGCTGGTAAACTCTTTTTGAACACATCACCGTCTCTAGCCAAGCGGCAACATACAGCTCGAGTCAGGTGACCATGGCTGTAGAGATACCCTGAACAGAAGCATATTTAAAAAAAAGTAAATGAAGCTCTAACTTTGAAGCATTATAATACAATTTATAATAAATTATAATTTTAATATTTTTTAAAACCATTTGAATACAAAATTGTGAATTTTAATATGAGCATTATAATTTATATAATTTGCTATTACTACTATTAATAAAAAAATAAAAAAGACACTTTTTTTTACAAAACAGTATTTTTACATAAATTTTTATAATGAATTGTCAAATAATATATAATTTAATTATTACTATTATTAGTTTTAATTTATAACTTTAAAATTATTTAAAAAAAATATTATTTTTATATACTTATTCAATAATAATGCATTTTTTAATCAATTTTAAATGTTTATTTTAATAATATATTACTACAAGTTTTTCAATTATTATTAACATTATTATAAATTTTTCAATCAGTTTCAATTAAATACCTTCATTGTAAATATAATTAAATAACACAAACAGATGCTTGAAAACATTGGATATCATTACTCAAAGCATGGCAGCAGTGTTTACCAAGAGTGACTGAGCGCAAATAAACGGGGTGGATGAAGTGGCTAAGGAGCGCCCCCTGTAGGCCGAGCACATTCCAGCGCAGGATCTTGTCGCTGCAGCTCATGGTCCTCAGGCGCTCACCATGCTGAATCCCATCCCAGGTGGGCACAATGTCACTGGACTCCACTGGGATGGTTCCTTCACCTGAGAAAAGGTAAGGTTTAATGAGAACAGAAAAAGGAAAAGGCTAGAAATCTTGGTTTGTTCAATAATATGCAAGAACGTATGATGTGACAGACATGTAAATAGTATGTACAGTTGAGGACCAAATGAGAAGACTGTAACATTGTCTACGGTAGCTCTAAAAACCTAGCTAACTAAACAAATAGCATTATCTGTAAGCATAATCTGGCAGGACTGTCAGAAAAATGTCTGTCACAATACATCACGAGCCTGTTTTATTTTTTTAATTCCTTGTCAACAGTCAGGGTCAGCACAACAGCTAACCAAGCACAACTGCCAACATCATGTGCAGACTTGTCAACTTGAATTCAAAGAAATACCTCCGCTTACCTGCCAACCGCTTTTGCCACGTAATTGCTTTTTTACTATCCCACTAGACAATGGCGGTTTTGCCTGGCAAAAAGCCAAGTTCACGTGGCTATAGAGAACCTCTTTGGCAAGATAACTGCAACCAGATGGTACGACAAACACTGCTGAGTGCATCTTATTTAATCCGACAATTAGCAGACTAGAGTTGTGTACCTGTGGTCCTGGAATTACGCCACAGCATGTGCATACAGTAGTTGGTCATTTAAAGTCACCATGAAATCAAAATGGGCAATTCTTGTTTTTTTTTTTATTAGAATATTGTAGTATTTATTATAAATAATTTATCCGTGAATATTATTATGTTTTTAATTAATGTGCCCTCATAATCTTTAATCAAAATAACTTTCCCTTCTACTTGCAACATCTCTTCTCTGATGACGTGTTTACTAGTGCGAGGTTGAGACAACCACTCACTCACATGAGATCACAGTAGTGCTGGTAGATTCATTTCTTACATTTGAATCAATTCTCATTTTGAAGAACCGATAACGAACCTTAAATCCCAAGAATCAAGCTTTCAGTCTATGCTGTTTTTTTAGTTGATGAATTAACTAAACATTGTAGCGTGCCTCTCATCCAATAAATCTCAATAAGCTTTGCTACTTCTGATGTGAAGCTTTCAAATTCTGTAAATTTTATTATGAACTTCAAACACTAAATGCTGTTTTGGCGCTCTTTAATGTGGCGTGACAGATAGCTGTAGCGCTTCAGTTCAAGCAAAGCAGCAGCGCCGGGCGCACATGAACGGTTCATCTCTTCTGCTTTACTTCTAGTTAAAGCACGAAATAAACATGAATGAACATCAGAAGGTATGTTAAACGGTACAGTACACTTTATTGAAATCCTTATGTCATATGGAATCGTTCAATCAGCATTTCAACCGCAGAAAGACGTAAAAAAAAAACAGCTTCTAAACCATATCACATAATGTTACTTTTACCACAGAAAAGTCACTCACTGTCAGCTAGAGCTGCACGATTAATCGTTAAAAGATCGCGATCTCGATACAACCCCACGCAATCTTAAAGTAACACTATGTAGTTTTTCAACCTTCATTATATATTTCCAAGACCCTTGTGATGGTACATTGACTTACAATAGGTTGAATGACACGTCTGCCATAGCCTGACAGTGTCTGTATCGCTTTTACTGGCACTATGTAACTTCGGGTTTCGGGTAGGAACCAGAGCACAAAAAAAAACTACAAAATTCGACTGCTTTACGGCATACGTCACTTCCTCCACTTCCTCAGATTCTGACGTGAGAGCCCAACTAGCGTTTGATATAGGGATGCACCGATCCGATACTCAGCATTGGTATCGGCTCCGATACAGCCATTTTTGCTGGATCGGGTATCGATCAGACTCGGCCGATCCAAATCCGATAATGTGCGTATACTATTCTGTGTTATTGTTAAGCCCCACAAAAGCACCAAAACATTATAAAACATCATACAGTTTTCGTGCACTATATTACAAGTGTTCTGAAGCCATTATAGTATAATGTGAGATAGAAATTAACATTTAAGTCATTAAATTCAAGATCACGTAAACGTTTCCCTCCGCTGCGGGCGGCTGTCAATCATTCTTCATTCAGTATTCAGCGTCGCGTTCGGTTACGACAGTCAACATGATGAAACTCTCCAAGATGATTCTATGTTACTATTATTATACTTGATCTGTAGATAAAGCTCTATGGTTTCGCATAAAACAACTTTATCTTGTTGGACTTTATTGCTGTAAAGTTAACTTAATCATGTTTCTACCGGGTGTCTGTTAGATCACAACTAGAGTAGAGTCCACTATAATTGTTCTTCACGCGCACAGAAACTAAAATTTAAAACTGTTAAAAGAAAAGGCTCAATAAACTATTGCATAGATAGATACTGTATAATACACTACACATATGTCTTTCGTTTGTGCTTAGAACTTTTCAATGCGGACTCGACGCGCTGTGACTCCGTGTTGCTTCAAGCGCATCGTTCTGCGCTCGGGATGCGCATAAGTGCTTTGAGCCGCACTGTATTGCAGCCTTTCACATCAATACAGTGACGCAATGAAAGATTATTAATGGCCTATCTATCATATGTTGCAGCCTCATTAAACAGGTGTGCTATACATTTAAAATGTCTCAATTGTATAGTAGCCTATAGCTATATATAAAATAATTTATCTTTTTGATTTTTGTTAACTTGTTTTTCATGAATGTATTTTACAATACAAAGAGCAATGTGTAACGTTTTACCAGATTTAGTGGTACACTTATTGTCTCTTATTTGTTTTTTTCACTAGATGTTCAGATTTTATACAATTATTGTGGACTTATGATTTTTCTAGACTAAATTTTACTGCTGAATTATCCACTAATCTAGTTTATAAAATCATTTTTGTCATAGATTATGATCATATATTTTTTAGATTTGTTTTTCTTTATAATTAAGTTGTCTGTATTAAGTAGATTGTGTTTAACACACAAAAGAGTGATTATCAGTTCAACACACAGAGAGTTATATAAATTCTACTTAATTAAAAAAAAACTGTGTTGGTATCGGATCGGCATCGCAATCGGTCGATACTCAGAATTTTTGGTATCGGATCGGATCGATTCTGAAAAAAGTGGTATCGGTGCATCCCTAGTTTGTAAAACGTCTGTATGTTGTTGTCATGACCGAAGCAACAACTAAAAGTAAGAAGGCAAAGGTTATGTCAGAGGAGACTAAAAAAAGAAAAAGGGAGAGTGACAAATTAAAAGACCGAACGAGGATAACTATTGGAGGGAGAGCAAGACAGTTTGAAGACGGTGAGAGTGTGCGCGTGCGCGCGCGCGCGACCGGCTCTCTCTCTCTGCTCGTTCTTTCAGTAACATGCACCCTGTCACAAGCGCAGCAGTCAGTCATCTATAAAGTGTTTATACATTTATAAATAAATCAGGGAGTCAGGGAGCTATCGCGCGAAATGTAAAAGGCTGAATAACATGGCCAGGCCAGTTACGGAACCTATCTGGTCCTCCATTTATCTTCATGAATCAAGTAATGCTAGTAGAGTAGCGAATTATCAATCTGGTAGCTACACTAACATGCTAGTTTACGATGGTTATAATAAATAATATTTCAGGATAACTATCCTATTGTCTGCAGGCTGATATGTTTGTGTATTTATTTTTCTGGTGAAAGTGTCTTGCCTCTGGCTATAATGCAAATCGATTATCAAATTTGCAGATACATCTATGGTAGCTTGATATTATAATATTGACGATATATGGCTATTACCTACCACATAAACATTGAATTGAATTAGCATATCCGTTATGTAAAACAGTAGACAATAGGCTACTATAATGACGCTGTCTTGTAAACGTGAGCTACGCGATCTTTTGACGTTTGAAAAAAATAAAACCCATGAAATTATATTCATATGACATGCTGAAATATATGCCAATGTACCTGGGATGAAGACATTTCACACGCAACGCCGGCAGTCTGCCCGCTTTAACTCAAGACAGTATCGGCTTGTCAACAAATGCACACGTGTATCGCCTGGTCTAACCATGACAGATTTTACGACAGTAGTAGAAGACAATACTGTTTCCCAACTGTAGGGGGACCCCCAGAGCAAAAACGACATAGTGTTGCTTTAATCCTGACTTGAGAAGAAACTAAGCAGAGCAGAAGAATGAGTGAGGCAGGCAAAGCGCAAGTAAGTCTGATGATAAGACCCTGACGTTGTCATATGGTGCTTTTCCACGGCACGGCTCGCTTTGCTTTTCCACTGCAGTTTAGTACCGCTTCAAAGTGGGAGGGATTATAGACTGATGGTTAAAGTGGCTGAATGTTTTTTAATTCCTGGTAGCAATATCCAGCTCTCATTGGATCCGCTCCTCGGCCTCCATTGAGGGGAAGGTCTGCACCTCATCTGCTGACGAGTCACCACGATTCAGCCATTTCTTTTTTCCAAGTTAATTTTTTTTTTTTTCAAGCAAGTCATTTAATAAAAATTGTGCAAAAAATATACTGCGGTGGATGTTGCTGACTACTTAAATCTTGCGGTTTTGGTGTCTCGTGTTGCAAATCCAATGATGGTTGTAGTGACGATTCTCTCTGACCAATCAATGATCTGTAGGGTTTTCACATCACATTTTAGTATTGGTACGGTACACTTGTAACCTCAACAGAGGTGGTACCATTTAAAGCGAGCCGAAGCGAGCCGTACCATGCAGTGGAAAAGAGCCAAAATGAGCCGTACCGAACCTTATCATGCAGTGAAAAAGCGCCATTAGTACCGAAAAGAGGATCTTTTTCCGAAGTGTGAGCTTTTTTCGAAACCAGAGGATGCTGCTCAGCAAACCATACATTGCAAGCAATGTTTAGCCATCATTTCTGCACCGAAGGGTAACACCACCAATCTGTTAAATCACCTGAAACGTCATCGCATACTACAGTATGAGATGGTTAAAAGCAAAACTGCTCAATCACAAAGTAACAGTGGCCAGACGAAACAAATGTCTATAAAAGCAACGCTATTCCACACAACATCATACCCATCAAACTCCCTCAGGCACAAAGAAATTCCAGATGTTGATAGGCTAGTGTTTCTTGCTAAGAATCATTAATAGTCTAGCCTGGTAAAATACCTTTGAATGTTGTCAATGTTTAATTGTCATTTTTATTTATTTAAATATTGCATCCTTTTTGTTTTCTGAATTTTTTACTGCATTTGTTTAAATTTGACTGAAGCAAAGAGTATTAGTATTGGAAACCTAATGTTCAGGGTTTGTAGATCTTTAAAATAATAAAGCTTTTCAGAATCGTGAGAGAATCGTGATCTCTTTTCCAAGCAAAAAAATCGCGATTCTCATTTAAGCCAGAATCGTGCAGCTCTACTGTCAGCTACAAGAATTTATTTGAAGAGGAGCATTTTGTTAAATATATGTACTATATTAAATATTCATTGTATTTTTACTTGCCTGTTCTTCAATATTTAATGCGTGTTTGAATAAATCCTTCATGTTTTTATGACAGCCACCATTTAAGTGTAAAAATAATTAATTAAAAATGTATTATAACATTATTATAAAAACGTACTTGTGTAATTGAAATACAAGTAGCCTAAAAATCAGTTAATTTTAACATTTAATATTATTATGAGGTTCAAAAATAAGTGACGCCCACATTTTTCTTGTTCGAGATGCCGTTTCACTCAGATGTGTGTTACAATAGGGAAGAAAAGACAATCGCAAGTTCGCAACTTCTGTTTCAAGCTGACTTTAAGATCGGGAATTTCAAACAGAAACTATTACAGCATGTGACAGTTGACACTGAAAGAAATGTTGTTATTTTTTCAGGGGTTTCTGCATTGAGACAGATTAAAAGATTGATCTTTGAATTTTTAAGTATAGGTATCAAATCATTCAGAAGATCTTGCTTAACCTGAAAAATCTGTATTTGTATTTTTTTGGTTTTTTACCCCATTGATGCAGTTATTTACAGTTCTATTTCGGTCGCTTACCGTTTTCCACCTTGGTTCTGAGCTTGCCCTGTTTTACGTTCTCGAAGAGAGGCATGTGTCCAGAGAGATTTTCTTCAGCAGCCTCGCTGCACGACTTATCGAACAGAGCGCCATCGCCACATGGAGCAGTGCTTTGAGACGAAGAAAAAGGCATGCGTTATCATGTTTGAAGATGAATCTCTGTTCTTAAACCAGCTCGGATAAGAGGAAGTGCATGTCTCACCTAATATAGAGATGAAAGGTGATGTCAGATTTAATCTTCAGCTTACCATCATCTGCCACCTCAAAAATACTCCCATCACCAGGGCTTTCCCAATGTTTCATCAGCTCACCATACAAAAACCTGAGCCATACAGATTTTATAAATAAGAGTGTTTTGTTAATATATTGCTTTTTATTATTTCACTAATAGGGCTGATCAAAATCGAATTTTTGTAACCGTTACAAGTTGGTGCTTTTTGTGCATTTGTCTCACTTTTTTTAATGCTAGATTAAACCGTTAACTGTGTAAAAAAAGTTACACATATAAAGTTTATTACTGAAATATTAAGAAATGAAATAACATTATTAACTGTGTTCTTACTTTGTTACTGTTATTATTTTTTAATGTATTTTAAATTATATACATGTATACACACACATATATATATATATATATATATACACACACACACACACACACACACACACACAGTAGTCAACATTTGAAGTGGATCAAAACCTTTCAAAGTTATACATGAATTTGGAACAATACCCGTTTTTGTCTTAGGACAACTTTGATGACCTTATTTTGATTCACTTCAAATGTTGACTACTGTATGTGTATATATAAACACACATGCATACATAGATAATAATCATTGAGAAAGACAGAGAAAGTGAAAGAGAGCATGCATAGAAGCAGACGCTCTGACAGTAACATCTTCAGAACACCGAAGGTTATATAGTCGATATTATTTATGAGCTGCTGTGAAATAAGACTCCATCTTGAAGAATGAGAAGGAAAAAGCTGTAGAATGAGAGGTAAAATTAATTATGGGATTGAGAGTGAGGGAGAGAGAAAGTTCTGTTGCAAGCTGATACCGGATAAAGCCTCTCCTGGAGATGATTTCTGCGTGGCAGTCATTAACGGTGTCCCCTCGAAGACTAAGCTCCTCTCCCTTAACACAGCGGTTTCCTACAGGCGTAAGACAACAATTATGGCACATCTCTCATTACAGTGCATACTTCATGTTGACTCTGTCTGTGTTTAAGTCTATGGGTCTACGTACCTGTCCCAAGGCTGACAACTGTTCCAAGTGTATCCGATCCGTTTCTCATAACAATGGTGGCAAGAATCTTCCTACCCAGAAGGCTGTGCTGGATGCGAGCTGTGAGTGCATTAAAGCGCTGATGGCTTAGCATGGCGATCTGATCATGCATCGTACTGCCCGATACTGGCAACTGAAACATACAAAACCATTTTAGTAAGTATTTTATTACACATCTCTCTTTAAGATTTTGATAGGTCAAGTGCAGCATTGACCGGTCAAATACTTTTGAATAATGACAGTTGTAGAGGGAAATAATGTACAACTGTCTCTAATCTAGGAAATATGCTTCCTATGTAATAAATATAACAAAAGAACAGCATTTGTCTGAAAAAGAAAGCTTTGGTAAAATTATAAACTACCATTGAAAAGTTTGGGTTCAGTAGGAATTTTTTTTGGGAAAGAAATGAATACTTAAAAGTGACAGTAAAAACATTTATAATGTTACAAAAGATTTTGATTTATAATGAATGTTGTTCTTTTTAACTTTCTATTCATCAAGAATCCTGAAAAAATTGTACACAACTGTTCAATATTATTATTGATAATAAAAGTTCCTTGAGAACCAAATCAGCATATTAGAATGATTTTTGAAAGATAATTTTATGCAATGAGCAGAAGAGACGGTTAAAAACATTAAAATAATCTCAATCTCCCTCTCTCTCTCTCTCTCTCTCACTCTCTCTCTCTATATATAATTTAAAGTTTTAGATAATTAACGTACACGCACACATAAATAATGAATCATTTAATTTATAAATATATAAATCAATCAATATAAATTTTATATACAACTATTTATATAAACATTATATTTATATCATATAAATATTTGAGTTATATATTCATTTACTTACCTAGTAAATGTAAAACCATTTCAAACTGGGTTAAAAAATACCAGCCATTTGTGAGAAAACTTTTTTGAAGAAGAACTTTATTGTTAAAAGTTTTCTTATGTTGCAGTTTACAATAAGTTTTCTGAGTAAGTAAAATTTTGGAATTATAATGACCCTTGGTGATGTAAATGTTAAATGAATAGTTATAAACAGACAAAAAAAATCTGTTTTTTTTTTATAACAATTTAGCATCAAACATAGGGACACGTATAGCAAAAAAACACACCAAAAAGTTAATTTTGTACTGCTTCCAAATATTATGACCCCTCAATATTTAATGGTAACTTTGTTAATGAATAGTTAAAAGCTACTGCTTATTTTATTATGAACTTTTATTAAAGTTTCTGCGCGTTTAGTACCTCTGGTGTGAGCTCTCCAGTACGTGCTGCTTTCTCTGCTTCTCCGATGAGCACACGAAGAGCAGCGTCTGCTGCCTCCTGCTTCCCCTGCTTCTTATTACTAGCACACACTGCAGGAAACCACCGCCCTCCCAATTTAGCCTGGTAAGTAAACCTGTAAAAATGGGAGATGAAATAAAATGTGATATTAACTTTTTATTGTGTGCCAGAGCAGTGGAGAGTTAGACACAGAGATAAGAATCAGGCTGCTTCTGTAATAAGGACATCAAGATCAAGATCAAGAAACGTGACAAAGTAAGAGTGCAAGTGTACTTGGGCTCGTGTGAGAGTCCGGACTGGCCCACAAGGCGGATTTCAGCAGCGAAGCCTCGAGCACGGGCGTACTCGAGAAGGCCGGACACTGCGTTGTTGTTCAGGTGGTTGATGAGGTCACCCACACCTGCTTCATGTGCCGCCTGGAGCTCAGATGCCGTCAGGGGGGGTAGCGAGGGGCACGCAGGAATCGCTGGCTGAGACTCATTGTCGCCCAGAGCAAAGAAATTACCTGGAGGCTGGAAGAGAAAGATTGAGTTCAGTCTATCAGCATATAAAATACTCTTTTTCTTTCCATCTTTCAAAGTGCTCTTTTTCTTCTTGTGCTGTTGGTAAACCTCTCTTCACCTTGTTCAGATGTAGTAGTCCATCTCCCATTAGCTCCTTCACGGCCTCCTCCGCTGCCAGCTGCCTCGCTGCTTTCTTACTGGGCGCTGAGGCTTCTTGGAAGAGACGTTCCCCAACCTTTACACGGAACATAAACCTGACAGAGGAAGTAAGAAAAAGCAAGAAAGATGGTGGGAGAAAGGAGTGAAAATTACAAATCAGTCACAGTGGACACTATATTTATTGAGGCAGTTCTATTCCATTGAGCTCTGAATCCTCCAATCAGCTTCTACAAATCGCAGAGAACAGAATGGGTCATGAAGTTATTTTTAAAGAAATTATTATTTTTATTCAGCAAGGATGCATTAAATTAATCAAAAGACTTTGTTACAAAAAAAAATCTGATTCAAATAAATGCTTGAAAAAAGTGTGGTTTCCACAAAAAAATATTAAGTAACAACATTTTTCAACATTGATAATAAAAAAAACCTTCTTGAGCACCTAAGAATAATTTTAAAAGGATCATGTGAGACTGAAGACTGGAGTAATGATGCTGAAAATTCAGCTTTGCCATCACAGGAATAAATTATATTTGAAAATAAATTAAAATAGAAAACAGTTGTTTTCAATTGTAATAATTTTGCAATATTGTTCTTAATTATTTTTGATCAATCAAATGCAGCCTTGGTGAGCATGAGCAAAAGACTTTGTTCAAAAACATAAATCTTACGACACAAGTACCTCTACCTTCTTCAGCCATTCAAATGTACTAATATTTGTTACACTGATAAAGCACACTGAAACTGAGAATGACAGAGAAACAAAAATATTCAGTTATCCATTCAAGCATGCTGTAAATGCTGTTTTTGCCAACTTGAGCCAAAACAATTGCCTATTAAGGCTAGTTTGGCAGGCAGTGCTACATTGACATCAAGGCCAGTCATCAGAATCGCTCTTTTGCTAAAGGCCAAGAATATCCACTGGCACATGACAGAACTATACATGTATGTTTGTGGAAGCTGTCCTGAACCTAACAAAAATAAGATTTCTCATTAAATAAGTTAAACAAGAAATGAGGAGAAACTACATTCATCAACTCCATCAAGATATTATGATATCTGGTATGGTATGATATCTGCAATAATACAGCTACACCATCTAAAGAATCATAACTTAAGTCAAACTCAGTCCTAAAGTAAAATAAAGCTTTTTTCCTCAACAGAGATCAAGTTTCTCTGTTTTGTGTTGTTAATTATGGTGTGACTGAGGGTTTTTCTTCCACTTCTAGTGATGCATTTGTTTTGAAATCAAATTGTGTTTCTAAATTTGATTTAACAAACATTTAACATCTCATATTGCTGCTGCTTAGATACCAAGGGTATAAAACAGGAGAAGATATAAAATCATACTGTATTAGGGAGTACATTAGAATAGAACTTTCTCATTTCCAATAAGCACTTCATATCAAATCTGACTTAAACCAGTTCCTGAAATTGGGTTTGTGTTGAGCGCTCCGAGATCAATGAAAACACTCTGAAGCACGCATGCAGTCTACACATTAATCTCAATAAATATTCAGTTTAATAAATCACACTAGGCCATATCACGATTTCAATCTATTTTGATTGTTTCTTTTAATTTGTCAATGCAACTTCCTTTGATGCAGACGACCAATATCATGCTAATGAACAATATCAATAAAAGTAAAAGAACCAGGACAAAATAAGAAAGACAGTATATACAGATAAAACAACATTTCGGGCCAGTTTCACACCCAGCAAAAATCAGACTGTAGGGGCGAGGGGAAGAAAGGACACATAAAAACACAAAAGAGGAACAGATAAAGAGATAAGAATAGCGCTACCAAAACGACAACATAAAAGCTCAGTAGGTTTTTTAGAGGCAACAAAGTGATAAGGGGAAAAGGAAAGAGCAAGAAAGAGAGGAGATAATACAGAATGGGCTTGGAGATGTGGAGAATGTGAGGAGAGCAAGGGGACAGAAGAGCCTGGCAAATAGAAACACATCAGGACAAAAAGCATATGACTTTCTGTAGCAGAATTAAAGGGATGTATAAACCTAAAGTTTTTTACTGTGGGACGCATTTACCGTGGATCATGGGGGGGCCCTTCCTGTCCTGTCTTGATAAACTGGATGGCATTCCCACTGCGCTGACTGTGCTCCATCAGGACAGAAACGGGATTCTTTCCTCCAGGTAGAGACCGAGATAGAGCCTGGGGCGGAGTATCGGTGCCACCCTTTAGAAATTATATGAAGAGAGTGAGAGAGAATTAATAAATGAACAAATTAATACATTTTATTTTAAATTAAAGGATCAGCTCACTTCAGAATTGAAATTTCCTGATAATTTACTCACCCCCACATCATCCAAAATATTCATGTCTTTCTTTCTACGGTCGAAAATAAATTAAGGTTTTTGAGGAAAATATTCCAGGATTTTTCTCCATATAGTGGACTTCAACGCCGGTTATCAACAGGTCCAAATTGCAGTTTCAATTCAGCTTCAAAGGGCTACACGATCCCAGCTTAGGAATAATCTATCTAGCAAAACTAACGGCCATTCTCTAAAGAAGAAAAAAAAAAGAAGTATTTATATACTTTTTAACCATAAATGCTCATCTTGCACGTCCACGACTTCACACATTATGTAATCACATCGGAAAGGTCAGGCGGTAACCTGACGAAGACTGAAAAAGTAGGGTAGGGCAAAAAACTAATTTTCTTCTCCAACTACAAAATCGTCCAACATCGTTGTTTTACCATTCATTTATTTTTATTTTATTTGTAAAGGGTGTTTGACTTCGTCTTTGCATGTTCGCTTTGTAAACAATAGTTCGCTACTTCAGCCTACGTCACACATGACCTTTCAACGTGATTACGTCACAGCTACACACCTAGTGCAAGAAAAGCATTTGTGGTTAAAAAGTATATAAATGTTTTTTTTTTTAGAAAATGACCGATCGTTTTGTTAGATAAGACCCTTATTCCTCGGCTGGGATCGTGTAGAGCCCTTTGAGCTGATTTGAAACTGCAATTTGGACATTCAACCCGTTGAAGTCCACTTTATGGAGAAAAATCCTGGAATGTTTTCCTCCTTAATTTCTTTTCGACTGAAGACAGAAAGACATGAATATCTTGGATGACGTGGGGGTGAGTAAATTATCAGGAAATGTTAATTCTGCGGTGAACTAATCCTTTAAATCAATATTATATTTAAACAAATATTTTTATATTATATGCAATATACAACATATATCTATTTTATAAATGTACATATATTTAAATGAAAGGTAAAATAGGACATCAAAGATATTATCTGTAGGAGATAAAATGATCAGGTTTCATGCAACTGATTCATAAAAAGAAAAACATACTAGCATATCATCCAACAGGTCAGTGGTTGACTCAGCTCCCTCAATGCTCGGTTCTTCCTCTTCATCTCCACCTGCTCCCTTTATCTCCTTCCAAAGAATCTTCAGGGTTATGGCTGCAGCATCTTTTTTGGCCACTTTTTTGTTTGAACCCTCAGCTGGTGGAAACCTGCGACCATCTAACATGACCTGCATCCGAAACCTGGAGACAAAAAGAAAAAATATCAAGCTATAAACTGTTTAAATGTAAACAGTTTGTTTCTACTATTTCTTAATCATGCAATCTCATTTCACCAAAATTCACTAACAACAGAACATTTTTTCTTTAACATCTCCAAAAATACATGGGCTGTTTCACAAATTCTTAAATTAATCACCGCTGTGTATCTGCCTTCCAAACACATACACTGCCAAAAAAGACTGGCAAAAACTGTCTTAACACAGGCAAAAAAATGTTGACATGCAACCATAAACAAACTTTTCATCTACTAACCGGGGGTCATGTGAGGGTCCAGACTGCTCCAGAAGTAGGAATTCACAAGTGTGTCCAAGATGCTGAGCAAACTCCATCAGCCCGCTAACTGGGTTCTTACTTCGGGCCTCCTTGAGTTTCTGGAATCTGCTTGACTCCAGGCTTTGAGCTGGGGGAGGGGGAGCAGCCAACGAAACGGCGACCTCGGAGCGGATTGTGTTCAGGAATTCTGGAATATCATCAGATGCCCACTGTGAACGTTCTCCTCCATTACTGGCCGTATCCTGATAGTATGAGAACTGATGAGGAGGAGGTTGGAAGTAGCGGAAGGTGGAGGAGGAAAGGTCACTGGGTTTGGGGGGTATTGGCTCAAGGCCAGGCATGTCAAGCTCTGTGTTTCCAAAAATGTTATTGTTGTCCAACATCTCCACCAATGGATTTTCACCCCCATCCATCGGCACTGCTCCAATATCACCTGAAAAATCAAATACATCATCTGCTTCCAACTTGACCGAAGCTACGTCCTCAATCCCTTCAGCTACCAAGTTCAACATCTCGGCACTGTTCACATCCCGTTTTGCAGTCGCCGCAGCTTTTCGTTGGCGGTCCATCTTTTCCTGCCGGTGTGCACTGAGTGACCATGTAGGTGGAGTAACTTCGGTGTTGCGCCTTACATCACCTTGTTTCTCCAAGGCATAGAGTGTGGGATTAACCTGCTTGGCACTGCGCAGGCCGAGGTTCTTGGCGATCACAAGCGAATTAGCCGTTCCCACTTCATAGAGGTACTGTAGGATCTTCTCTTTGCCATCTTTAGAATCCGCCATTGTTGACAAGGTTACCAACTGGACTGCAGATAAAAGAGTCTGTTGATCCTGGACCGGAATCAACGTTTCACAGGTATTTTCACCTTCAGAGTCCTCCGACTGGTCACTGATATCACCGTCAGCCTCTACGAGGATCTGTGATGCAGAGGGAGCGCTGGTGCTGGTGAGATGCTCTCTAGCCTCTTGTTTTATGGATGAACTCTGACCTGGCTCTTTCACCAAATCCTTTGAAGACTGCGATTGGTCTCTCCCTTTGGTTGGCTCACTGTCCTCTTCCTTGCAGAGTCTCCAAAGAGGAGGAATCTCACCCTGCTTCACTGCTTGGTTTGTCCTTAAGAGGGCATATAAAGCCTTATTAACAATCGTTTTGGGAAGACCAAGCTTTTTGCCCAAGGCTTTTGCCTGTATGGTCTCGTCTGGCCCAAGTGATGTCAAAAAAGCAAAGACCTGTTGCTGGATCTCAGGGGTCAAATACAGAGACTCTCTGACCGAGCCAGGAGTACTGAAAACCTTGTTAGAAATGCTACTGCAGGATGAAATGTCAGAGTTGTCTACCCTTGTTATCCGGTCACTTAAACTCAGACTATGAAGGCCAGAGGACACATCATCTGCCTGTGCATTCCAGTAATGCTTAGTCTGTTGATTCGGATAATACTGTCCCTTCTGATGAGGGTGATTCAAACCTGTCTTTTTCTTAGGGTTAAAGTTATGCTCCCTTTGCCAGTTTCCTCGGCCTCTCGTGTAGCAGTCTCTTCTTCCGAAACTGTTACCACTTGTTTTGAAGTCTCGATAACCTGTCTGGTAGTGGAGAGGCCCAGTTGAGAACTTTTCCTCTTGACTGGGGGTTTGGGACCCTCGCTGCTGGGGTGCTTTGTACTGCGGAGCCTGTGCACTTTGCCCCCTGAGGAACTGCACCTGGTGTTGTCGGAAACTTACACCATTGGGGTCGGAGATCTGATCACTGCTGTGGTGGGGGGATGCCCACAGGGGTGAATCAGAGGGACTAGGGGGAAAAGGATGACCACGTGGAGGCACGCCAGGAGCACCCGGGTAAGAGGAGAAAAGAGAAGGGTGCGGATAGCTGCCGGATACAGAGCCGGGGCTTGGGACACAAAGGCCCCGTTGGTGACCAGTGGTCGTGTGGGAATAAAACTGAAGTTTTCCCTGTTGGGGAGGGAGGTAGAATCGCTGGCAATCTTTGTTAAACCCTCCTCTACCTCTGCTCATAGCGCAGGGGTCGGGGGCGAGGAGGGAGTAGCGTTGGGCTTGGTGGACGTGTTAGGATGAGACTCAGCTGTCTGGATGTAGTCACAATGATAGCAAAGGCTTAGTCTGTACACTGCTTCTGCAGAGAGACATAGAACAACAGAAAAATCCATGAAAGAATGCAAAGTGAAAGCAAGCTTTTTTGAGGTTGCAGTGTCACTGTACAGACACACAAATTCTGTTGGCACATTTCTTGGCAACAGAGCAGATTGTAATTTGAACACTTGGTAAAAGGCTCAACGGATTAATTATTCATGCTTATTGTGACAATCAATTTATTTCTGGTTTAGCGAGTAATTTGTGGATCCTTATGGTGAGGGAAAGTGGTCATGGGTATTAGAGGAAAGCATTTTCAAGGACATTCTCTCCCAATGTGAGCAACTATAGTAGCTAAAGCACAATGATGAGAAAAGCTGTTTTTTAAGAGACTGGAAAACATTGCAAGACAGAAATAAAATTGAACCTAACACTTATTTACAAAATGCAGTACTCTACCACATAGTATATGTCTGGTGAATTGCTGTGAGAGTTTAAAATAAGTTGCTTATTAAGATACAACAGTCCTCACTCCTCACAATACAGCAGGTCAATAGAGAGTAGGGGTGGAGGAACGGTACACAGAAGTCACGGTTCGGTTCAGACATCACGGTTCAGTACGATTTCGGTACAATGGAGTGAAAAGCAAAACAAAAATGCAGAAGGCATTTTATAAATGTCTTAAGCCTTGTATTTTTTTTAAAATAAGTTTTATTAATAAAGGCATAGAACCAGTTTATTTGTAGTGCACTGACAATAGTTTTATATAATTTAATTAGTTTATTAATTAAATTACTAAAAAGAAAAAAAAGACTTTGCGATATGTTTGGTAATTGTACCTGAATGAATTTAAAATTAATTTGCTATATCAATATATTTGTTTTCCTTAATATTAATTAACCCTAACTTTATTCTCATCTGAATTAAAAATAATGGCGCTTTTCCACTGGATGGTCCTGCTCGGCGCGGCACGGTTCGGCTCGCTTTGCTTTTCCACTGCTTGGTACGACTCGCGCGGCACGGCTCGGTTCGCTTTAGCTCGGTTGGTTTTTCCACTGCAGTTAGTACCGCTTCAAAGTGGGTGGGATTATGACTGATCGTTATAGTTTATCCGCTCCTCGGCAACCAACAAGAGGAACGTCTGCACTTCTCGTCCACTGACCACGATTCAGCCATTTCTTTTTTGGAAAGTTTTTTTTCTTCAAGCAAGTCAAGCAAGTAGATTTAAAACAGGTGCTACAGCGGTGGCTGTTACTGGCTATTTGAATCCAGCGGGTTTGATGTCTCGCAAATACAATGACGCTGGTAGTGACGATTCTGTCTGTCTGACCAATCAGTGATCTACAGTGCTTCCACGTCACTAGGGCTGCAACAACTAATCGATAAAATCGATTATAATCGATTATGAAAATCGTTGTCAACGAATGTCATTATCGATTAGTTGGTCTGCTTACGTCACGGGGAGCGTTTACTGGTACGCACACACACGCAAGGTCTCTCTCCCTCAGGCGCTCTGCAGAGCGCGCGCGCTACACGGTTTGGAGCAGTCTCTTCTGTCTCGCATGCGCGCTCTAGATTTCGAGAGTTTGAACTAATTCGCGGGCATCAGGGAGCCGCAATCAATATGCGGGAGACTCCCGGGACTTCCGGGATCTTGGGATGTCTGTATTTTGTCTCGAGCATCAGGTTGCGCAATCAGTTCGCTCGCAACGTAAGTGATGGATTAAAATAGCGCTACCGCAGAAATAGGTTAAATTGGTCTTTACAAAGCGAAGCACTAAATATAAAGGCAGTTAATAACAGCAGCAGTAAAATATTGTTTTTTAGTCACTGTACTCAGTGGTTTTCAGCGAACGCTTGTGCACTAATGCATAATTTCTCCTGTCCTTTACTCAAGCCTGTTAGCTTGCTGGGTAACGTTACCTCCATTCCGTTCTCTTTTTATAGCATTTGTCTACTAAGTTTTAATTGTTTTTCAAACGGGATCTACTGCGGCTCTACGTTCACACAATTGTTTTCAGTCTTTCTATATTTATTTAATCAATTTATCCTTATATTATTCTTTTATATATTATATATAATATATATTATATTCTTTATCCCTATATTCCTTATATATAATTAATTTTAAATAAAAATTAAATGAATTTATATATTTTAGATGTTTTTAGTTTGTTTTTAGTTCAGATATTCACATCTGAACAACATGTCTGTGTACAAATTTGTTTTAACAAAAATTGTGTTAAAACATAATATGTTGGATATCATTTTTTTAACAATAATCATGTTTGTCAACTTGCCATCAGCAATTATCATTAAAAACAATGCAAATATTGATATTAGTAAAACTCAATGTGTGGCTTTTACACATAAATACCCTGATTTACGGTTTTATTTAGTTATAATAAAAAAAAATCAAATTTAATTTCTATCCGATTAATCGATTAATCGAAAAAATAATCGTCCGATTAATCGATTATCAAAATAATCGTTAGTTGCAGCCCTACATGTCACATTTTAGTATCGGTACGGTACGCTTGGAACCTCAACAGAGGTGGTACCATTTAAAGCGAGCAGAAGCGAGCCGTACCGTACCGTACCATGCAGTGGAAAAGCGCCACAAGTGAGCCGTGCCGAGCCATACCATGCAGTGGAAAAGCGCCAAAGCGTGCTGTGCCGAAACGTACAGTACCATGCAGTGGAAAAGCGCCATAATTGATATCTGTATAAAATAATACTACCATTAAAAACCACATTTGATTTACTCTTTTAATCAATGTAGAATGTGTAACTTAAAAATAAAACTCTGTGTGTGTGTGTGCGTGTGTGTGTGCGTGTGTGATTTTGATTGGATGACAGTTAGGTTACAGTTTGACAAGAGTTTAGAGTGTGACAAAACACACACTTCAGCATTGCAATATTGACAACACAGTCTGTTCATTATGCTGTGTTCAGACCAAACGCGAATTGATCGAAATGTATCGCTATTTAGAGTTTTATTTATTTTTATACCGTGTATTCCCCATGTAAATTCGTGCACCGAACCATGACGCCCGTACCGATTCGGTTCAATACGAATACATGTACCGTTCCACCCCTAATAGAGAGTTTAGCCAGCTAATTCATTATTTTTAATAGATTCAGGCAACAATATTAGCTCAGAAAAACAGCAAGGTTATCACACATTACATAAGAAGAAAAAAAAATGAATGTGAGGGTTACATTTTTCTAACCACATAACTTTTGGTTACATTCCAGTGTACAATGAAAATTAATAGGCTATTAAAAACACACATACCTGAATTCACATCCTCCTATCAAATCCTAGCATAGACAAGAGATAATTAAGCACCTTGTAGTCCAGTCATTTTAAGCCAAAATGGGGGTCAACCAACCTAGAACAAATTGCAACAGAAGCAAACTCAACTGATTTTGTATCCTCAATATGTCATGAGTAAGGGGAAAAAAGCCCCAAAGAATCCCATTAGGGGAAAGTTTCTAAAAAGACCCAAATATAGCCTATTCATACGCCTATTCATTCTTTTTCTCACATGAATAGGGTACAAATTTTAACCTTTAGATATCATCATGAAAATTACTTGAGTTGATTACTTGCGGCAAGACAAACAAAAAATGTATAACACGTTTTTTGAAATTGTTTGTTAACATGGGCATAATCTAATTACATATGTGCTAATTTGCATAATGAACACAACATGGGGTATTGTCTCCTGTTCTTCCATCGACTCATCCCCCAGAAACAGTCCTGGACCCAGCCCCAAAACCCATCTCTGCAATAAAAAATTAATAAAAGGCTGGTTTCTAAAGTAGTTCTTCCTGCCTCTATCTATGTATTAATGTTCATGGGTAGCCTAAATGGCCTCCATTCAGACCTTAACATTAAGTATTTTACTGTTATATGTCAACAAGACATTTTCACCTGGCAATACCCAATGTATAGATCTGTTGTGGTATTTATGCAAATTAGCACATACGTAATTAGATTACGCACCATTTGCCCATGTTAACAAACAATTTAAAAAAAACTGTAATATATTTTTTGTTTGTCTTGACGCAAGTAATCAACTTAGTAATTTTAGTGGTGATATCTAAAGGTTAGGCTAACATTTTTACCCTATTCAGGTGAGAAAAAGAATGAATAGGCGTATGAATAGGCTATATTTGGGTCTTTTTTAGAAACTTTCCCCTAATGGGATTCTTCTGGGCTTTTTCCCCTTACTCAGGACATATTGAAGATAGAAAATCAGTTGAGTTTGCTTCTGTTGCAATTTGTTCAACCTTTTTCCATAAAATGACTGGACTATTGATGCAGCTTCACATTTAACTTCAGTTCAGACATAATAGCGCACTCTCTAAATAAGCTTAAGCGAGAGGGAAAGTGATTCTACTGCTCAATCTCTTTCCATGTGCTCCTCCATGAGCATTCTGAAGTGACAGTCACACTTGTTACTTTGATATCCCCAATACAAATCTGGCATTTTAGTGGCCATTTCTTTCAAAATACACAGAGGTAGCACAGTATAGAGATGGTACCAGATTGTAATTCCATGTTATATTTATATATACCCAGGTAACAATACCACGGTACTAACATGGCCCTCCAAGGTATTTTAAAGAATACCATTTTCCTTTTACAAAGGAAAAGCCTGTTGTAAGAGCAGAAAGTTAAGCCAATTAGCCATTTAAATAAATTAATGTCTTCAAAACTGAGAGTTGAGGTAGATAGGTTATTAAATATTTAAATATTGGAAAATTACTATGATTCAAAAAATAGGAAATGTTACATTTAACCAATGGATTTTCACATTATCATAATAATGAGTTTAAAAAAAGGATTGCATTCACACAAAGCAATTTCTAACAAATACAATATTTCTAAGAAAACAACTGCATATGCTTGACACGTATGACTTAGAGGACTTCTTAAGATTTTACACATTCCCATGACTTTGGATAGGGCTCAGGATTCGGTTTCTGTTCTGTTCAATTTTAAAAATTCCCTGATAGTTCTAGCTAGGTGTTCTATGGCCGTGGAAAGATGGGAACCCTATACAACTTTAGTAGCCTATTTCACCCAAAAGCATAAGTGGGGCACTCCAAGGATGAAAATAATAAGGTGTTTATTACAATACTCTTGTATCTAAAGCCTTCTTTAAAATTAATCACTGACTCCTAGTTTTAGCACAGATTCTACAGTAATGGTTCAGTCACTTTGGCAAAAAGGGTGTTTACCTACACAAGTAAAAACTCATTCAGACGAACCCAAAAAGTTATACATACCCCAAAAAACGCCTGAAGTTAAAAGACAGATGAACTTGACAGATAAATTAGATAAGGCCCAGACTCACGCACTGACTAAACACTGTTCCGCATGCAAAATGAAAATGAAACAGACTGATTAAACTCCAGCAATACTCCTACGTTTTCCCTGGTGGCTTCTGCAAATGTTTTAGATCAACAAACGCCACAACACGAGATGAACCTGAAACTTGTCCACACTTTTGGAAAGTGTGTTGGGAAAACGATACCAGCAATAAAAGAAAACAGAAAACATGCGTAAACGCAGAATGTTGCGAGCTAGGCACAGACCACTTTAAGTTTCGCTTTCTATTCTTCTCTGAGCTCTCAAACTAGTGTCTCTAAATTCATTAATAACCCGAATTTCGCTAAACTGACAGCAGGAGTCGCCATTAGTCAGAAGCACTTGAAAGTTTCATAGGCCTATTTCACAGTTTCACAAACTGTAATTACACCAACAAGTTATAACAACAACCCAATGGAGTAAAACGTATCTGAAAATACAAATACCAAGAAATCGTCCCAAGGTTAATAAACTGTGAAACAACTCGTGCGGGGACGACTGTAATCATATTACTGAATATCAGTTAACAGCGCGACATATTAATACTGCATCGCACTACTCATTTTATCATAGCCGTTGGACTATTGGTTTCGTTTCAGATTTCACCAGCCAGCAGACGGAAAGCAAACCTCCACCTGCGACCCTCCCAGATGCATAATACATGAGGTTACAGTACTGTGACCGACATGAAACTGCACTGCAGTTTATAACCTCCTGCAGAAGCCTGAGGTGGCTAAACAGCTCGTAAGTGTAAAACGGTTCTGAGGATGCGTGTGCCTCGACTTAACTTATCTAAAAGAAAAAGTCTGGAGAAACACGGGTCATGTACAGACACATGTCTCCAGGAGGCGCTTATAACACAGTTTATCCAATACACACAGTCACGCAAAGTTGTGACTTAGTGGCTCAGGGCTTTATGCTACAGAGCATCATAGACAGAATGACAGCAACTGGTTTCATCTCCATATTCAAGAGTTGATGTAATGTTATAGCCTAAGAGTATTATTTAAAATTCATGCTAATCTATTATTAATATTACTGCCATCTTTACTGTTATTATTATTTTGCTTCACTACATTTATTGAGTAAAGCTGTGAAACGAATAACGTACTTTTTAATGTAACGTTAATTGGCTTCATACAGCAGTATTGTGGTGATAACAGTGTGAAGTGATGGTATAATTATTATAGTACTTAACGTTACTTTTTTTGTTATTGACCGGAATACCTTTTAGACTAGTTTGATTTTTTTAAATTGCATTTAGTAAGTAACCGCAGATAAATTAGACTGCATAACTGTTACATACATCATACATAGGAATAACGTTACATTTCAAGAGTCCCGGAGGAAAAAACGATGTGGTACTGTTTCCGTTATGGTAACGTTAATTTCATGGTATTATTTTGGTTCCTACCCAATAAAAAAATATTTTTTACTAATCCGAACTAATCCGAAAATAATCGTCTTGGTCCAGTATCAATGAGCCCTTTAAGTTATAAAAAACCGATAACTATTTACAAGGACATCGGAGGTTGCTCAGTTTGAATGAAAATATCGCTGCCTACGCAAGTAAGCAAATACAACCCGCTATAAATCATTTGCTAATCTTTAATTCAACTGCAAGCATGCAACAGCCTAAAATCAGAGGTAACTAAGTTAGGGCGAAAATACTCAATGGACACAGCATATGATATGGACTATTCTTTCGACAGCCAACGACAAACCGCGATCGGAGAAGCTTTGAAGCATTTCTCTCACTCCAGAACAATCCAGTTCCCACTCCATTCCGAAAACGCTTTGATATAGTAAATAACATAAAGCTATGTAAGTTACACGGAGTAAATATACTTACATGCGCAGACGACGTAAACAATCCTGCAACGTCCCTGCAAGAGGCCACATGCAGATTGAAAACACAGCGCTTGTGAATGACAATGAAATGTGGCGCGTAGCTGCGACGGTGTTTTAGACGCTCTCTGATGACGTAGGGTTTCGCAAGAAACCGCAATGTGATCCTGAAAATACGATCGGTTATTAATGAAATGAAATAGCGATCTGTGTAATGCATGACTTGAAATTGAAATTGTTTTAGTAAACAATGCTTGTTATGGTTTATAGCTAGTAATATTCCCCAGTGTCGATGAGTATGAAAGAATGTAAGATATCATAATATAAATAATAATATTCAGTTGCCTGATTTTCATGCCCCTTTCCTCACTCTGGAGCTTGAGTTTTCAAACTGGGGGCCGCATGGGAGTACTAGGGGGTCCGTGGACAACTTTAGAGAAATGCAGTGTAAAAAAAAATAATAATAAAAATTGGATTAAACCAACCAATAGTTAAATATATAAATAAATGTAAAATAAATCAATATTAATTAAAATACATAGTAAATTAATCAATTACATTAAATAACTCAAACAAAACCTTTCATTAAAATAAAAATAGTACATTAATTTAGATTTAAATAAATAGCCTACATTTGGATTTAAATAAAAACTGATCTGAGAAGAAGAAAAAATCAATGACGTAACAGCATAAATTATTTTACAAATAATATTTTACACATTTAAAATAGGCCTTTATTTTTCCAGTGTTAATTGGGTCTTTTACATGAAAATATGTACGTGGCTTTAAAATGGATGAGGATCACAATGGGATTCAAGGAGCCTATTTGGCAGTTCATGGCATCTAAAAGATTAAAAGATAACCTGCTCTGGAGGTAGCGATATGTCCAGACTGTTCGCTGCCGCCTTGTTTTGTCTGATTTGGTGAGCAAACCTTACCAGACAGTTCTAAAGGTGTACATGACAGACTATGTGACTAGTTAATAGACCCGTATCAGCAGCTTCAGTGGCAGGTTGAACTTCCTCAGCTGGCAAAGGCAGTAGAAACTTTTACTAGGCCTGACGCTCACACTGCTGCTGAAGTGACACAAGCTGTCTTGTGTTTCAGGCCCCATTTGTTCTTTAATTGTTAAATGCCTGATAAAATCACTGGGGTGAAGGTCAGTGACATGACCCACAGAGAGCAACACTACTGTTACTAATCCCATTCACAATTTATACGGCTGCTAAATTATTCCTGCGTTGGCACCTCTGCCCACATCTTTTCGATGTGTATAAGATTCACTTTTCAGTGTATCTGTCACTGGTTCTCACTGAAAGGCCACCAAAAGGTCACACAGACAGAAGCTTTGGGTCAATAAATCAATTTACTTAAAATAATATTTTACATTTTAATTTAATGCTATGACCAAACATTTTGCTTTTACATTAATTCATGTCAACTTGAGATTACGATTAAAAAACCTCCTCCAGGTATACTGTTTGTTTTGTTTTATTTGCAGTGTGTCCTACATTGCTTCTTTCGGTTTATACTAGTTACATTGTGCCTGATTTTTTGAAAAGGTTACCCACAGCGCAGCTGAGAAAAAACTCACAGCGCTGAAAATACTGTACAGAGATATTTGAGTTTGAATTCCATATTCAAATAAATTAACGTTTTGATTAATAGAGGAAAAACAACCAGAGCAAACAAAAGGAGAGAATGAAAGCGTAAAGAATGAGAGGGGGGAGAAGAAGCTAAAAGTCTCATCTTAAATCTATGACAAGCCATCTGACAAGAAAGAAGAGAGATTTGTTCCGTATGCTTGCGCATAGGCTTTGCGTGAATCTGTGAAATCCCATGATAATCAGCATAACTGTTATATAAGACAGCTGTAGAAATCCAACACAACATAAATCCACTGATGGTTCTGTTCAAAGTCGTCGCTTACTCAATCTGTCTAAGGAATATTCCTGGTTGAATACTAGCTAATTCATTTTGATTCACCTCTTTAGTATAACAAACACACACAAAAAATTCGACAATCAAGGATACAGTGTGTCCAATATTTAGAGGATTTAAAAGCAGAAATATGAAGCTTATAAAACATTAATTCTTCTGGTAAAACTTGTGTATTATTTGAACTTTAAAGTATAGAGGTTGTCATAACTATGAAACTATGTTTCAAAAGTTGGATATAACCTTACAAAGAAAACAAAGTTCATACACACTCAAACAAACAAAAAAATTCCCAGATTGGCCCCATTCGTTTCCATTATGAGTGCCTCACTGTAACCCAGATTTTTATTTTAAATTACTTGTCATGGTTATTAACGTTGTGGCGATTGTGATTAATTTGTATTGAACCAGGAATATTCCTTTAAAGTCAATGAATGTGATGAAACTTTTAAAGGAATATTGCAGTCTTTTAACACAAATATGTTATTTAAAAAGGGCAAAACATGTCCTGACTGGTCTGGTCTGACAGATTTGTATGCGCCTGCGCTACAATAAGTAAAATTGGAGCGGGAGGGGAAGGGGGAAAAAATGCAATGCTCACACTCACACATGGTTTGATGCAGACGGCTTCCTGTGGGGTGAGCCACCTACTGCTGGATGAAGGCACGACAGCCTAAAGCTCATAAAAGAAGCAGCCCAATATTCACGATTAACACTATTGGCTTTCCAATTCAGTGCTGCACATTTATAACACTGTTAAACTGAAGTTATATATGAGCTGAGTGAACACCCACACAGCTCTGTTACAGATGATTTGTGCGCAGGTGTTCAAGATTGATGGCCAGATCCACACAGACTCTCTGCAGATTTACAACACTCATAATTCACAAGTTTTTCAGCCCTTGATTTTTCACTTATTAATTTAATCATGCATTTAGCTACCAATATAGGTACTTTTAGCTGCATGTGTTTAGGTCAATGACACGCAAGAGTGTCCAAGAGGAGAACATATATAGAGCCCATTAAAATAACTTAATTGAAATAAAAAATAAAACACAGCCCCAAAAATTCAAGTATAAAATTTATAAAAACATTATTGTTTTATTGAAATATGTATGTTTTTGAAAATTCTGGAATCATACATTAACTGGTTAGTTTATTTAATATATGGACACTCCCAGTTTTGACAAAAAAGTTTGAAAACAAAACATGGGCTTTGTAATTATTACAGCAAAATATATATAAAAATATATCAAATATGAAGGGTCTTTGAAAATTGTGTAAGGCAAGTCAAAACAGTTGAGAACCACTCATTTAAAACTTTTTTTGAAAATGTATTTTTTAAATAAAGTATTGTTCTTACCATTATTATGGATTATCATCGTTTTTTTTAAAAGTCACCACATGACTTTAAATCCAGACCCCCAGACCCCCCCCAAAAAAGAAGGAAGAAATTGTATTTAATATCTTTATATATGAATCGCATTTTTAACATTTTGATTTGAATAAATAATAGATTTAAAAGGAGCGTCACGTCATTGACCCATTTAACACATTTTAATAGGAGAAAATTCCATTAAAATCTGCACAGAAATTCCATCTGGGCCTGGCGATAGCTAATGCAACCAAATACTGCTTTGAAGAATAAAAGACAGATGAGAGCACAAAAAAAAAACAATTAAATTAAAAACCTCAGTTCAGCTAAAGGGCTGAAAATCTGTACAAACCTACTACCAACACAGTGGCAATAGTGAGGTAAGAGACAAATTAATGTGGAAAAGCATGGAAAGTATTGATCTGTCTCTCTTGGCCTCGTTTCCACTCACTTGAAAATACTTTTTTCTCTCTCACTCTGATTGTCCAAGTGGAAAATGTAGTAATGTTTTTGTTTTATAATCTTTTTTGTTTAAAGGTGCACCATGTAACTTTTTGGTTTTCAAAATGTATATAATGAGTGGGTACATCATGAATCCATCTTCCAAACCGTGTTTTTGTCTCATCCTGAACCACTTCAGTACGCCGATAATAAGCGTTTATATTCAGACTATTTTAGACCTAGCAGGATCCCATTACCTGTGTGACCGGTAAAGACATTAACTCCGGCCACAATGTTCTTCCGCAAGATTCATGCAGCTTTGTTTATTAACCGCTAGAGCGCTAAAAGTTACATAGAGTACCTTTAAACTGTCACATTCTGAGAGAGCATCTCTGCCCTCACAGGTGCATGTGTTAGTGTCAGGATGATACATTAGTCAGTTTGCTGACGTCTCCATGTCTTTAAATTGACACAGTCCCCAGAAGCACAGTTCAGTCTCTCAGTTGTCAGCATCTGAAGACCTCGTCTTGTGACCAGTCACATGACATGAATTAGTCACAATGCTGGTGCCATGTCAATGACCACATCTGCCTCCTGGAGCATTACAGTCTTTGAGTGTCGTCTCTTCTGTCCTGAGCTGGCGGTCAACTCCAGTTCGTCCAACATAATTCTGTCCAGTCCAATGAAATGAAATGACGTAAGTCTTTAAAAGTCTCTTGTAGTTTCTTATTTTCATCATTGCACTGCGATTGTGTCAATTCCCGCTTCATATCTTCGTATTTCAGTATGTGTGTATCAGTGGTGGAGTGCATGTAAGCATATGGGACTGGTTTGAAATGTTTTCTGAGTCACTGTATGCAGCTTTTAGTGTACGTGTGCATGTATTCGAGAATTCAAGAGATGATCTCTTCATTCATGTGCCTCCATCCCTTCTGTGTCTCAACAGCTGGAAGATATTCTGTCAAAGATAGACAAGCTTCAGAAGAGCACACATTATAGATGGACATTAACATCCACAATTCAATATGGAGGCAGGCAGAGCCTTACCTTACCGCACATACCATCTTTACTGCAGTTTTTATTGTCCTTGTCTGTGGCCTCCTCTTCAACCTGAAAAAATATATCAATCTTATAATAACACATTCTAAATGAGTGTTTGCCTGTCTTTTGCTCTAAGTACCCACCTCTTTTCTCCATTTGAGCTCACAGAAGACTCTCTCAAAGCATTCGTGCATGTAGTTGAACTGGAAAAGAAAAGGCATCTTTAGTGCACAAGAATAAATACAATTTGCAAGATCACATGGACGAGACTCACATAAGGAGTAAAGATTTTGACCCAGCGAGGTTTCTTCTCCCCTCGCGCGTACTCAAAACAGAAAGCCATTCCCTCTTCATCCGTGTCCCATCTCTGCATCTCGGACCATTCGAACGCTATCACCTGATTCTGTAATGACACAAAGGGCAAATCATTAAGCAGCTGAACTGTTTTTTCTTACTTGTAAAAGTAAGTTTCTGAGTGGTATCAACATGTACTACAATTAAATTATGACACCTAGCAAGCAGGCTTGTGCAAAATTGGCCTCCAATCAATTCATGGATTGAAATTTGAATTGAATTGACTCCGCCCCACAGGAAGTGGAATTTAATTCATGGCAATTCAAAGAAATTTCAGTGTCACACAACAGAAACAATGTGTTGAATCTCACATACATTCAGTGTTAGGAAGGTTACTTTGGAAATGTTACAAGTTACCCATTATAAATGTGGTTTGGATTACTTTATCAATGCAAAGCAATTTCCTTTTAATTTGATAAGTAACTAATTGAATTACACATTTTACCTCAGTAATACAACTAATACAATTACATTAATTTTGTAATTTAATAACAATTTCATTACACGTAATTAGTCACTCCTCAACACTGCATACATTTTTTTCTAAAATACAGATGATCAAATTCTTGAAATAAATGACAACATGACAACAATGTTGTTTAGTTTTGTTCCAATGTTATTTTCATTTCAAAGTAATCAAATAACACAAAGTCGTTGTAAAGGCAGTTATCATTTATTCCAATGCAAAACTCACTGAGCAACACTGTTGCATCTAATTCTCAAAAGCTCCTCAAATGTTTTATCATTGCGTCTGCACCGTTCTGGTCTGAATATCTTTCCTGCAACACTAAAGATTCTCTCAACTGGTGCAGAGGAAGCTGGTATGGCAAGATATTTATTTACATGCAAGTTAAGCTAGGGCAGGAAAATGGCTTTGGTTTTCTCTCCAATAGACCAAAGAATCAGTATCCTCTGTAAGACGAGGGGAACTCAAGTACACAGGTACCTCATGCGGGGCTGTGTCAGCTGACATGGCAGATGATTGACTTTCCATGTAGGGTAACAGTTTTGGGCATTTCTTTGGTTGAGCACTGCCATCCATGGTTGCATTCCCTTTTGAGGAGGCAGACTCAACTTTTGCAGTGAGAAGCTTTTTGATTATTACCTGCACTTCACCAATACACCAATCCAACTTAAACCTTGGGTCGAGTGTGGCAGCCACCTGGAAGCATTCCATGTCTTCAAATTTTGTTAAACGGCTCTCAAGTGAGGATTGTAGAGTTGACACAAACTTTTTATTACCGGTCATCTTCATGTTCTTGATAGCATGCCTTAAGCCCCTGACACAAGGGATGCTGAAGCTGGAGGTTACCATTTTCTCAGCCTGGCATCTGTCTGTAGCCTCCACAAAGGGTTCCAATATCTCACAAAGCTCCTGTATTATTTTCAGCTCATATGATGTCAGCTGGGTGGGGCAATGGAGCTCAGCAAGTACATCACTTGGAACAGTTAAAACAAACCTCAGCATCTTTAACTTGCTATTCCAGCAAGTGGAATTCACAGGCTGAAGTTTGTGCCCTCCCTCTAGGGTGTCAGTAGCCAGTGTAGACTTGTGAAAAAAGAAAGTACGTTTTTTTATGGAGCCAGCATCATCCACGGCCTCACGAACCACAAGCTGAAGAGTGTGGACAAAGCATGAGCTTCTCTCTGATGGGAAGTAGACATCTCCTCTTCAATATTTACCACTTCAAAATTAGATGTCTCATCCTGCTCTTCGTCTTCACTTTCAACAACATGTATTGTTGGGAAGAGGGTGAATGCCTTTATCATGTTGGAGGCATTATCAGTCACAATGAATGACACTTTGTTCTGAATATTGTAATTTTGAAGAACATCCTCAAATTCTACAAATGTTTTCAGCCTAATACCTCCCTTTAAAACGCTGGCAGCTCAGCATTACACTCTGCAACATAAATTCTATAATGAAATGGCCAGTCATTCCAAAAAATGACTTAATTGATCGACTTGACCAAAGATCTACTGTCAGGCAAATATGCTCAGTTTTTCCATCAGATTA
The DNA here is from genome assembly GCF_051911475.1 of Siphateles boraxobius. Classification (NCBI taxonomy): domain Eukaryota; kingdom Metazoa; phylum Chordata; class Actinopteri; order Cypriniformes; family Leuciscidae; genus Siphateles; species Siphateles boraxobius. Next base: position 20,849,741 of record NW_027508722.1, on the reverse strand, counting down.
ATCAGATGTGATTTTACAGTAGCTGAGCACTGAGGGATAAGGTCCTGGCTGAGAGCTCTTCGGGAGGGCATTGTGAAGGAGGGTTGGGCCAAATGCAAAATAATAATGAAATCCTTATTTTCAACAGTGTAGAGAGGGAGGAGACCATTTGCAATATATGTAACAACACTGTCAGTCAGAGCAACTTGTCGTCTATTATTTGGTGACCACTTAGAGCTGGAACTTGCTGTTTCAGAAGGATTATCACGATCTTCATTCTGGTTTGGCTGGATTGTGTAACCGCTGGTTTCACAGTCCATCAAGATTTCCTGATGTTTCTTCTATAGGAAAAAAAGTACCTCAATGTAGATCACTCTTTAAGAGAACAAATATTTCTATTAATTCCACAATTGACAAGAATTGTTTTCTTGATTTACAATAAGTAATAAGTAAAAAGTGTGCTTGCATGCTTTTAAACACATATGATATCCAGTGTTGGGGGCAACTCCCCAAGAAGTAATGCAATAATATATTCACATTTGGCTGTAACTGAGTAATGTAACACATTAATGTTACTGTTGTGTTGTGAGTCGAAGGTGTGTTTAAGCCCTTTATGAGCTATATGCCAGGCTCTTGCTGTGTTGCGTTACAGTAATGTAATGAGTATAGTAATGAGTTACTATCCATAGAGAATAACAAGTAAGGTAATGCATTATGTTTTTTTTTAAGTGAATAATGTGTACTTCACATTCTTGAGTAGTGACCCCAACACTGATGATATCAAATATCAGTAGCATAATACCATCAAGAGATAGTTTTAAAAATAGAAGTCTGTTAACTTACTTGTAGATGCCTTTTGAAATTTGAAGTAGCCTTGATGGAGCCACAGACTGGAGCACTGCAGTGCTTGCATATAGCTCTGTGGTTTCCAGGTGTTCTTGTTGGAATTGATTCTTCAAAATGAACTAGTACAGGTGACCTTTTAGGCCTGCTATTATTTTCCATTTCGCTGTTATTACAGGTGTCAAATCTACAATTGTTTGTAATCTGAAGTTGTAAGGGACTTCTGAAACTTAAAAAGTCCAGTGTTGACCATCAAATTGTGTAGAAAAGAAGCTTTCAAACAAATGTCCACCTCAAATTGTTTGGCAACCATTTTAAATACTTGGTTAAAAGTAAAGCATTCTGGGAAATGGAGTCATGTTCCACAAAATTACAATTACAATAAATCAAACTTAATTATTTGTTCTGTGACTAGAGCTTTTAACATTCATTGCTGGGGGAAAACATTTCTTGTTAATGTAATCTGTACAAGTAGTTCAAACTAATATCATTTATAGAATACGTAATGCAATCATATATGACTTACACTGTAAAGCTTCATTGTTAAACACTTTACTTAAAATATGTATTAGAATTTCTTTGAATTTTTATTGAATTACAATTCTGCTTTCTTTAAATTCAAATTCGAACTGTAATTATAGATCCTGTTTTTGACATCAATTCAAATTCAAGAATTTAATTGGAATTCAAGAGTCATTCTCAATTCTGAATTGTTCACAAGCCTGCTAGCAAGAAACGTTTCACTCTTTCAAAGCAAACACATTCACCTCTAGAGTGCCATCCTCTGTGCACGCATGGAGTTTAAAGTGGCGGATGCTTATCGCTGTGACAACGTGACCTTTCCTACGCGAGTCACAGGAGCAGTGCGGGAAAGTAATCTCATTGTAACCCTCACATGTCCTCAGAATACCTAAATACTACAGAGGAAGATGGTATAGGAAGATTAAGATTCATTTTTTCACAATCACTTTTCAAGGGATGCACTGCTATTAAAACTCTTTATTATCAATGTTGAAAACCGTTGTGCTGTCTGATATTTTTGTGGAAACTACATTTAAAAGAAAAACAATTATTTGAATTAGAAATCCTTAGTTACATTTTAAATGCCTTTAAGGCCACTTAAAAATATTAAAAAATATCGTTTTATAGATTTGCAAATCTTACATTTAACAGTGTTGTTAAATTATTACAGCTATTAAAGATTAATTTGACCAAAATGATGGTCTAAAAGTAATAGACAAAAAAAATCTTCTGAATCCTTAAGTTATCTTTCACTATCAAATCAAATGTTTAAACTTCATGTTATTAAACTTATGCCATAGGTGCAATATTTGATTTGAGAGCTTGATAATTCAAAAGTTAAATTTTCCACAGAAACATAACAGCATGCACACATTTTGGGATGAATAATCCCCTTTAACCCCCAGACCTCCACTCATTTGAATAACTCTGAATTGTTTGGAGACTGACCATGGTCATTTTCCTCTGTTCAGTGAGCTTTTGGAGCTGGTAGGATGTCTCTCCCACTTTGATAAATCCCTTTTTCACATCATCCAGAGCCTGAGAGAGAGGGAACAAGTAAACACCAGTACAGTCTGAAAACGCATAGCCGAAAACAAACAAACAAACAAACACACACACACACACACACACACACACACACACACACACACACACACACACACACACACACACACACACACACACACACACACACACACACACACACCTTTGTTTTTGTGATTTGTGACGACATTCCATAGGTGTAATGGTTTTTATACTGGACAAACTGTATATTCTATCCCCTTACACTGCCCCTATCCCTAAACCTACCCATCACAGGAGACATTCTGCATTTTTACATTTTTAATAAAACACTGCTGAGTATTTTTTTAAAGCCATTTGAAATATGAGAACTCAGGAAATGTCCTCATAACTCGCGTTCAAGTTGTAATACCAGTGTAATACCCATGTCATTATACATATTTGTGTCCTTTGCACAATACATGCATTACACACACACACACCCACACACCTGATAGAAGCAATAGTTGATAGCCAGCTCGTTGTCATTGAGAAGAATCTCTTCCTCTGTGGTGAAGAGCCACTTGCGGAGTGTGAGGCAGGTGCCTGGGATGGCAGATGTGTAGTTCTGCACATACAGCTTGTGTGGAAACTCATTAGGGGCCAACTTGCGTGCTGAGAGATCGAGAGACAGGAATAGAGAGGTAGATAAGCAGTAAGAAACAGGGACAGAGAGAAAGTTTTCAAAATGATGAGTCAGAGTATTTACAAAATCATAGAAGGACTTTATTATGTACTTCATTTATCATTATATATTACTTTATATCATTAATATAATATATTGAGGTGAGGTATTAAAGTTATATAAAACTAATCAATAAACATTGAGCTTGATTTGAACACAAGACCCTGCTATTTAAACACATGAGTTGAGACATGCTGGCCAAACATGTTCAAAGCTGCTCTATGAAACCATGTATTAAATACAACACCAAATATAAAGCACCCACAAACTCTCCAAAACATACTAACTAACTGTTTGGATATTTTGGGAGCAATTAAAGATACAAGTACAGCCAATTTGTGACACATCAAATCATAAAATGTGGATGGGTTTTGAAGATATTTTAGCATGAATCACACATGTGAAAACAACACATACTGGCCGAACACATTTTGGCTTCATGAAGTGACTGGATAAGAAGATTAGTAAAAAGAGGCTTGTTTAATTCAAGAGCCATGAGCTAACAAACCCCATACATTCAGATACATGTGTATGTGTGTGTGTAATGTTGACAAGTGTATTTTATGTAAAAAAAAGAAAAAAAGAAACATTTAAATGAAGGCTTTCTGAAGGTTTTTGCTTCAGAATAAGAAGTTAATTAATAAGGTTTAAAATAAATACATTTACATTGTGAAATTAGGTCACAATTGTGAAATACAAAGCAAAAAATTTAGAACAAAAGTAAAAATGTATTTCTTAATCTGTAAAATTGTTTTCCATTAAATTTCTAGTTATATGAAAATTATATGAAAAACATACAAACATGAACAAGTAACTTCAAGAAATGGCAGAAACAGTTTGATGGATGCTTGCATTGCATTTCATCTCATATCTTAGGACACATCTACAAATATGAATATTAAATGTGAATGAATTGCGAAGCATCCATTTTCAAAAGTAATTACTGTAATTCTGCACCAGTGAATTGCTGTACATTCACAGAGAAGAAAAAAGAAAGTGTGATACAATGAACTATTCTGCTCTATGCCAGTGTGCTCTGCTTAATCACTCATGCCCAAGCGAATGCTCTACTCATGTACCGCTCACCGGTCAAGCGACGTTCTCTCAAATGCCACTCTGACATTAAATTTGTCGGTTGTAATGAATTTCTTCAATAAATGTCTCAATTACAGTAGGCCTATAGATAACAGTTATGATAGTTGTGGCTTTAAAGCAATATCTTTTAAAGTAGCAGGCTATAAATAAATGTGATGTGCAAACATCCACATCACTATGATCAAATGATTTCTTAAATGGTGTTTTCTCATCTATTTTTATTGTATGTTTATTTTGTTATTGAAAGGAAAGCATGTAGCACATATTTACATATTCATTTAAATGAATCCATCAGCGTGGACGTCGGGATGTTCATTAACTCGGCTACAATTGATTTAACTTGAGGAGAGCAAACAAATGCTTATTTATTTTGATTCACAAATGCATAATTTTTAGTGATTTGCTTTACTTAAATATTACCTTTTATGCAGTGTGTAATATAGCTGTTTGTGAATGTAAAAGGTCTGCAAAGTTTTAAACATCAAAGTGCACGACAAATAAAGTTGTTGTCTCCTAAAAGAAATAATCGATTCGGAACTGGCGAAACGAGTCGTCAGTAATTCCAGTCCCACTTCCTGTTACATACCTGCGTCACAATGTAACAAATTTGCATAATACCAGCCTATGATCTTCATGAGCTGGCTGCGAACAACGTCTACTTTGACTCAAACACTGTAGTAGTAGCTGAGGCCTGGAAGAGTTTGGTTAGTGTTGTTCATGTCAAGAAGTAACTGTTTTCAGGGATGAAAATGCACTTCAAAAGGATCAGGACTCGGCTACAATTGGTACTAGAGCCCGACCGATATATCGGCGAGCCGATATTAGGCATTTTCATAACTATCGGTATCGGCATTTATAATGGCCGATAAATGAATATAAAAAAAAATGCGGCGTGCGGTGATTCATGTAAGGGTGGCGCTGCCAATAAAGCACCTAAAAGCTGTCACAATGAACTGGCAAAAGCAATGATATGAATACATCAAATATAGCAAGGAGACATTTTAATTGTTTATTAATAACAAGTGTTTTCTTTTCAGTCATTGTGGGCTGCAAAGATGAAGTTGAGGATGCGGACTCGCGATCTTTGAACGCGCCAGAGAGAAAAGTACATTTCAGAAGGATTAGGCCTACATAAGCAGAGAGCAGTTTGTCTTTTGTTTTGATTTGTTCTGTTTAAAAGTAGACATTTCAATAGATATATTTCTCAGGTCTATACGCTGAGTTTCGGTTCATTTATGAGGCGAGTTGCAGTTCACTCGCTGGCGCCTCCGTTTCGAGATTATCTATTGTCTGTTATATTTACTTCTTATTTATTAAATCCAGGCATTTGGTTGATGAAACATTGATTAAAATTAAGATATAATTAATACAAAATGAAATTGACTTTAATTGACAGAAAGCTTTGTGCTTTCTGTTCGAGGTCTATGTGAAAGTTTTAAAGCACTTTAGTGCCGCTTGCGGAGCTTGTCACGTCCGTTTTTTCCTCATAAATGCGAACACGAAAAATAAAATAAAATAAAATGAATATTATATGTTCTGTTGAGAGCCAACCCTTCTTCATCCAGTGGGTAGTAGACTATTACTTTTGATTTGCACAGTGTAATTCACTGAATTGATTTCTCTGCTGCCAGCTTCTGTCACATATTGTGTTAGCTTGTGACTATTGCAAGCGCGCAGCTGAGAAGTCCTGATTATATTGTCTGCTATATTTACTTCTTATTTATTAAATCCAGGCAATTGATTAATTAAACATTGATTAAAATGCGTGGCGCGATCGACAAATCTCCGACAGTAAACGGATGGCCCAATCTGCTCTGTAACGGGTGCTTTTCGGCGCCTCGGGTAAACAGCTGTTACGACTCACGCGAGCAATAACGGCCGCGTCCGGTGTGTAGACACAGTGTTAAAGCTCATTCTGCCTATAACGCTACGTTACAACATCAAGCAATATTCCAATAACTTATATAATTATAACACTTTATATATAGGGCCATTTTGCATTAAGAGTAGCCTAGTTTCACGTTTAGTAGGTACATTTTGCTTACTAATTTAAAATAGTATAAAAGTCTGTACATTATGTAATTAAAAACGTTTTCATTATGATATTATAAATTTTACTTTAGTAAAAAGATCTGAGTTATTCCTCCACTGGTAGAGATTAGAGGAATTAAGACTAAAAATAGAAGATAATGTCAGTGACACTTTTGATATATTTATTGATACAAGTTGTTTTATATAGCGTGACTAAATTAAAAGACAAAGTCGTTAGTGAAGATTATGCAACAGTATTTAGAATATAATATAATATGCAATGCAAACTAGTTTTGTTACAGATCAAATGTATAATTCTCATTCTATCATTCCCCCTGCCTCCATTACATATCTTTGTCACACAAGTCTTTGATCACCACATTTGAGTGATCATTGCAAAACGTTTATATATTTATTCTGTTTAAATACTGTGTATTCTCTATACAGTACCCATCAAAAGTTTGTACACACCAATAGGAAAGTGTGTCCAAACTTTTGACTTATACTGTACTATAATACACATAAATTATATTGCTACTGTACACATAAATAATATCGGCCGATATATCGGTATCAGGCTTTTTTTTAAATCGGTATCGGTCCCCAAAAATCCATATCAGTCGGGCTCTAATTGGTACGGAAAAACCTGACGCCTTCGTTACTGTTTGTATCATTGTGTATCAAGTGCTGAGGAAGCCTCTGGAGATGAAATTCAGATATGGTGATATGGTAATAGGCGCGGCGAAAAGCGATTTAAACTGGAATGCAATCTAAACAGAAAGCGATTTCAACCAAGGCGGGGCCACCCCCAAAACTTTTAAAATCTGAACGATTACACCCTTAGTTACTAGTAATCCTTAACACATAATACAGGAAAAATGATGAAGAGCCCTCACCAAAGGAGTGGTTAATGACTTCAAACAGAGCAAAATAACTTGCAGTAATGCTGTCCATCCCAATCTTCGTTACTACAGCCTGGGAAAAAAAGAGACAGTGAGAATTAATGAAATGTGTGGATTTAGAAACATCAAATGAGTTAAATGGATTACCTGGTAGACCTGGTCTGTTGTGCAATTCTTTCGGACTCGGACTGTAACTGTAGTTTTGTCTGGCATTGCTATCCTTAGCTCCACATCAGAAACACCATTATAGTTCTAGGAGAAATGAGAGAGGGACCTAAAAATACAGTCCAAACAGATAGAGCAGCGCTGCAGGCTGCTTGTCCATCGTGTGCCTGAGAAACACCCTGACAAGGTACAGATTCACACTCACAGCCGAGCAATGGAACATGCAAATGGGTACACAAACAAAGACATGGCTGCCACATTTCCAAATTTCAAAAAGGAAATTCAAAATTCCTCAACAAATTAAACAGATTTAAGACAATATCCATATGTTTTAAAAGATATACAGGGCATTTTAAGCCCTGAGCGGACTGTTCAGAATTACTTTTTTCTCTCTTTTTATCTCTCTTTTTTTTTTTTTTCATTTTTCTTTTATTGCCAGCAGCTGACTTGCTAAGGTTTTGGTATTAAATGTAGAGTTGCTGTCATGTCAATCATGCCACTCATATGAAAGACAGAGCGCACGGGAAAAGTAACTCTCTGACAGGATAGCTGCATGGATGGATGGATAGACTAGTCTAACAGGCTTGTAGTTTTGGGGCCATTAAGGGGAGAAGGATCAAGGCAGTGGTTCTTATTATTTTTGACTGCAACGCACTGTTAAAACCATTCGCACGGTCAAAACCAATATTTGAAGGCCCCTCAAGATATTCTTATACTTCGGTTAAAATGGCAAAGCTATTCATTTATTTATTTATTTACAGAAAGTAAAAGTGTTCTTCTAATTTTTATTACAAATTAATTACTTATTTATTTTCTTGTTTCCAACCAGCCCGTTTTTTTGCGATTTTGTGATCGCTGAATACAAAAGCTTGCGAGCTTGCATAATTTGCCATTTCACCACAAAATAAATCGCAAAAATTAAAAGGTCTCATAAACAAATTATAATTATCTAATTGAATTATAGCTAATTTAATTAAAGTTGTAATGCATTATTTTGAGGAGGATACGGATGTGTGCGTTATGTCAGTGAGTGGTCTGGGTGAAACAATGAAAGCGAACCATTCCACGCAAGAACTGAATTGTGTTCTCTTTCTTGGCTCATTGCACTTGGTGCAATATACACATAAATATGTCAATAATAAGTGAACAAACAGTTTGTGGAGGGGAGGGGGGGGGCTGTTTGGTCAGTATTGCATCTGACCTTGCAGGTCTTAAAGTGACAGAAACCTAATATACCCTCTGCTGTCTGTCAAAGCTAAAAAAAAAAAAAACAACAGGAAAAAAAACAGTACTTAAACTTAAAGCACCATTTGTATCCGTTTCTTTATGTTGTATTTATTTGTCCTATCTTATTTTATTACTGACTGTTTACTTGATTATTTGAGAACTTTTTACTTACATTAGGAAGTAATTGTTTAGCTGTGGATTGCTAATAAGATTTCGGTAATATTCCCACACTAATGGATTATATTATTAAAGATAGATAGCTAGCTATATGATAGCCAAACAATTTTGAACAAAATATAAGGACGTGCACCACACTCAATATCCCCCTTTCCAAGTCTGAAAATAAATGTCCATAGATTGTTTTAAAAGTTAAAAGGTATCAGAATATGATAAGAGACCAAAATAAACAAGATTTATGCAATTTATTTGTCCTTTGTGTGATGACTATTGGGCAATTTAACATAATATGGCAAATATGATATCCTAATTATATATTATTTTTAAAACATTGCAAATTTTTCAAAAACGTTTCTGGAAATTACCACCACAAAATTGATAGCAAAAAAAAGAAAAGAAAAGTGAAATCCTGGTGGGACTGTTTAAATACACCCCCTGGTAAAAAAAAACACTGCTTTAAGGAACACTGTATAATCGACTGATACAGTACTGTAATTCGATAAACACACTGTATTCAATGCAAAAACAACAGCAACAGAAAAAGGAATTGAGTTGAATAGTCTGTAGTTGAATGCATTTTGATGTATAAGATCCTCTATCAGTTTGTCCTTTTTGAGAGTCAGAACATGTGTTAACAAAGGCATATTTTCCTTGCTAAGGTATCTATCACACTTAGTCTTTGAAGAGTCTTTTTGACTCAGTCACATTCTTTGATTGGTGGCCATAGTCATGGGCGTAGGTTTGGTCTCAGCTTTGGTGGGGACACCCCATCCCCCCCATTCTATTCTTTAAAAAAATGCATTAGATTAAACTGGGAAGGGTCATAAAACTTGCATATTGTTATCCTAGGTTTACTGCTTCTATTGTTCTCAATTGTAAGTCGCTGTGGATAAAAAGTGTCTGCTAAATGAATAAATGTAAATCTGTTGTGGTTTGATGCTATCTCTCCTGCATACAAAATGGTTAATTAATTTTGTAGTCTATCCTATGGCTAGCAAGTTTAACCCTCCTACCAGATATTGTTATATGGATATTATAAACTAAAGCACCATGGTACAACAGTGCTACGCATGCAATCAAGAGAGAAACTCGTAACTTAGAGCGTAAATGGAAACAAACTAATTTAGAGGTCTTTAGAATCGCGTGGAAAGACAGTATGTCACGTTATAAAAAGGCTCTAAAAGCAGCAAGGGCTGAGCATCTCCGCAAACTAATAGAAAATAACCAAAATAATCCAAGGTTTTTATTCAACACCGTGGCTAGACTAACAAATAAACAAACATCACCAGAGCAAAATATTCCATTACAATATAGTAGTAATGATTTTATGAATTACTTCAATGAGAAAATAGAAAGCATCCGAAACACAATTGTAAATATACAATCCTCTATGATGTCTTATGATTCAGCCTCAATTATGGCCCCTCTAGAACAACTACACCGCTTTACAACTATAGGACAGGAAGAGCTAAATAAACTTATCATTGCATCGAAACCAACAACATGTTTATTAGATCCAATACCCACTAAACTACTGAAAGAAGTGTTACCTGTAGTCGAAGAGCCTCTTCTTAATATTATTAACTCGTCTTTATTTTTAGGTCATGTTCCAAAAATATTCAAGCTGGCAGTAATAAAACCTCTCATTAAGAAACCGCAATTAGATCCAAATAACTTAGCAAATTACAGACCCATCTCAAATCTTCCATTTATGTCTAAAATACTAGAAAAAATTGTGTCCGCTCAATTGTGCTCTTTCTTACAAGAAAATGATATCTATGAAAAATTCCAGTCGGGATTCAGACCGCATCATAGCACAGAAACTGCGCTAGTTAAAATTACAAATGATTTACTTTTAGCTTCTGACCAAGGCTGTATCTCAATACTAGTTCTACTCGATCTAAGCGCTGCGTTCGACACTATCGATCATAAAATACTCCTGGATCGACTACAAAACTACACTGGTGTTCAGGGACAGGCATTAAGCTGGTTTAGATCTTACTTATCAGACCGTTACCATTTTGTCTGTCTAAATGGGGAAAAATCAAAGATAACGTCAGTAGACTATGGAGTGCCGCAAGGATCGGTGTTAGGCCCTCTGCTATTCTCAATATATATGCTGCCACTTGGTAATATTATAAGAAAACATGGAATTAATTTCCACTGTTATGCTGATGACACTCAATTATATATCTCATCACGACCAGATGAAAACACTAACTTATCTAAATTGACAGAGTGTCTAAATGATATAAAATGCTGGATGACGTGTAATTTCCTGCTATTAAATTCAGATAAAACGGAGGTACTACTTATTGGTCCAAAAAACTACCCACAAAATCCCTTACAATACAACTTTAATTTAGAAGGATGTCCTGTTACTTTATCCACTACAGTAAAAGACCTGGGTGTTATACTAGACCGCAACTTGACTTTCGAAAATCATATTTCATATATTACAAGAACAGCCTTTTTCCACCTTAGAAACATTGCTAAGCTACGCAACATGCTATCTGTTTCTGATGCAGAAAAGTTAGTTCATGCATTCATGACCTCGAGACTAGATTACTGTAATGCTTTATTAGCTGGCTGTCCTACATCCTCAATCAACAAGCTACAGTTAGTGCAAAATGCAGCTGCTAGAGTTCTTACTAGATCAAGAAAATATGATCATATAACACCTATTTTATCATCTCTACACTGGTTACCTATTAAGTTACGTATCAATTACAAAGTATTCCTACTGACCTATAAAGCCCTAAATGGTTTAGCTCCTGTGTATTTAACAGACCTTCTATCGCCATACAATCCATCGCGCTCTTTAAGATCACTAAATTCGAGGCTTCTGGTCATTCCTAGGATATCTAAGTCCACTAAAGGAGGGAGGGCGTTCTCGCATTTAGCTCCTAAACTCTGGAATAGCCTTCCTGATATTGTACGAGACTCAGACTCGCTGTCCCAGTTTAAAACTAGATTAAAGACGCATCTCTTTAACCAAGCATTCACTTAATGCTTAACCTTTGATACTGCTGAACCAGTTCGAATGCATTAACATTATGAACATCAGCTATGCTAATTATTTCCCATCTGCCTTTCTGCTGTTATCTCGGGACGCTAGTCCCGAGGTAAATAGCGTTCGTCAGCTCCAGTTTGTATCCAGCCTCTCACGGAGACTTCAGATGCCCCAACGCCTGTGAAGAGACGACTCAAAGCCGGCGATATGTTATGCCATAAATTAATACTTGATTAACTAACTGTATTTTTCTATGTACATTTCCGAAATGCAATTTCTGTAAAGCTGCTTTGAGACAATGTGTATTGTGAAAAGCGCTATACAAATAAATTTGAATTGAATTGAATTGAATATTATCAATCAAATAATGATTCATTATATTTGAATAACCAACAGTGTTAACTTTTGCCTTTTTAACATTGCCAACATGTTTTTCCAGCACATGTGTCTAGCAAGTAGGCTACACTCACAAATACATTACATAAACAGAATGTAGAAACGAAAAATATCTCAGATGATCCACTGTTTATGACTGCAAGATTCTAAGTTGAGGTAGGCTAATTAACATTCAGTGACTTGCTAACGTAGCATTCTATCATGATAGCGCGACTTCTATGAGTCTATCCGTGCTGCACACCCCTAATTAATGCTCCTAACCTTGATAGATTGCAGAAGCTAGGTTTAACTGTAACAATATCCTGGGTAACCAGGATCACCAGTTAATACTATTTTCCACAGTAGAATCTGCATTTGAAAGCCTGGTCAGTCACTACTACTGCTATTTATTTGTGTGGCTAGTTATTTTTGCCTACTTACGCTCTGCTTTATGAAAAAGCTTCGTATGTCCCCTTTCTTCTTCTTGGGTGACATAGCTGATCTACAAAGTACAAAAAGGGGCAAAAAAACGGAATATTAAAATGTTTTACTCTGGCCTTTGTATATGGCAGGCAGAGAGACAGCCCTGGTAACTTACCGTCGGGGTTGTCACGCGCGCACACACGCGCGCGCACACACACACACACACACACACACACACACACACACACACACACACACACACACACACACACACACACACACACACACACACACACACACACAAGCGCACACACGCACACACCACCCGCTCGCTCGCTGCCAGTGAGTGCAAGCACAGAAAGTAGTCCCGGCCCGCGCGTGTAGCCTGCCTGTAAGATACCCTGCCCCCAATCAAATTACGGGGTATCTTGTACTGTCATCGTCCTGGCCATTGGAATCGATCCAAATAGCAGTTCAAAGATCCAAATGCAGCGCAAATATCAAAATAGCAGTTCAAAGGAGCTTGCTAAATATTGGTGGGGACAAATTTGTCATCTCAAAATATTGATTGGGACTAGTACCTAGCGTCCCCCCCTAAACCTACGCCCTTGGCCATAGTCCATGAATCAATTTTTGAGTCAAGTGAGATTGCAATGCTGAAAGTATGCTCCTTTTGTTTATATGCAGTTATAATCAAGATGAAGAAGGGTTTTGCAGGACTACAGTCTTCTCTTTGTCCAAGTACATTTACTCATTTAGCGGTCTTTCGGAGTGTGCACAACCAGAGGCCAGCTGTCGTCTGATTAACTGTATACATGAGGTGAAGTCCAATACAGTGCTGCAAGGATGATGTATTTTTGTAGACCAAAACACAGAAACCAGTCAGCATTTTAGCACTTCCAGTTCCATTGTCCTAAAGTCAATGTTTTTTTAAATGCCTCAAATAACGTCTGTGGTTAACACAAGCTCAAGATACTTTCACGTTTTATTCCACAACCCCATTTCCAGAAAAGTTGGGACGTTTTGTAAAATGCAATAGAATTCACAATCTGTGTTTTGCTAATTCTCATGAACCTTTTTTAACTGACAAAAGTACAAAAAAAAGGTTTCCAATGTTTTCACTGAACAACATAATTGTATTTTGTAAATATAAACAAATTGTTATATTGATGGCTACAACACACTACAAAAAGGTAGGGACAGAGGCAAAATAAAAGTGAAAAGATTATCCAAGTTATATAATCCAACTTTTTTGAAACGGTCCACAATAAGTAGGTGAATTGGTAATAGGTGAGGGTATCATGTTTGGGTGTAAACGAGCTTCTCAGTTTTTGCAAGCAAAGATGGGTCATGGCTCACCACTTTGTGCCAAATATCATGAGAGAATAATTGTCAAACAATTCAAAAATCACATTTCTCAATGCAAGATTGCAAAGAATTGATGTCTTTCACCATCTTCCATATAATATTGTGAAAAGATTCAGAGAATCCAGAAAAATCTCAGTCTGTATAGGGCAAGGCAGTAGACCTCTGTTGAATGTGCGTTACCTTTGAGCTCTCCGACGGCATTGCATGAGAAACCATCATGCAACTTTGTTCAATACAACCACATTGACTTGGGAGTATTTTGGAAAATCGTTTTCACTGAACACAATCTGATGCTGCATCAAGGGATGCCACTTGAATCTCTGTTAAGCAAGGAGAAAGTCAGTTCTATGTGGAGATGCTGGCAAGTTCTCTGTGCCCAAGCTCATCTCAGATGGTCCACACAGTGGAAATGTGTGCTGTGGTCATATGATTCCATGTTTCAGCTCATTTTGGAAAAAATGGACATCAAGTTCTCAGTCAAAAGGGACCAACCAGACTTTCATCAGCGACAGGTAAAAAAGCAAACATCTGTCCTGGTATTGGGGTGCTTCAGTTCAAGCGGTATGGGTGACTTGCATTTGTGTGAAGGTACCATTGACATGGAGGCATATATTTGGATTGTACATAGACAAACTGTCATCAAGATGACATCTCTCCTGAGAAGCAAGACAATGGCAGGCCTCATTCTGCACATGCTAAAACTGAGTGGTTTCCGACACTCTGCACCACAGAAGGGATTTGCCTGCAGTCCAGATCTGTCTCTTATTGAAAATATATGATGACCCATCATGAAAAAGAGAATCAGACAACGACAAATACAGACTGTTGAGCAGCTTTCTTGTATCAGACGAGATTGGCCAAAGATTCCACTTGCAAAACTGCAACAATTATTATCTTCAATTCCCAAACATTTAAAAAGTGTAATTAAAAGGAAAGGTTATGTGACTGCTAAACATGCCTCTGTCCCAAATTTTTTGTAGTGTTACAGCCATAGACTGTAAAAAAAGATGGATGACGCCCCTTCGTTCTCTTCCATTGGCGAGAAGTGAAGCCACGAAATCAACGTCCCGCAATATTATAATTAATAATATTAATTATAGAAATTTAGATATTAAATTTAAAGCTCCAATCTCCTCAGTCCTCCAAAGATCCCGAAAAAAAGTCGTTGTTGCTTCAGTGACTACTTTGCTCAGAGAACCTGTCAATCACAGCTGTCAATCATGTACGCCACAGCACCGTTTTTATACAATCAAATAATTGACTAAAAACAAACTTATTTTAAAAACAAACACTTGAAATTACATCAGCGTGATGAAAACTACAGTAAATGACAGAACCTATCTTTGGAAAAAAGATATGTGAAGTGTAATTTAATTGTTAATTCGTCTCACGTCCCATTGAATAACATGGGGAGGCGGGGTTTATGAGCTATACAAGGACCGGTCACCGGGGGGCGGTCGAGACGCTTTGGCTTCACTTTTCAGGGCTTGTGCGGCACGCTTGGTTACAGCCATCAAAATCAAAATTTGTTTATATTCACAAAATAAAATTAAGTTGTTCAGTGAAAACATAGGAAATATTTTCTTTGTACATTTGTCAGTTAAATAAAGGTTCAAGGGAATTAACAAATCACAGATTCTTGAATTTATTGCATTTTACTAAATGTCCCAACTTTTCTGGAAATGGGGTTGTACAACATAAAATCGATCAGTAATACCCCCTTGTGATTTTTTAAAAAGCTTTTACTTGTCTTGAAGAAGGCGAGTACTAACAAGTGGCTAAATGGGACTACAGAGTTTGTCAGTGACATTAAACCATTAAGCATCCGAACGCTGAGCAGGATAAAAAAAATGTCCCCCCAAACCATTTCAGCACAAACTCCGCCCCACAGCTGATTCTAAAGATTTCATTGGTTATGTCAATCACAGTCCTGATGCCTACACAATGCTACAACAAATACTAAACCCTAACCCAACCCAATGAAATTGGCTGCAGGGCAGGATTTGCGCTGAACTAGTTTGGGGGGAAAAAACATGCCTTGCAAAACATTCTTACTCAAATTGAGTTAATTTGTGAAGACTATCATGATAAACAAATTGTGTAAGAACCATAAATGTTTTGTTTTTGATGATAACAATTATCCAAAAGCAAAAGGAAAAAATCCTAATGGATTTTTGTTGAGGGAAACGGGGTGATGCTAACTTCTGGGTTGACCTACAAAAATACATCACTGCAGTAAAATGTGTGAAATGGCATGAACAGGGAATAAATGGAACAGAATAAAGCAGGGCAAGAAACATTTTTATAATCATAAGATGCTTAAACCAGGCCTGGCCTTTCTGCCCCAGAAGACAAACCGTGCATGTCCAGACAGCATGCTCATGTGATTACTAAGGATGAATGGCACCAGACATTCCCCATGGTACACAGATATGGCTGGGTATCGAGTTCGATACTTTTTTGGCACCAGCCGAATTGCCCCGATACCATAGAGTATCAAAAAATGCCTTGTCGTTCGGTACCAAATTTCAATACTTGAGGAGTTAATCTGGTCAGCATCAATGAAACAATAAGCATGCAGCATGTATGATGTGCCCAAAACAAGTTCTGGTGATTGGCTGTGGTGAGGCATTAAGGAAAAACACTAGTTTAAACCGGCTTGATGGTAACAGCACACGATGCAACGGATGGTGCAGATGAGCACCGTGTCCTTCGTGTTTGCGGTGTAGTAAACGGAACCGCGTGTCTGCGCCATTCATTGACACAGAGACACGCAGAACATGCAGGATTCATATTTAAACAGTCCTTTTGCAGTATAATATTCTCACTTTGACAACATTTCATTTGAGAGAAACTATCATCACAGAAGATGGTCTACACGGCAACCCATTAAAGGGTTAGTTCGCCCATTTAAGACATGAAGTTGTATGCAATCATTACCAGCACTATAGTGTATACACACTGACCCACTCTGTTGTCACCCCCCTGGTCCGAGTTCTGACCGCTGGAAGTTTTTGAATGAAGTAATCCCGGCTACTTTCCGGGGCCACAAAACTGTGCGTTTTTACGTGAAAAAAAGATTTGCGTTTCAAAGCTTGATTAATTTAACACAAAAAAAACACGCCGGGCAAAATTCATACCTCAGTTTTAATGCGGCACTATTTTCCTTCCGTTTCTATCAATCCGCGCTGCTGTCAATGTCAACAGTGCGCACGTGACGATCAGCTCTTCCATAGTGTTTACACAATCGATCGACAACAAGGTAAAAAATATTAAATTAACAATGGTGCGAACTTGTAAATTCCCAGGCTGTGACAACAAGGATGTGCCGGGATCAAAGTTCAAATTTCATCGTTTTCCTGTATCAAATATGAATATGAGACAGCTTTGGCTGGTTGCCATCGGCTACTCAGCGGGAGCTAAATTATCTCGAATAAAGGATTTTCGTGTGTGTAGTGCTCACTGCAGCGAAGACGATTACACCTCCAACCAAGGAGGAAAAGGAAAAAACATGATTTTAAAGAGTTTTGCTGTACCAGTATCACGGGTAAGCTCTATTTACTAACTTTATGATCCCATGTCTAAACTGTACGGTAAACAAGATGATGTTTAGACTCCATTATAAAACACGTGAAAAGATGTGTAAAAAAAAAAAAAATATATATATATATTGTTACAATTTGCTGTGAAAAATATTTGATTGAACACACCATTTGTCATTCATACTGCCTCTTGCTACAGCTGTGGTGGGCCCAGCATCAGATTGGACAACTTTTCTGTCCTCTCGCTCTCTCTCTTCCCGTTCTTTGTCCATCTGCTCAAGTTCGGCATCGGTATACTCCGGTTCATAAAGATATCCCTTTGACGTTGAGTTAAAATTACTGTCTTCATCTGATCCGTCTGACACTGTGCTAAAATTAGTTTCATCATCTGAAGTTTCGTAGTCGGACATGTTGTCGGCGAGTCGCGCTATCAACAGCTAATCGTCACGTGCGCACTGTTGACATTGACAGCAGCGCGGATTGATAGAAACGGAAGGAAAATAGTGCCGCATTAAAACTGAGGTATGAATTTTGCCCGGCGTGTTTTTTTTGTGTTAAATTAATCAAGCTTTGAAACGCAAATCTTTTTTTCACGTAAAAACGCACAGTTTTGTGGCCCCGGAAAGTAGCCGGGATTACTTCATTCAAAAACTTCCAGCGGTCAGAACTCGGACCAGGGGGGTGACAACAGAGTGGGTCAGTGTGTATACACTATAGTGCTGGTAAGGATTGCATACAACTTCATGTCTTAAATGGGCGAACTAACCCTTTAAAATAAAAGTTTGGTTTAACTCAAAGAGATTGCGATAGAAATATATTACTCTTGTACAGTATAACTGTACGTTCACACCGCCGCCGACTTGAGCGTCAAAGAAGCTCTGGCCGCTCTGTCAAGGACGCTTGTCAAAAAGCACGGGGAAGCTCGTTGACGCTTTGGACGCTCTGACGTAGCAGGGAGAAGAGAAGTGTCACAACATGAAATGTAATAAACAGAAAAAAACAAGCAATACATTGAAAAAACCTTTTATAATGACAGCATTTTTATAACTGTTTTGGTCACATTTGGTCTGGGAAAAAAATAATAATTACCTATTATTATTATTTGCATTAGGCTATTATTTGCATTAGTGCAATTGGTCAAATCGTTGTCACCTTGAGCAAATGAATTGCATTCCCATGCCTCGTTCTTTTGTAACTGGTCCCTGTAAGCAAACAACGTCATATCATATATGATAGGAAACCCAGCAACAGCGATTATCAGCTTCTCCTCCATTTTCTCGGAACTAATGTTTTGGTAGGAACGAAAGTTCACATCGTATGTTTCTCCGGAATCAGCCAGAGTGAAGGACGTCTTTATTCTGATTGGTTTCTGGCGTTTTGCCGCTGCTTGCCGCTGAACCGCGTCATAGCTCATTACCATAAAGTTGAGCTTCTTTCAACTTTCTGATTGACGCTCAAAACGCCCAAAACGCGACGCCGAGGGATTTGACGCTCCTTGCAGCTGAGAGAAGCCAGCTTCCATTGAAAATGAATGACTTCCGGCCGCTTTGGAAGCTCAAGTCGGCGGCGGTGTGAACGCACCTTAATGTACATCTTAATGTAAAACTACTACTCATAATAATACAATTATTATTAAAAGAAATTGTCTTCCATGTTATAATTAATAATAGTAAACCTCTGTTGTGTAGCACTTGTTTGTTAAACACTTGAAGGGTTTGTTTAATTTGCATTTGATTAAAAGATAAATTAATGTTTTATGCCTTCATTTGATTACCAGATAAATTAAAATACACAACACAGAGTTTCTATAAAAACAAACATTTCATAGGGCCCTATTATTGTTTACAAATTAAGTTGTTTTTATGAATTCAATTAATTAGGTGTTCAAGCACGAAGTGCTGAAAACCTATTGTAATTGCTATTTGAAAAAAAAAAAAACCTAAAACGCATCGTGCAGCCCAAACCGTAAGGGCTAGAGAGCTGAAACTTTGTCAGATGGTAGTACAAAAATCGAGGAGAGGTTCAGAGATTATGACCCCGATTGGCCAATAGGTGGCGCTACAGCAATCAATTGCGCGAAACTGCTCATAACTCCTAGACCGTATGTCGTAGACTCAAGTGTCTTATATCATTGGAAAGCTGGACTCCTGACGAACAAAACGTACATCTCCGATTTCATTTCCGCCATGATAGATTTTCCGCCATTTTGAATTTTGTCGAAAAACTACTTTTGCGAACTAGTCCCTGGTTTTTCGCCCGATCGGGACCAAACCAGTGCCAAAATGTTCTCCGGAGTCTGAATATCAATAATTATCAAAAAAAAGTTGAAATTTTGATTAACTGTCGCTAGAGGGCGCAAAATGAATGTTGTGGGCGGAGCCTATTTTACTAAAATGGCTATAACTCAAGAAGTAAATGAGATAGCTTCACCAATCTCGGTACACATGTGAATGAGTTGATTTTGAGGTCACAGTAAAAAAACCGCGTCGATCTAACACTAGGTGGCGCTATAACATTAAAAAAACATAAAAGGGGGTGTGGCCACCTGACCGTTAGTCCGATTGACCTGAAAATTGGTATGCAGTGTCTTGGTCCAAGGCCCCATGTATGTGTAAAAGGATATTGGCGTATCTCAAAAAACATGGCCGCCATCGGCCAATAAATTTGAGCACCTGTGAGACGAGGTTAACGGAGGCCAATCGGAACGAAACTCAATGGGCATGTTCGACTCATGGCCCAAGAGGTCTGTAAGAGTTTTGAAAGAAATCGGCCACTAGTTGGCGCTAACGAGTTTTACGGCTCTGTAATCACGTGGTGTTGCACACATCCCCACAAAATGCATATCATTTGATAGATCTCCTCATGATGAACAACTTTGCCTCTAGAACCATTGCTGTCAATCAAACCGTTCATTAAATATTCACGAATATGTTAAAAACCTACTTTTGCAAACTAGTCCCTGGTTTTTCGCCCGATCGGAACCAGACCAGTCTAGGACAATTCTCTGGACTCTCTAGATTAATAATTATCAAAAAAAAGTTGAAATTTGGCATTTGGTTGGCTATAACAGGGGCATTTATAAAATGGGTGTGGCAAAATATAGTCAAAAGCCTATAAATCCTATACGAAAACTCAGAACTTCACAAAAATTGGTGAGCATAATGTGACATAACATCCTTAAAAACCATGCCAAATTTTATGGAGATCGGACCATAGGTGGCGCTATAACTGTTAAAAAGCTTTGAAACAATGTATTTCCCTTGGCAAATTGCCTGTATTTGCTGTAAATGGTGTTTTGCATTTATTATCATGTAATGTTCATATCATAATGTTCAAAACCAGTGCAGTACAATTCTCTGGACTCTCTAGATCAATAATTATCAGAAAAAGTTGAACAACTTCATTTGGATGGCTATAATAGGGTCACTTCACAATGTAGCCATGACCTAGTGTCCCCAAAAGCTTATATCTCTTCAATGAATGCTCAGATCTTCTTAAAAACAAGTCAAAACATGTGCCATATGACTCCAAACAATCATGACAAATTTCAGACAGATCGGACAAAATTTGCCTCTATAACAGTTAAAAATGAGAAAATTAAATGAAAATAATGGCGTATTAAGCCAATAAGTAGTATTTTACTGCCCCCTGCTGTTTAAAATATGAATTATACTTGAGTAGTGTGACAAAATTACTATTTAGACTTTATAAAATTACTATTTTAACATTTACAATCACATTAAGTCAAATTTCATCTATTGAAGTATCACTATTGACAATTCTGTCACATTGACAAATGTGAATCCTGAATGAGACATAGTTCAAATCTCTGTATCTACAACAGAATGTGTGTGTAGTCCTATGTTTCTGAATAAATTCTGAATAATCTGATTAATAGTTTGCAAAGACATGTATGAAATAACATTCAAATATATTTTCATAATGATTTTGTGTGTGTGTGTGTGTGTGTGTGTGTGTAAGCTTGCATAAAGGAGTTAAAATGGAAAAACTGGTTTGCTTTAGTGCAGAACAATGTGTTATATTGTGGTAAACCATGCTAGAAGAGGGTAAATCTCTAGAACCATTATATCATGGTAAATCATACTAGAACTTGGTAAATCATGGTAAACTATGGTAAATCATGCTATATTCATGGTAAATCATACTAGAACATGGTAAATCATGAAAAACCACACTAAAATGTGGTATATCATGGTAAATCATGCTAAAACATGGTCTATTCCATCTATGATGTCAGTGGTTAAATGCTTGCTACATAAAACTTAATGTCTTTTGATGCTTGTGTGGTTAAAAATCTTAAATGCCTTAACTGCTTGAACACCGCTAAATGCTGCTTGCAGTTTTAATTATATATGTTTTTGATTAAACCATTTAAATGGAATATAGACAAAATAAAACAAAACATATAACACATAAAATATTAAAAAACAAAAATAATCTTTGTAAACTGTTAATAAATTGCTGTTAAATTGAACAAGTTTCATGATTTCAATTAATTATTTGATTAGTGATCTGGTACCATGACAGCCCTAATATAGACAATGCCTTACCTCATCAGACTCCGACAAAAACTCCTGCATGATGTCGCTCTCCCCGATTACCCGAACAGAACATACTGGTGAGATGAATTGGGAACGGCAGAGAAACACAGAGAAAGAATGTTGGAAACATCTGTAAACAGTTATTTTCTAGATTTTCATCTCACGTCTCTTTCCTGTATCGTTCCCTATTACCTTTCTCCAAGTATTCCTCCAGCCCTCGTCTGCGAGCATCTAGCTGCTGCTCAGACAGGGAGAAAGGCCATTTCCCTGGCAGTTTGGGAAATGCAAAGTTAGCAAATTCCCTCTTCAGATTCTGATGCAAGATGGCAAACTCTCGATAGCGCTTTGAGCACAACTGCCTGCCTGCCATGTACACGTTGTAGACCTGACACACACACACACAATCATTTTAAAAATAATACTTAAATCATCAGGGGAAAAAATACCAGACATGCGTAAGCAGGGACAGAGGATAAAACACTAACAACAAACTTCTCCCCGTTCTGCTCCACGTGTTTGTAGGTGGGCACGGAGATAGGCACGGCCTGCTTGTCACTATAGTCGTAGCAGGACTGCGAAGAGCCATCGTCCCCGGGATCAAGACTGTCCGTCTCTGGCTGAGGAACCGACAGGATGGCCAAGACCAACTCTTTCTCTCCTGCTCGGATGAGATCTACCACCTGCTTATGAGTGGCCCCTTCCACATTCACCCCATTTCTGCAGATCAAAAAAGAAGAGAGAAGGATCTGGTTACAGAATTAAGCTTGTACTCTCAGCCAATACCTTTTACCAATGTGACGTTAAATGGTTAATGCTTTAAATCTTGCCTTACCAGGACCTTTTAGAAGGTTAAGGTCAGATCAGATATCTCCTAATCCTGAATTACTACTTAGGTGGAGTTCCTGGAGCTCCTATTTTATGGTCTAATCTTTACAGGACTCAATAATAAGGGTGTGAGAGTTTCGGTTCAGTTGACTGAATTGTTACTTGCCCTTTAAGCCAGTGCTGTGATGCCACTGAAAGTTAGTTTATGCCTTGCCAGCAAGAAAACCAAACATCTCAATATGACCAATCTAGCTGGTTAACGTAGATGACCAGCTTGTTACAAATTTTATTTTGTAAAAATGTATTACTGCTCAGAAGTTTGAAATCAGTAGGATTAATTAATAGTTTTATTAAGCAAGGATGAAATTAATCGAAAGTGACAGCAAATACATTTATGTACAGTACAGTACAGTTCGGGACGGTAAACCCTGATCTGGCATGTTTCCACCGCCAACAGTACCCTTACTTGATAGGCGTGGTGTATGCCAGAAAGTAGCGATCGACGTCATTCTCATGTGAAGAAGAAAGTGACACAGTAAACAAAAATGGAGGACATAGAGAAGATCTTGTTCTTACTGCTCTGCAAAAAAAACATTGTGTTGCAACGGTATTATGTTTCAACTGTATATAAAAAAAATGGCACCCATTTTGTTGTCAATCCCCTTGTAGCATGTGCAAGTGACGATTCTCTGTCAACCAATCATCGTTCTGCAATGAGTCTAGCTCCACCCTTTAGGTACCGTACTACTGTGGTAGGTACCCCAACAGATGGATCCCAAAAAAGTGGTGCGTTATGGTTCAGTATTTTGGTACAATTCACAACTTCTGATAATCGAAACGTAAAATAATTGCGTACCGTAGTGCACTGTATTTTTGAGTTTGACCTCAAAATCTGTGCTGTATGTGGTTGATGCGTGCAAGATGTAATTCTGACAGAGGCGGACAGAGTACACAGCTTCATTACTTGAGTAAAAGTACAGATTCCCCTTGCTAAATTTTACTCAAGTACAAGTTAAAGTACTACAGTCAGATGTCTACTTAAGTAAAAGTACTGAAGTACTTGTTTTTAAAAGTACTTGAGTATCAAGAGTACATTATCAAAATATTGCATTACTACTGCCAAAGTTAGGGTGGCCATACGTGCGGATTTTGGCCCGGACAGTCCGGATCTTAAGCCCCCTGTCCGGCGCAGCCTCAAGCCGGACACTCATTTGTCCTCTTTTTGGAGTTGCGCTGAATTGTTTACAAAAAATTAACCTATAAAAATCCCGGATGTTGATAGCGGCTCCCCGATGCCCGTAAATTAGTTAAAATCTCCTGGAATCTCGAGGCGCGCATGCGAGACAGAACATAGCCTACTGTATGTGCTCCAAACCGTGTAGCACGCGCACGGCAGAGAGGGAGAGAGCGAGAGACCTTGCGTGCCCTAGCCGTGAAATGACTTCTTGCAGGTTGGGATGTCTGTGTCCTCCTTGTTGGTGTTACGGAAATGGCCACCCTAACCACAGTGCTTACATTATGTACAGAAACGTCCTACATGGAGTTATGAAAAATGTGAATATCAATACCTTGGAGAATGCAAATGGAATTGAAAGTAAAATCAAGTCGTTTTCATCTTTTTACAATGTTGCTTTATTTAACATTTAAGAAAATTTCAGAAAATTCAGAAAATTGAAATAGTCTGGCGAGGTGGGGCCACGGGTTGGCACATTCCCGGGATGGACCTGCTGCGTCTTCATCCATTGATTCGTCCATGGTTTTGTCTCTTATCTAAATCTGAGCATGGAGTTGACTTTGGCGGAAAGCTGAAGGTGATTGCTGATAGGCTGTCCCAATGAGTGGCGCCTGCACAATCCAATCACGTTTGAGGGTGAAACAACAAATCGAGGGTGTCCGAGAATTATTATTAATTTTTTTTATTTATTTTTTTAGAAGTAGTAACGGGTACTCACGGTTATGGATAGAAATGTAGTGGAGTAAAGAGTACAATATTTGCCTCTCAAATGTACTTGAGTAAAGTCATGAGTAGGCTACTCCCAAAAAATGATACTCGAGTAAAGTACAGATCCCTCAAATTTGTACTTAAGTACTGTACTCAGTAAATGTACTCCGTTACTGTCAGGCTCTGAATTCTGACTGTAATGCAGATTTCAGAGCAGAAATCATTCAGGGCAGAAAACAAACCCTGATACCAAACCGATCATGTGGTCCAAAGAGAACTGAAGAGTTTCAGCAAAAGAAAATCCCTGTAAAACCACTGGAACAAAGTACTTCAGAGTTACTCAACAGCAATCAGCAGTGCATTGACATTTTCACTCGTCTGTTTCTCGTACGTAGACACTCAAATACGCTCTCAGTCAGCCAAAGAGCTTCACAGAACGCTCACTCTTCCTCCTTACTGTACATAAAAAAGCTGTAAATATCCAGCCGCCACTGAATCATAGTTTTGTATTGCCTACAGTGTGTCCTCACACCATCTCACTCTTTATGACACAATCATGAGGGTTCTCAATTCTGGCCCAACTCAAAGTTTAGCTCCAACTCAAATCAAACACACCTGAACAAGCTAATTAATATCTTCAGGATTCCTAAAAAGCTACAGGCAGGTGAGTTGGATCAAGATGGAGCAAAACTAAGTGGACTTTGAGGGCCAGAATTGAGAACAAATGCTGTATCAAATACAAGAGAGTAGGTTAACCTGCTTCCAGACCGCCAAGTTCCAAATGGACTCCCACTTTCTGAAAGCTTTAGCCCTCCATTATATGTTTGACATGACATTATTTTAGACGTTCATAACATCGTAACTGGGGAGCACAGAAGATTGAGCGATTTGAAGGTCTGGGTATTGATACAGATTTAGAAACCATCCATACCACGTTCTTGAATTGATTCTGATTCAATTGGGTATATTTGAGGGGTTTGTTCTCTCTCTCCGCTAAAGGTGCAGTCACATTGCAGAAGATGCTCAACGAATCTTCACAGGCGAAATCCGGTTGTTTCAAAAGCAACCGGATTATTATTTCTGTAGAATGCAGGGCGAGCAGATTTGTACACGTTTTAATGCAGCCACTAAAAATAGGCATAGTGTAAACATTTTCTATTTGAAGTTTACGAATGGATGTCGGGATTATTCAAATTAAGAAAATCATGTATTACTGTACCCATTTCTATCGATTTGGGGTGCATGTCTATGAGGGTGCTTTGCAAAACTTTGCATTTTGTTTCAACTGCACGTAAAACGTTTTTAGGTGTAATATTAAAACATTTGCGAACAGTACATCCACAGTACAAAAGAAGGTGGGAGTGTATAAGATGAATGAGAATTGTTTTGCCTCCCTCTCGGTCTTAATTTTACACTGGCTGATGCTGAGCACTGTCACCTTCAACGCCACGGAAACCACTTGTCACCATGGCAACCTATGCCAGCATCAATGAGGTGCCCTGTGAATATTAACATGCAACCGGAACCGCTCCGGTGCAGATTAGAGACACAATACTATCAACAAATAATAAATCGCAACAAAAACAACCCAGACATTCCTCCTAACAGACATCCTCTAATGTAGTCCACAGACAACAAGTCTGCGGTTACATAATCATGCTGCAAATGTTTGAGATCACCACGGTTATAAAAAGTATGTGCCAATCACTGAGGAGTGTGCGAAAAAAAGCTATTGTTCGTCCAATTGTCCACGGAGATTCATTTTGATTTTGAGCCAGTATTGCTCAGAACAGTGCGCAGTCAAGATGAGAAGGAATGAGAGAGCTTGTCTGTTCACGATGCTGTATGTGACCTGAATCTGCAATGAAGACAAACGTGTCCAACACAAACCTCCTTTATCTGGTGGAAATGAAGCAGCCATTCACTTAGAGACATACACCAATGCATATGACAGGCAGAGACACTGTGTGCAAAGACACGTTAAAGGGATGGTTCAGCCGGAAATGAAAAGGATGTCATCATTTACTCACCCTCATGATGTTCCAAACCTGTATGGCTTACTTTCTTCAGAGGAACATAATAAAATAGGTTAGCCTGAATGTTACAGCCTCTATTCACTTTTAATTAATTTTTTTTCCATACAATAAATGAAAGTCAAGCTGTCATTCTGTTCTATGAAAAAAGTCATACAGGTTTGGAAAAACATGAGGGTCAGTGAATGATGACATAATGAATAATGTGGGACTACATTTGTAAAAACAAACAAAGGCAATTCTGTGACAGTATGTAATTAGGTGGCCTTGAAATCAGTTAATAAAGTCATCTTAATAATAATAATGTTTGCTAAAAACTTAAACGATATGAGATGATTGCGAATGCTAGCCTAGATGTTTGAATGACAAGCTCTGATGTGTTTAGAGTATGAAATCCTTCAGCATACTGTAACCAAGTGGACAGATATGTTTTGAGGGAAGCACCATTGTATGCCATATAAGTGTTATGCATTTTGAATATACTGTATATTTCGCGACTTCACAGATGATATGTAGTACTGCAGTGACATGGCTGGCTAACTTTCAGTTACTCAATCTAATACATTCAACACACTTATTAGCCAGGTTAGCAGTTGTACTGGATTACAGCGTGATTTCTCTTATCGGAAGCCTTTAACTGTCTCAAAAACACTGCTGCCTTTAACCGCTGGTATTTTAAAAACCAAATTAGGTCCCTTTCTGTCTAATAAGGGACGGCGGTGGACAGCGTGGTTAAGCGGCTGCTCGCGCGCGCCCACAGATTATTTACATATAAACTTACACTTCAAGAATACGGTCCCCCTTTGAGATTCCAGCTCGATCTGCCGCACCGCCCGGTAACACGGCGCTGACGTGCTGCAGCGGGGCGTAAAGTTCGCCGTTGATGCTTCTCAGCTGCCCTCCTTCGCTCACTTGACCGCGGACGTTGAAGCCGTAGCCCGAATCCGACTTGACGATGCGGACCAGCCGAGGGCCGGAGGTGACCGTGGTCGTTACGAGGCCGCCGGCGCACGTCGCCGAGCTCATGCCGGAGCCGTTGCGAGCCGCCGAGTGAAGCGTGGAAGGGGCAGCGGAGCGAGTGCTGTCTCCTTCGACAACATCTGCCATTTTTATTTGAAGAAATCCTGCCTCCACAGCGGGTACGGGCGCCGAAGTGCTACATGAGCTTATTGGCTGGCGGAGTGCGTCAGACTCCAGACGGGAAAGACTGACGCCAAACCGCCCCCATCACGAGACACTGCTGCATTTGCGTGCCTTGAAAGCTACTAATGTCACGTAACAACAAATCAGTGCACCAGGGGATTTGTAGTTTCATTTCACTGCATGTTTCACATAGATTACAGTTCTATTATTATTAATAATATATATATATATATATATATATATATATATATATATATATATATATATATATATATATATATATATATATATATTATGTAGACTATATAATAATATAATAATTATATTAAAAAAGTAAATTGTCAAATTTCCAATTAGTCAATAAAACCAAATGTATTCAGTGCTTTTCTTTTACGAAATAAAAAAGTATTGCACACTATATGCCAACAGTTCCTTTTTGAAAGAATTTCAGCCCTTTAATTCGATTTTCTTTTCTTTATTTCAATGTATTGCACTTTTAATCCATTTTTAAATAACGTTCAGATAAATGAAACATTTATGTTAATCTATTTAACCTGTTACTGGATCACGCCCTTGTTGAACTATATCTGGAAATGGAGTATCAGAACATGAATGCCTCGTAATAAAGTCACTTGGCAAATAGTGTTTAAACCATTTTTTACAGCCTATAGGTTTAAGTGTAAACAGTTGATAGCACACTTACATCACGGAGATGTCTATTTGATGTGCGTGTTTACATCTGGAAGACGTATTTTTTAGAGTGTTTGCTCATCTGCAATACATCTATAGGATGTTTCCTGTCAGATGTGAAATAGACGTTTAGAAAATGTCTTTAAAAAGTTTATGACTTAGACAATATGTAAAACTG
Organism: Siphateles boraxobius; assembly: GCF_051911475.1. Lineage (NCBI taxonomy): Eukaryota > Metazoa > Chordata > Actinopteri > Cypriniformes > Leuciscidae > Siphateles > Siphateles boraxobius. The sequence continues at coordinate 20,820,959 of NW_027508722.1, read as the reverse complement.
ACAGACCCCAAACTTTTAAAGAGCGATTGCATAAGGAAATATATTTTATTTATATGGAAAACTATGTATCATTTTTTATACACTTCTCAACTATACATTTATGCTGTGTTTTTGTGGAAATTTGGAAGGTTTTTTTTTACCTATTTACTGCACAATTACTTAACTAGGCCATAAATTGGCTCATGAAAAAATATTTTTTAAAGAATAAATCACTTAAATGACGATAATTAATTTTTTTTAATTTAAATTAAATTTTTTTGATTAAATCCAAATTGTTTTAGGACATTGCTCTATGTGTTAGGGATAGAATACTGCCATCTGCAGAAAGTGCAATGACCACATATTTCCAATAGAGGTCCATATAGGATCATATAGGACTTTTTCACTTCATTCTTCTTGCTGATTCAACTTCTCCTCACAACTTTATGATATATGTTTTGTGAATATATATTTAAACATTCTGAAATACATAAAAAATATATATTCCCTCAATATTCCGTGTCCCTCACTCACGTCACACACACACACACACACAAGAGAGGGAAAATGTGACTTGTAATGTTTCTGCAAATGTATGTATAATAATTTGCAAAAGCAGATAATTAAAAATATATCAGACAATGACAGCAAATTCTAACTTTGACAAAAATATATTTTTTTTATGTATTTCAGAATGTTTAAATATATATTCACAAAACATATATCATAAAGTTGTGAGGAGAAGTTGAATCAGCAAGAATGCTTGTTCCATGTTGCATTTGTGAAATTTATTCAGATTTATGCGTTTAGTTGATGTTTTGCCAATTTCTATAAAAATGCTCTCCGTTGCAGTCACATACACGTGTGTGTTTGTGTGTGTATGAGATTAAAAGTTCGTTCCACTTGTTTTTTATGCTCTATGAGACCAGACCGATTTAAATGTAATTTTTTTTAGATTTATGCCAGTTTTGTTTATTTTATTTGCCAATTTTTGTAAAAAATATTCTTTGTTGCAGTCACATACATTTTTGTGTGTGTGTGTGTGTGTGTGTGTGTGTGTGTGTGTGTGTGTGTGTGTGTGTGTGTGTGTGTGTGTGTGTGTGTGTGTGTGAGAGAGATGGAAAGTTTGTTCCAGTTTTTATTTATGCTCTAGGACCAGTCCTTGGTTTATATGTAGACATTTTCAGATTTACGGTATAATGGATTTACTTTTATTTTTTTGACAAACAAAATGAAAAAACTCATTTTTTTTTTCATTTTCCCATTCATTTTCAATGTGGGGTCATTTTGACCCCAAACACCTTAAACGGTAATTTTCTTTTTCACACCTTTAGAAAAACCAAATCAAGCTCAGTTTTTTTTTGTGCATGTTTAGATAGATTATTTAGGAAAAGTCACAGAGTTTCATGCCCCTGAGATGAAGGTAACACTTTTAAAAAATGAAGGAAAAGTCCAGTGGGGTCCCCTGGTACCCCAAACATTGATTACGTCTATTAGATGTTAGTAAACTGCAGATGCTTTCCAGATGAAGTTATGTTTAACAGACATCTTGCAGACGTATGTATGATCTATATGTTGGACAATAAATTTGGCTATAAAATTATGTTTATCTAAAAGGTGTGTTTTAAATTTGAGGTCCTGTGAGAATTTAGCCATCTTGACACCCACAATTTTTTCGTTCAAATGTCCCCTCACAAATTAACACATTCATGTCACAATATCAATTCTGTCTTTTTCATTACTAGGACAGAGCCTTTGGCTGTATCCGAAAAATCATACAATTATGAAGGTAATATGATGCCATAGTATGAGCAGGGTAAGATTTGTAAAGTTGTAAATGGCCTTTAAAGTGTAAGAAAAAAATATGTGTAGCATTTTACTGTTATATTGTATTTACTGTATGCATGTATTGTGAAACTGCAGACTGGCCGCTTGAGGCAGGCTGCAAAAGTGAGTCAAATCTGTATCTCCTCCATGTTAAAATCCCCAACTTTACAGCAGAAAAAAATATGTTTACAGCCTGAGCAAAAAGTGGTTTTGGTCTATATAGCTAATTTTGCCCTTCATGACAACTGTGAGGGGGGTGAATTTTTTGTACAACTCATCCGTTTAAATTATATTAAGCCTTAAAGTTCTGCATAATTAAGGGCGTGTTTATACTCCACGCGTCCGCACCTTAGACTGTAATAAAAATATGGACGTAGTGTCCGTAACGTCACCCGTAGGTTTCTGAAGAGCGTTTTTGAAGCCTAAAGTGGACGGAGGCCAACCGTCGCCATCTTGGTAGCACGTCATCTCTCGTCACTCCCGGATGCGATATTTTTTTTCACAGGATGGTAGGGGAAGACTCATGAATATTCATTAGGGAACTCATGCCTGATTGGTCTGATGACCTACCCCCTAACCCCGCCCCTAAACCTACCCCTCACTGGGGGTCTGATGACCTACCCCTAACCCCGCCCCTAAACCTACCAGTCACTGGGGTTAAGACCAATCAGGGATGAGTTCCCTAATGAATATTCATGAGTCTTCCGCTACCATCCTGTGAAAAAAAATATCGCCTCCCGGATAAAAGAAAATGGGCAAAGAGGAGGGACGTGGGTGGAGCTGAGGTGCTAATGCTATGCTACTGGCCTCACGCTAAATTGACAGCTGAATGTAGAAGTAAAGCCAATAGGTAAAGTTCATGTTTTTGCCCTTCAAAATACTATAATAATTAAAATACGTAACTAAAAGTGAGACTATGTGTATCGTGATGCATTCTTATTCTGCTAGTTAAAAATGTATTATCATGCAGTAACTTACAATATTGCTCTGAACTTGTGCGTTTGACAGTGATTCATGCGCATACATGTAAGTCAGCGTGGCATCGCACGTCAAGTTCGTAAAGAGCTTTATTCAGTTCAGTCGATTTAAAAATCTTATTTTGGCCGCCTCTCAATTATATTACCTCAGAAGTTACCGCGACGCGCTCGCCGGACTCCCTCCCTCGAGCCTCGCTCTCGCCTTTTCCGCCTCCCCTCACAGACGCGCAGCTGCCGCTCACGAGCCGCACTGCCGTCGTTTTCTGATGCAAACGCTAGCCGGAATGACTCCCTCGAGCGTCCATCTCTCCTTCTCCGCCCGCCCGCGCTGCCGCCGCCTCAGGGGACGAGGCGCTTGATATGGATGAGGACGCGCCGCTGACAGCTGTTCTAACCGCGGCTAGCTTTCTTTACGTTACAAGAAAGCTACCCCATCCCGCATGCGTCACCGGCGAAATGAGGAAGGAGTGTGCTAGTCCCGCCGAGGCCGGACTATCCCCCATTTCTCAAACATTTCTCAGCTCCTCTTAATTTGAGCGGCTGGTAATGTCAATATTGCAGCATGAGCCTGTTATATAACACGCACGACTGCAAACAAATGCCGTCACACAGAAACTGTGATGACGCTCTCTTTATCTACTCGCGCTAACCGAAGCTGATGTCATTTCCTCCCTGTGGCTCAGTGGCAAAACCCACAGCTTTTACGCCAGAGACCCTTGTTCGATCCCGGCTCTCGCAACGGATAAAAATTATGCGGCTCTCCTCGGCGAGCTGCCGTATTCAGATCCGGCTCACGCCGATGGTGTTTTTAGTGTAGAAAAGGTGCCCACACCTCAGTGTTCACCCCTACACACAAGCACAACACTTCCCGTGTCACTCACAGAGCCCACTCCCATAAAGCGGAAAATAGCCGCTCGAGTGTTAAACGTAGGAAATGTGTCCCCGAGTCGGTGCCCACGCCTACTTTCTGCCCGTTCTATCATACGGCCATTAAAACTCATATCAGTCAGAATATAAAAATAAGTCCTGTGCCCGCCCACGAGCGTTCACGCTTACTAACACACATCTCTCCCCAAGGGCTGCCCGCGCATTCCAGAGTAGTCACAAAACGCCACCCATCACAAGCGATCACGGCACCACATATAACTGTAAGTCTCGTACCTGCTCACGCTTACTTATGAACACTCTGCTCAAAACGCCGTGCGCGTCACAGAGTTATCATAAAACGATCCCCATCCAAGTCTCGTGCCCGCTCACAAGCGTTCACGCTTACTAATAAACACTTTGCCCAAAGCGCATTGCGCGCGTCTCAGGGCTATCATAAAACGCTCCCCATCCAAAGCGATCGGGACGTCAAAGTTATGTGTAAGTCTCGTGCCCGCACAAAAGCGCTCACGCTTACTAATAAACACTCTGCCCAAGGCTCCGCTCGCGCATCACAAAGTTATAAAGGGAGCTTCCCATCCACGGAAATCGGGACGCCTCTTATGTATCAGCCTGTCACGGCTGTCAGCGAGCTGCCGCTTGCAAGCACCGAGGGCGAGCGCACCGCGCCCACACCTCCGGTTCAGTTTCTCAACCCCGCAGAGCACGGCGATAAGAACCCGGAGGCCATTCGCCCCATAGCTACATATATAAAAAGCATGGGAAGCCATTCCAGGGGTTTCAGAATGGGTGCTGAGCACAATAAGGCACAGCTATTCGCTACAGTTTGCTCGCCATCCTCCGCGCTTTCAAGCACAGAACCGTGACAACTGTGAATGCTTAAAGTAACACGAACTTCAGTGCAGAAATAGCGAAGCTGCTGTGCAAAGGGGCCATAGAATTGGTACCGCCTTCTCTGAGCGAGTCAGGCTTCTATAGCCGTTACTTTCTCGTACCCAAGAAGGACGGAGCCCTCAGACCCATCTTAGATCTGAGATGTTTGAACAAAGTGCTTATGAAAAGACCGTTCAAAGCGCTTAAAACCAGAAAAATCCTCGCGCATGTTCGCCCGAGGGACTGGTTTATTTCTCTCGATCTGAAAGATGCCTATTTCCAGATTTAGATAATACCCCGTCACAGGCCATTCTTGAGATTCGCCTTCGATGGTCAGGTTTATCAATACTCCGTCCTGCCGTTCAGCCTGTCCCTGGCACCCTGTACATGTACGGAGTGCATGGACGCAGCTCTCGCCCCCTTGAGAAATCAGGGTTTGCTAATTATGAACTATCTGGACGACTGGCTGATTTTGGCACAGTCAGAGACAGAACTGCTATCTCACAGAACTGTGCTCCTCAGTCACATGGAGAGCTTGGGTCTCCAGTCAGCTGGACCAAGAGCTCATTACTACCCAGTCAGTCAATTTCCTTTCTAGGAATGGAACTGGACTCCGTGGCCATGACGGCTCGTTTATCGACACAGCGCGCGCGCCGTGTTCGACACCTAGCCGCGTCTTTCCAGAAGGGCAGCATCATTCCTCTGAAGACATTCCAGAGGATGCTGGGCTGTATGGCCTCAGCTGCAGCAGTGCTTCAGCTGGGCTTACTGCGCATGCGCCCGGTTCAACGCTGGCTCAATGCTCGTGCGTCTCACCGAGCTTGGGCTGCTGGCTGCGAACAAATCAGAATGATTCAGACCTGTATTACGGCTCTGCAGCCCTGGTTAACAGCCGACTGGTATCAGCGGGGTGTGATGATGGGAGCAGTCTCGTACCGAAAGGTTATCTCGACAGATGCGTCCAACTCAGGTTGGGGTGCGCTCTTCGAGGGCAGACCGGTCTTCAGCCTGTGGTCAGACCGGGAGAAGCTCCTTCACATAAACTGTCTGGAAGTGTTAGCAATCGAGAACGCGCTGAAGCGTTTCCTCCCGCTCATACAGGACCACCATGTTCTAGTCTGATCAGACAACATGTCAGTGGTTTCCTACATGAACCGTCAGGGCGGCGTCAGATCCAGGAACATCTGCGATCTGACAAAGCGCCTCCTCACGTGGTCTCAGCATCACCTGCGCTCGCTGAGAGCTGCACATGTGCCAGGCCACCTGAATGACGGCCCAGACAAACTATCCAGGGACAACGTTCCCCCAGGGGAATGGTGCCTGCACCCCCAAACAGTCCAGAAATTATGGCGCCTGTTCGGCAAAGTGGAAGTCGACCTATTTGCGTCAAAAGACAACGCTCACTGCCCAATGTTCTTTTCGAAGAACGAGAGAACCAGCCGCCCTCTGTATGCCTTTCCTCCGATCTCTCTGCTACCGCAGGTAATCAAGAGGATCAGGGAAACGTGCCACTCTGTGCTCCTCATGGCCCCGCGTTGGGAGAATCAGATTTGGTTCCCGGAGCTGACGCGGCTGTCACTGACAGCCCTGTGGCCGATCCGGTGAGAATGGATCTCTCACAAGCTCGTGGCTCGAACTGGCATCCCCATCCAGAGCACTGGTCTCTGCACGCATGGGTAATCAACGGGTACCCGTTGCCCTGCCAGAAGGATTGATGAACACGATCACACAGTCTAGAGCTCCCTCTACTAAAAAGCTTTACGCGTCTAAATGGTCAGTGTTCTCCAAATGGTGCACCGACAAAAACCTGGACCCACGGACGTGTGGGGTCCCCCCCCCCATCGGTTCCTATGTGGGATCTTTCGTTGGTCCTCGAGGCCCTTAAAGCTTTCCCGTTTGAACCACTAGATTTCGTGGAGTTAAAGTACCTATCACTCAAAACCATTTTCCTGACAGCCCTGTCATCAGTGAAACGTGTGGGGGACTTACGCGCGCTGTCCGTCAGCGCCATGTGTCTCGAGTTCGGGCCAAATGACTCAAAAGTCATCCTCAAGCCTAGACACGGCTATGTTCCTAAAGTGATTGGCACTCCCTTCAGAGCACAGGTCATTTCTCTATTGGCTCTGCCTTCATCCGATAACGAGAGCGACATAAATCTCCTCTGCCCAGTCAGGGCGCTGAGGGTTTACACTGCGCGCTCCGCCCCTTTCAGGCGCTCGGAGCAGCGTTTCGTTTCGTTTGGTGGGCGCACCAAGGGTCCGTTTGATTTGTTGTGTGTAAGTTAATACAGGCAGAAATGAATGATGTGATCTACTTACCATCACCAATTTAATTACTGTTCATTTTGTGACAATCTTCTATTACTATTAAATATTCTCTCTTGACTAATGTGTTGTCCCTTTCACCTACTCACTGTTCATTATGTTTTGGCTTTTTCAATGAATTTGTTTATCATTTCATGAGGAACATGGGCTGTTGTTACTGGTGTTGTAAAATTGTTCTGTGTATGAAAACGGGAGTTATCCCCAAAAGTTATTGGTAAATAGCCTATTTGACAGCGTCATGCTCAATGACGAAATTGTTTAATTATAAACCGATCCATAAGCATTATTTTGTTGTACATTATTAAACGCCCCGTTTTAGTTTAGGCTATAGAGATATTACAGAAACTACTATTTAGTTCCATTAACTGCTTTTGAATTGGAACAGGTATCGTTCAATTCTATGGCAGCTGTGTTGCGTTCAGTCCAAAATGGCGGAGTTGCTGCTCTGCACATGGGCGCGTTGGTTGCAATGGGACGTTCTATTGAGTTTCGCCTCTTGGTACTTTGCTTGAAAGGCGATTTAGGCATGTTTATATATAATAGATATAAGGATATAATGATATTTTCTTAAAATAATTGTTTAAGAAATAAAATTATACAAATGCAAACGGGGCAACAACAAAAAACCGTTTTAAACATTTTGAGTCCCCCCTCTCTTGCCTCACAGTGCTTTGGTCTACTGCCTCCGTCCCTTTTACCTCACCACCGACACACACACATTTACGGTGGCGGGAGAGATGAACTAAGTTTTTGAGTAGCCTTTGTGGAACTCCAGTAAGTCAATGTCTTATTCACTTTAATCGGATGAAGTAATTATTTTCTCTTTAATATAGATGATGCTGACTCATTAATAAATCATGTCAAAAAACAAAAATATGGTTGTGTACAGTGGACCAATGTACTTTTGTCACTGATGTAACGTTAGTCTGCTATGTAAGCGATTATAACGTTTAACGTTAACTTACCCTTGTTTAATATAGTCTGCGTTTACCTAGCTTGTTTAATACAGTATATCCCCACACACACCCACACCCATAGAGTTTACGCATAGGTCTACACTACGTGATGTAACGTCAGTCTTCTTCTTCTTCTTCTTCTTCTTCTTTCTTTTAATGGCGGTTGGCAAACAACTTTTAAGTGTGCATTACCGCCACCTTCTGATATGGAGTGTGGATCACAATAGCCTTTCCTCACTACCCTTAAATAAATATATAAATAAATACATACATCCATAATAAAACCAATAAATAACTTCATAAATATTTAATAACATTATTAATATTCATACATTATCATTATTATTAAATACAACTTTCTAAGACAACTCAACTCATATTCTTCTACTAAGCCCTGTTTTACTCAAAAACATAAATATCGCTCTATACCCTACATGTCCTGAATTCATTTGTAATAGTTCCTTCATTTCAAATCTAATTTTTTCTTTTCTAAACCAGTTTTTCAGCCTCATCCTTTCCTCCTTATACTTTTGACAATTTATAATAACATGTTCTACTGTTTCATTAATATTACAGACCTCACACATCCCGTTTTCATGTTTCCCTATTAATTTAAGCGTACTATTCAATCCAGTATGCCCAAATCTCATTCTTGAAATAATGTCCTCTTCCCTTTTATTCCTATTATTTTCTCTCATACCTCCTACCCTCTTTTGGATACTGTAATACATTCTTGCTTTTGTTTCTTTATTCCACTCCTCTTGCCACTTCTTTCTCATTTCTTCTTTGATTATGCTTTAACTTCCGCCTTACTATAGCTTATTACCATATCTATCTCTGTTCTTTTGGTTGCATTTTTGGCATATTTGTCTGCCATTTCATTTCCTTCTACTCCTATATGAGCTGGAATCCAGATGAATTTTATTACTACTCCTACTCTATTAACTCTATAAACAGCTTGGGCTATTTCCATCAAAATATCATGTCTTGCTTCGGATTGCATGTTCTTAATACTGGTTAACGCACTACTTGAATCTGACCCTATTAACACTTCCCTTGACCTACTATTTTCAACCCACTCAAGGGCTAAGAGAATGGCCAGCATTTCTCCTGTATACACTGACATTTTATCATTTACTCTCTTATTTAACATAACATTCACTTCTGGTATAATGAACGCAGCTCCTACTCTATTATCTTCTGTTTTTGATGCATCTGTATATATCTTAATAAACATAGAATAATTCTCCTCTATATATCTACTAACCTGACTCCTATCAATACTATTCTCTTTTTTCCACTCTAAAAGGTGCAAATCTACCTCTAACTCCCCTAATAGCCAAGGTGGAACATTAGATAATGGCACAGTTGGACTTACCGTCATATCTCCTATCCCTATCTCATCGACTGCATCCCTTATTATCCAACCAAAGCTCTTAATCTGTCGTCTTTCCCTTTCTTGACATGGTTGTAACACCTTCTGAGTCGGGTGACTTTCCTTATGCCCTTTTAAATTTGCCCAGTACGTTAATGCTATCTGATTTCTTCTAATCTCTAATGGCATCTCATTCATTTCTACTGGTAATGCCGCTACTGGGGTTGTTTTAAAAGCACCACAACAGAGTCTCAACGCCTGACTTTGAATAACATCCAACTTTTTCAGTAAAGTTTTTGAAGCAGACTGGTAAACTGTACATCCATAATCTATAACTGCCCTAATTAATCCAATATAAACTACTTTCAATGAAGTCCTATTTGCTCCCCACTCTCTACCTCTCAGACATCTTACTACATTCAATATTCTTTTACATTTTTCAACAACTTTCTCAATATGTATTTTCCAGATAAGTTTTTTGTCAAACCATATCCCGAGATATTTAAAACATTCCACTCTCTCTAGATTTTTATCATAAAGTTTAAGTTGAAACTGTTCTTGATTTTTCCTTTGAGAAAAACAGATTACTTTGGTCTTTGCCACTGAAAACCTAAAACCCCATTCCATTCCCCAACTCTCTACCTTCCCAATTGCCTCTTGCATCTTCCTCACTATATAATCTATATTTCTTCCCTTTTTCCACATAACACCGTCATCTGCGAATAAAGCAACCCTTATAGATCTATCAACTCTACTAAACACTTCATTTATCATAATTGAAAACAAAACTGGACTAACTATACTCCCTTGAGGAGTTCCATTTTCCACTAAATACTTTGTACTCAATTCTGTCCCTACTCTTACTGCGATCCACCTATCAGTTAAAAAATTTTTAATCCAACTATACATTCTCCCTTTTATTCCCAATTGATAACTCTTAATCAAAAGTCCTTGTTTCCACAACATATCGTACGCCTTCTCAACATCAAAAAATACAGATAATATACTTTCTTTATTAATTTGAGCTTTTCTAATTTCACTCTCTAAACATATAGCCGGATCTATTGTGCTTCGTCCCTTTCTAAACCCACTCTGGTAATCCTTTATCAATTCCTTTGTCTCCAAATAATACTTTAATCTTTCATTTATCATTTTTTCCATAATTTTCCCTACATGTGAAGTTAAAGCAATCGGTCTATAACTTTCTGCCAAACTCGGATCCTTACCTGGTTTACATATAGGTACGATAATTGATTCTTTCCACTGTTTTGGCAAACATCCTACTTCCCATACCTTATTATATAACTTTAATAACGTTTCTTTACTCTCATCATTTAAATTTTTTATCATACAATAACTTATTTGATCAATCCCTGGCGTTGTTCTTCCCGATTTTCTTAAGACATTATTCAACTCACCCATTGTAAACATCACATTTATGGTACTTTCATTTTCCCCACCATCCTGTATTACTTCAACATTATCTCTTATTGTTTTCTCCCTCTGCGTCTTTTCCCCATTACTCAAATTACTATTGCTATGTATTCTAACAAATGTCCTTGCCAGCAACTCTGCTTTCCCTTTGTTCTCTATTATTATTTTCTCACCTTCTTTCATTATAGGATATCCATACTCTCTTTTATTTCCTGACATTCTTTTAATCATACCCCATACTCTATCTAGTGGTGTACTTCTTGCTAGAGATTCACAATACTTCCCCCAAAAGTTTTTCTTAACTCTCTTTATTGTCTTCCTTACTACAGCCTGCTTCCTCTTATAATCAATTAAATTCTGAAAGTTATGTGTTCTTTTCAGGATTTTAAATGCTTTATTTCTCTCTTTAATTACCTTTGTGCATTCTTGTGTCCACCACGGAACAATTTTCTTTCTAATACTGCCTCCTCTTTTTGGTATCGACTCTTTTGCTGCACCTAAAATAATACTACTTATTTTTTCATTAAGATCTTCAACTCCCTGATTTATATAAACCTCCTTTAATTTTTCTTTGGACAATATTCTAAAATTGTTCCAATCTGCTTCCTCAAATTTCCACCTACTTACTCTTTCTTTCTTTTGCATATCCCTTTCTATTCCAATTTCTATATATATAGGATAATGATCACTCCCTAATAGTACTTTCCTTTTTCACTTCCCAACTACTTATCCCTCCCAAAGACTGGGACACCAACGTAAGATCTATTGCAGTCTCTATACCCTTACTTAAATTTATTCTTGTACCAGACCCATCATTTAGACATACTAATTCCTTTTCATCCAATATTTCTTCTAAAATTTCTCCATTCAAATCTTCTTTTTCACCCCACACCTTACTATGTGCATTAAAATCCCCGCACCAAATAATTTTTCCTCTCCACTCCTCCAGTATTGACTCTAGTTGCACTCTCTCTAGTTTCTTACATGGGTTATAAAAGTTAATCACTTTGATACTTTCTTTCTTATTCCATATTTCAACAACTATTACCTCTAATTCTTGTATTGTTTTTAACCTCCTATATACTATACCCTCTTTAATAAATATTGCACATCCCCCTCCAATTCCATTTCTTCTATCTTCACGTATGGTATTATATCCCTTAATAATGAAATCCAGATTAGTTTTGAGCCATGTTTCCTGAATGCAAATGATATCTGGTTTCTTTCCTAGTTTATCAATATATCCCTTAAACTCATATCCATTTGCTAACAAACTTCTAGCATTCCATTGAATTACCAACATTAAGTTATGCTTTGAGAAGCTGTATCTCCGTTCCCTTCTCCATGGTTAAGATCAGCATGTATCTTTTCCCATGACAAATCTCTCATGTTTAGGAATTTAGCTGCTGCCTTAACTATGATTTTTATCTTCTCTGTTTTTGTTTTTGCTTGTTCTGAACAATTTATGACATATGCTACAAAAAGCACTATCCTATCCATTGACATTCCTGTATTTTCCTGTTTTGACCCCGTTCCTTCTTTATTCGTACCAATGTCTTCTTTTTCTCTTTCATTATTATATATTTTCACAGCCTCTGCATATGTTACTTTCTGATTTGATTTTACTTTTTGAACCTCAACTGCCTTTTTTCGGATTTCACAGCCCCCATATGCTGCTGTGTGGTTCCCTCCACAATTACAACACTTTATTGTAACATTACTCCCACACTCTCCATATGCATGTTCTCCTCCACATCTACCACCTCTCTGTTTCCCTTTACATACATTTGCAGTATGTCCATACCGCTGACATTTATAACATCTTAATGGAGGAGGTACATATTCTCTGACGTTAAAGCTCATGTATCCTACCATCACTTTCATAGGAAGTACATCATCTTTAAACTGTAGCAGTACAGACTCACTATCTGTTTTTTCTCCATTTCTGAAAGCCTGCATTCGAGTGATTTCTGTGATCATTCCTCCTTTAATCACTTTCCTTAGTTCTTCCAGATTCTCTTCTACAGGAATTCCTGTTATCACTCCCTTAGTTCCTCTCTTCTCACCAATTATTTTTTTCTCCACTATTTCTTTCTTACAAACTGATTGCAGTTTCATAGTTTTATTTTTCTGCTCAATATTTTTGCATTTCACCAATAGGCTCCCATCACGCAACACTTTCGCCATTTCTATTTCCCCAATCGCTTTCTTCAATCCATTTGTAAGAGTGATCGGGCTAACTGATGTAATTTCATTCCCCTCTTTAAATTTAAGAATAATCTTAAACTCTTCCATCATTATCTTTTTCCTTACTTCTCGAATTTCTTCATCCTCTTCTAATGTTCTCTTCTTTGTCATCTGACTATTTCTATTTTCTTTTTTCCCTCCTCCTTTCCTACTAGTACTCTTTTCCCAACCCATCTGCATATCTTCATCCTCTGAACATCCACTATAGTTTGCCATTCTGATCCAGTCACAAATCAGATTATGCCATGAACCCGCAAACAAAACCAACAAAATAAACCTACAACAACTAAGTAAGAAACAAAACAAAAACTTTCCTATCCAGCAATGTCTCTGCTCCCGGTTCCTCACCCACGCTCTTTGCTGATTTCTCCCCAAACGTCAGTCTTGTAGATTAGACTCCACTTTATTCTGCTCTAAACAATGGGCGCCGCCATGACGACGACTACGGTTGCCTACTTCCGGTTCGTACTGTGTTAGCAGTGAGAGAATGAGTTCAGGCTCTACATGTGCTGTTGTTGGTTGTTTTAACAATTCAAAGAAGATAAAAAAACTTTTAGAAACTGGGTGCTTTGAGCATAACATAAAAAGGAGAGAATACCTATGTCCGGTTCGTATCAGCTACATTCAATACCAGAGAGTAGACATTTTTGGTTAGATGCGCTAAAACTGAAGCATCCAACGAAAAAGGTGTAATACGTTACCAGTAGGGATGGGCATTTCAAGCAAAAATAATATTCGAAGATCGCTGGGTATTATGCAATTAATATTCGAGAATCGCACCCCTCCATCACATCACGCACACATGCATAGGCTACACACCAGAGCACATGAGCAAAGCGGAGCAGTGTGACGCTTAAATATAAGTTAAACAAAAAACAACTAAACATACGTTTTATATTTAAGTTTCACCATATAATGTTTTTTTAAATTATTTAATCTATGTTGATTATATGAAAAGGGAACGCATAATGAGTCATGAAGATGCCCAATATATTGGAAAACATTTGGAATTGCTCAGACATGATTCTGACCACTTATCAAGTTTTGTTTTGTAGAAAGCATTTCTTTAAAGTGAATTTCGTTTACTATAAATTGTATCTTCATTTTTATCAATGTTTTATCAACAAATTGCCTGGAATAATAAATAAGAAGCACAGTAGATATGCAGGACACGGAGGCGCGGGCGCGTGAACTGGAGCGCGTCTTATTAATCAACGAAACTCAGCGTATAAGTTACTTGATGTGACCTGTGAGTCACATTCATGATAAGTATATCTATAGAAAGCTTGAAATGTGTACTTTTAAACAAAATAATTAAAAACGAGCAGAAATGGGCTGCTCTCTGCTTATGTAGCCTATAGGTTAATTCGTATGAATGCATTTCTCTCTATAGGCGCGTTCACTACTGCGAAGATGGCGAGTCAGTATCATCAAATTTATCTTTTCAGTCGACTTACAGAAAACACTAGTTATTAATAAACAATTCAAATGTTTAATGCATAATCATTACTTTTGCCGGGTTTTTTGTGGCAAGCTTATGCGTGCGTTGAGATGCAGAATAGGCAATATATTACTAAAACGCTCATTATGGTTTAGCATTCTCTTCCATATAGTATACATAACTTCCAACCCAACTTCAGTCGTGCACGGGCAGGGGCAGCCCTGCTTATTTCACATATTTTCTAACCAGCACATCACTGCGACGTTCTGAGCAAGCGGCGCTTAATCTTCATAAAGTTTCGAACCGGAAAATGACAACCGGCTTCCGGTTCAAACCCGCAATGAATCATGGGTAAATTCGCTAACCAGGAAAAAGGTGGATAGTCCGGGTGCGCATTTAGATTTGAACGCTTTCACTGTGATTTAGTCGGTTTATATCATTTAATATAGTTAATATAATATAATATCACACGAAGAGTGCCGTTTTCTCCAGATATCAGCATGATAACAAATGTGATTTTGATTTTATACAAGTTTAATAAACAAGAAGTTAATATTAAGTGATGTACATTTTAGACACCATATTACCAACGAAAATAGTTGAAAACTAACGTTAAGCCACAGCAATGAGAAACACACCGAGGTGTTTCCTTACTGAATGAATCAGCTTTTTGAACAATCAGTTGAATTTAAAGTATCTTTTCATGTTTTAAATCATTTCAAATATAAATATTTAACATTTTATTTTTAAAACGTCATAATATTATTTATGTCTGTGTAAAACATCTAAATACTACTTTAACCCTCATTTATCTTTGGGGTCTATGACCCCAATCGACTTTTCCGTAGTAAATAAAACATATGGTTCCCGTCATCTCAGTTGCATACAATTGTTTCACTTTTTCTACATTATCTATCTATACACACAATATACACTATACACTGGGCTTGATTCAGTTGTTCTAAAGGTATGTAAAAAATTTTACATTGCATTTTGGTGGCTTGATGAATGAAAAAGCTAACTAAATTGACCAAAAATTCTTCAGAACCATACATTTTATGAAAAAAAAATTATGGTTTTGAAGATTTTTTTTTGGTAAATTTAGTCAGCTTTTTCATTAGACCAGAAAGAAACTTTGAGAAGAAGGATAATGGAACGGTCTCCATGCTACATTAATAGTAGTAAGGCTTTCCTCGGTGTACACGTATCCTTGCAAGTAATTTTGCCTGTATTATTGCTGTCCCCTTCAAAAATTGCTCTTGAGAATTGTTATGTTTATTGTCCCCCCCCAACATTTTGATGAAATTTTCGCCCCTGCACAATCCTCTCTTGCACATGCAAATTTTATTTAGACCTACACTTTCTTATGTAGCCTACACCTTCACAAATACCCTGTGCATGCAATTATTACCTTCATATTTACTCCATATAGTAGGCGAAAAACTGTATAGCCTACCTCAACACTCCCGTTGTACCCGGGAGTGAGTCTCCCGTATTTCACACCCATCTCCGCCCGCCCCCCTCACGTTTAGCTATTTCTCTCTTGAAAGTGAAACTCCCGTAATTTGTATTGCCCAAACCTCGTTATATGAATAATCACATCAATATAAGGACTTTGGTAAAGTGAATCAAAGAACTTAAGAGAACTCAGAAAATTACTCACTGCTTTTGACTAAAGAACTTTTGTAACTTTAATAAGGATTAATCTATAATTTAAAATGTAGCAGAACAAACTGTTTGATAACCTTTTTCAATGTTTGTATATTTCCTTCTGTTAGACAA
This sequence comes from Siphateles boraxobius, assembly GCF_051911475.1. Lineage (NCBI taxonomy): Eukaryota > Metazoa > Chordata > Actinopteri > Cypriniformes > Leuciscidae > Siphateles > Siphateles boraxobius. The sequence goes on along the minus strand of NW_027508722.1, from coordinate 20,804,859 downwards.
ATATTTAAAATATACTGTCTTAATGTTGTTTGTACATTAATTTGGAGATGAACTGTGAAATTATTACATTATAAAATATAATAAAAAAGTATGTTTTTTTAATAGTGATTAATCGTTATAAATCACAGAAAAAATCTAGTTAGAGTGTTATTAATCTAGTTAATTTTTTTTATCTATTGACAGCAGCACTAATAGAAATAAATAAAAAAATTGAAAACGTTGTATTTATTTATGTTGATATCTGCGCAATTAATGTGTTTTTAGTCTGCCTCTGCCATCCAGCAACCCCACTCCGAGTCCCACCCATACAAGTCCCAACATAGAGATTATGTGATTTCGGACTCAGCCCTTGTGTAACCTTTGGTTTGTTTATTGAGGTGTTTGTAAGGCACTCTTCTTAAAAAAAACTGCAAAACACAATTACATCGAGTGAAAAAAAATGTGTCTAAAACATTTCAAGCACTGTGCATTATTCTTTGTAAATCAGTTTTGAAAACAATGTGGTGTTTCTACTTGGTTTATAATACACAAATAGTGTGTAACCTGAAATTAAAATTAATACAACTTTTGAATGTTATAACAACAAATTAATTATTTAAGATTAAAGTTCTTAACCTGAGATAAAGGTCATTCTAAATGACTCATAGTGCCAAAGTATCAGTTCAAAGATCCCTTATGTGGGCCACCACAAGATGGAGACATTTTTTCCTCGTGTGGTAGCCAACATAAGGGATGTTTGAAGAGAAAATTAATGTTTAGTAATATTTAATGTTTATTTGCAACTTGTCTGATCACTGAATTGGGAAACTTGTGCTAAAAAGCACCAAACGAAGTCTATAAATTACCCAGAAAAAAAGCCCCCAATATGTGTTGATGTAACGTGTAGGCCTATTGGACGTATTCAACACGTTTAATATACCGAATTACACAAAAATGTTTAAAGCTACATTTTCCTGCCGTTTTTGAGAATCGAACTGGCAACCTTAGGGTTACAAGTCTGACTACCAAGTCTACCATTAAGCCACGACTGCCCTGTATCCATAAGCTGGCCATATAGAATCTGTAAATGTTGGTGAATTTTAACATTGAACACGAAGTGACTGTCCATATGTGTGCATCTTCCCCTTTAATTTCCCGACTACAGCGTGTTAATCTTAATTTCCTGTTTTTGCAACTGCTCTTTCCTTTTTTGCATTGATTGTGTTTGCACGGGAGAGGTTTAATAAACTCTGCATTCAAATTTCTAAAATTTCCCTCTTATAATTATTCTTCTTATAAACCATATTTAGGCTATGACATTATTTTCCATGTATGTTTGATAATTTTTTTATGCTTACGCTTTAAGTTTAATTAATTTTCTGCATTGTGTTTGCATGGAAGAGAAATGTAAAGGGCGAAGGTAGACAAACATTGTACAAGACAATTTCTTTTTTATCTCATTATCAGAGTAAATGAAGGGTCAACCCTGTTGCCGTCCGCTTATTTTTTTAATCCAAAGAAAACGCACAAGGCAGACAAAGAACCAGTTACATTAAAGGTTGTATCAGTGATTTCAGGCCCAAAAATAAATGTCTAATCTTTCCTACAACCACCACTCTAAACCAAAATAAACAGTGTTCCAACCAATCACTGACAGGGGCGGGTGTTCCTCCGATTTCGCATCCAGCCGTGCACGAGCGCAAAACCTCACAACACCCGCCCCTGTCAGTGATTGGTTGGAACACTTTATTTTGGTTTAGAGTGGTGGTTGTACCCATTTGTTTTTGTGTGCAGATCTCAGAGCCTAGGCTGCCTACAGAGACGCGGTTTTTGGACGGCATGCTTATGGGGCGGGCAGCTAGCGGATCGTTAGGAAAGATTAGACATTTATTTTTGGGCCAGAAATCACTGATACAACCTTTAAAACACTCCATGGGAATTGTATATATATATATATATATATATATATATATATATATATATATATATATATATATGCTGTATATATAGTGTGCGTGTGTGTGTGTGTGTGTGTGTGTGTGTGTGTGTGTGTGTATATGCATCTCAGTGGTTAAAACTAATAATAAAACTTTGGTGTTTGCTTAATACAGTATGCAGGGAGATAAATTACAGTTGTTTTGTTTTGCCTTTCACCTCAGGTGTTTAAGACCAAATTAGATCCCTTTCTGTTCTAAAATGGGACGGTGGTGGAGGTGGAAAGTGCGGTTAAGCATCTGCTCACACTCAAAGCAATGGGGTGTGATTCAGGAATGATGCACAAAAACTGTTGGCCGGTTTCACAGACAAGGCTTAAGCTAGTACCAGACTAAAATGCATGTTTGAGCTGTCTGAACTGAAAGCAACTTACACTGACATATCTTAAAATATGTCAGTTGTTTTGTCTCAAGATGTACACCATGTTTTTTTTTCACATTTATAAAATTTACTTTAATGTCCTAATTGAACTAAGGCCTTATCCCGGCTTAATCTAAGCCCTGTCTGAAACCGGGCGTAGATGTTTCAGAAGTCTGATCTATGAACTTTTCATCTCATGACATCTACCAAAATATAGATCTATCTCACTATAATCAATCCATTTGAGGCCCCCTTTGGTGTGGTATGGTATTGTTTTCACATTTCCTAAATAATCAGTCCATATGTGTTACTGTAATTTTAGAGTGTACTTTGACAATTCATTGTAAGTATGTTGTGTTAGCAGTGTTAATGGAAGGTGTATGTTATTTGAAAAATGAAGCATAGTTTTTAATATATCCATATTTTACAGTTTAATTAGACTGCAGCCACAAACACACATTTCAAAAGAACACTGACAGCCAAGAAATTGTAAGTTAATTCAAAACATTCAAAAGCTGTATTCTTTTTTTTTTTCAGATGTATCATAAATTTACAAAACATTTCTGTAAGGACAAAGGGTAGCACTTTATATTACAATCCTGTACCCCATGTACATGTACTCATTACCCTGAACCCTGGGTTACCCCTAAAACCTAACCTTAACCTATGTAGTTATATTAACCTTATATTACCCAGTACTTTCTTAGGTAAGTGCACATACTGTAAAATAAAGTGCAACCGGACAAAGTTATTTCCCCTTTTTAAAGGATTCATTGCAAAGCATAGTGATGGAGGTGATCAGGGTGATGTACTCCTGGAAGTCCACAACACCATCAGCATTTGCATCCAGATCCTTAAATATCTTGTCCAGAGTTGTCTTGTCTTGGGTTTTCTTTAACACAACACACACAAAAGCTTAATCAGAGACATGGTCAGTACAGTGATGAATCAAATGGCCCATATTTATTAGCTCAAAATATATTAATTATGAGAATTAATACAAAAGAATGAACCTTAATTTGATTTAAAAATGAAATAAATAACATTATTTAAAAAATAAATAATTATAGAAAAGAACAATTTTAATACATAACTTTTAACAAAAATGTCATAATGAAAAGAGAAATTATATTTCAATTGAGACTCACTCCAAAAATGTCTCCTAGCTCTGCGGTGAGCAGGTCCTTCAGCTCGCCTTTGCTCAGGGTGAACTTGTCTCCCTCCTTTCCTGAGTATTTATGAAAGACTGAAATCAGCTGAGACATTGCTTTCTGAGTTTCTGTGAAATTAGAGTGATACAAAATAGGTGTATTATTAATAACAAGAATCAAGCAAAGGCTATGTGTCCACAACATGAAAAATGATTAGTAGTGGAGATGTCAAAAATACATATGAAATGTCACGCCCAGCAACAGCATAACAAAGGGTTAAAGTTACACCCCTCCGGAGTCAAACATAAGAATGAGGAGAGAAGGGATGATGGCCAACACCCTGCCAACACCCTGCACATACCCTTTAATTAAGAAAGAAGGGAAAGATAGATAGAAAGAAAGAAAGAAAGAAAGAAAGAAAGAAGGAAGTAAAGAGATCTACTCGATTTTGTCATTTGATCCACCACCAACATTCTTCCTCTTCCCATCACACAAACTCTTAAACTATTGCATTAAAATTGACAAAAGACATATCTACCAAATGATTACTGGTTAACGTAAGAATATGTAAAAGTCGTATAGGGTAAAAGGCGCCCCTGCTGTAGGGTCGAAAGGCACAATGATTAACATGATAATAAATAGCTGGCTGACTTATCCATTTGTTGACATGACATGGAAAGATTCAGATGTTTAATATTTATCAAGCTGGATGTCCATTTTAGAGAGAATCACCATATTTATAATGAAACCACCATATTTAAAAATATGATATTAATCATATCATATAATAAAATGCCATAATTTTTACTACTGTAACGCTATATTAAATTGTTATGGGATCTCATTCAGTGCTTTCAGCATCTTTACTTTTTAAAATACTTCAGTTTCTGTATTTTTTAAATGAACATATTTTTACTGAATAAAAATGAATTATTATAATCATAATAATAATTATTATAATCATCAAAATAAACCTTAAAATAGTGCAAACTTTACTAAAGATGGTTTTAGGTTTTAACTGAGATATTATTAAAAAACATTTTATTTTAGCTAAAGTATTTGTATAATTAATTTGTGCCTTTTGCCGCATGCTGGGTTTACCCTGTGTCTATGGCAAAAGGCCCACCTTGCCACCTCATATTTATTTTTATTATTTTTAAACAAACAAACAAACAAACAAACAAACAAACAAACAAACAAACAAACCACTTCTATGATTTATTTTCATACAAAATCTGTTACTCCATCAATGTTAAATAAAAACATATATTTTTTCAGCAATCATACACTATGGGAGTAGTGAAAAACAAATTGTACTTTAGCCCTGTTGTACTCTATAAACTGAACTAGCCAATAACTCAATATCAGAAAATGAAGGCTGCAAGAATGCTTAACACATCAAATACAGCAATAGTGCAGCAGTGCACTACATTACAGTGCAGATCATTAGTTCACTTTAAGGCAGCAGATAGTAAAACAGTCACTAAAAAAATATAGTCTCTTACGTGACATGGTGTTTCAGAAGTTCACGGCGAGCAAGGAGTGAAAGAAAAGGAAATCAAGCGAGTGAGGACTGAAGGGACTGATTGAGTGTTATATGCAATAAAATACCACACCCGCGAATTCACCCTCCCAACATCCCAACCCTTTAACTGCAAGCGCACCTACATTCACATCCCTCTCTCTTTTACTCTGCCCTATATACTCTCTTATTGTTCATCCCCTTAAACCATTGAAATTCCTGTTTGCTCAATTATAGAGTTTGCAAAAAATTAGGCAGGTTGGCTTGGCCTTGTCTTAACTCAACTGGTTAAACCAGCTCCTGACTGCAAATAAACTGACAAAACATTATACTTGAGCCTTTGGACAAATCCATTGTCAATACTTGCCTCTGACTGTCAATGTTACAAGGGCGTATCTGAGAACCACTTTTGTGAAACAGGAATTATTGAAATAATCTTATCCTACAGAAATTAAATCTAATAGTAATGATGTTGTAACTCTATTCGTGAAATCATTTTAAGAGCTAATGCATGTTTGTTGGTATACAAAACTGCTCAAGTTGTCATCCTTATTCATCATACTGACAAAGCCCCATAATTTATTTTCTTTTAGACTGGTAAAAACTTTTACATAAAACATAGATAGACACAAATATAGTGAGTGACCTGAAGTAGAAATGAATACAACTTTTGCATTTTATAACAACAAATTCATTTTTTGAGATTAAAGTTCTGAACATGAGATAAAGTTCATTCCTTATGGCTCAGAGTGCCAAAGTATCAGTTCAAAGATAACTTATGAGGGCCACCACAAGATGGAGGCATTTACTCCATCTTGTGGTAGCCCACATTAGGGATGTTTGAAGAGAAAATTAATGTTTAGTAATGTTTAATGTTTATTTGCAACTTGTCTGATTCACTGAATTGGGAAACTTGTGCTAAAAAGCACCAAACGAAGTCTATAAATTACCCAGAAAAAAACCCCAATATGTGTGCAGTGAAGATTAATGTTTAGTAGTGATTTTAGAGTATCAGTGGTTAAAGCTAAAACGTATGATAAAACTTTGGTATTAGCTTAATATTAAAAGGTGGGATAGACAATAACAGTTGTTTTGTTTTGAAACATAATTTCAACATCATAATAACATCAGTAAAAGAGAATGATGGGAATATTTAAAAGAAAAATTACAGTTTCATGAAATATGATTTTGACTCTAACATGCTAGTGAGTCAGTTACTAACGTAACCTCGGTTCCCTGAGATAAGGACATGAGTATTCCATCTGCTAGACGCGATGGGGAAAACTCCTTTTTCTCAAATTACTGAAGCCTTTTATAAAACAACGCAAAGCTACTGCATAGCCATAACAGTGCAGACACACCCAGACCATGCTGGAAACATTTTTTTGTTCACTTTTATTATTGTGACCCTTTATTTCTAGTATTATTTATTGGATTTGGGCACTTTATTATTATTATTTATTTTTTTGGAGCCTAATGCACAATTGCGCTGTGCCCACCGTTTGCATTTGTTTTGAGCCTATATGCTTTATTTTCAGTTATGCACTCTATATCGTTCTCTTACGAAAGGTAAGTTGCTTAAGCTACGGGTAAAGTCATCTTTTCATGAGATATTGAAGCCAAAAAATTATCCTAATTTTTCCATTTATTGTCAACGCAGTGCAGCTGCTAGCAGACCTAGAGCAGGCAGTCTTGCGTGCTCATTGGCTGCCCTGCGGCAACTGCTGCCAAACACTTAGCCTCGCGTGTGACGTCACACCCAATGAGGGCACCAGCGCTCTTTACGCGTCACAGCCTGCCAAAAGGGGTGTGGTTTAGCGTATAAAAGCCAGGCTCGGTAGGCAGCTCACTGATTTTCATCTCTTCAGCGAAGCTCTCCGCATCGCTGGACTCTGAGAGAAGCCGCTGCCGTTGAAACCAGCGACCAGCACGCAGAGGAAAGAGCCTGAGGAAGACGGTCATCTTCTCCATTCGGCAACGAGTATCCTTTTAGTGCTTTGTTTCTTGTGGGTGTTCGCCGCCGTGACACTCACTTTATAAAAGAGCACAAGGCTTTTTTCTAAAAATGCCTCGCATCTCCTGTGGCTCGTGCAGAGCCCCGCTCAGCCCCGGAGACCGCAATGTGATCTGCGCTCTCTGCCTGGGCCCTGCACTCGATGGCTGTGCATCAGATCCTTCAAGCTGATCTCCTCCGCGAATGGGACGAGAAAAGCAAGGACCCAGCCGCCATCACGGATTAGAGAAGTGCGACGGATCTTTCCCTTCATGCTACGAAAGCCGCAGCTCAGGCGATCGGGAGATGTATGGCCTCGCTCACCGTCACAGAGAGGCACCTCTGGTTGATGCTCGCTGACATGAGGGAAGCCGAGTGCTCCGTGTTTCTCGACGCGCCACTCTCTCCCACTGGTCTCTTCGGCCCAGCGGTAAACGGGATCGTCGACCGCTTCTCCGAGGTGCAGAAGACCTCGCAGGCCATGAATCTCTTCCTTCCTTGACGCTCTAGCTCCGCTGCAGGTCGCCCACGTGACCAGCCGCCTGCACAAAGCTCTAACCAGCGTCCAGCTCAGCCACAGCCTCACAGCGACGACAGAGCGGGCGCCCTAGATCGCGCTCATCCAGCCGCCACAGGCCGCCTCCCCCGCGGGGACCCCAGCCTAAGATTGCGGTGAAGCCAGAGCAAGCGAATTCCTCCTAGCAAGAGCAGAGAAGAAAAGACGCTTGAGTCTCGCTGCAGCCAGACCGCCGTCAAAGTGTCTCGCCCTGTCAGTCCCCTCAGAGAAGGCTACTGCAGTAGTGTATTTAGCAGCCAACGAGTCGGCAACACAGCCCGCTTGCCTGCACACAACCGCCGTTTTCCCGACCCAGAGAAATCTCAAAAAGAGTATAATGTCTGGTTATCCGGCTCACGCCGTTGGTGTTTCAAATATAGAAAATGTGCCCACACCTCAGTGCTCACCCCTACACATAAACACCAGACCCCCCGTGTCTCACACACTCACAGAGCCCACTCTTATAAAGCTGCCAAATGCCGCTCGAGTGCTGGAAGTAGAGAATGTGCCCACAAATCTGTGCTCACACCTACTCGCTGCCCGCTCTGTTACACGGCAACAGCCTCACAGCGGCCAAGTTATGAACGTAAGTCACGTGTCCGCTCACGAGCGCTCAGGCTTACTGACAAACACTCCGCCCCAGGCTCCGCTTGCACACAATATCATCACAAAATGTTCCCTGTTCCAAGCAATCGGGTCATCACAAGTGATACAGACAGCCACCGCTATCAGTGAGCCGCCGTACCCGAGATCCGAGGGCGCGCGCGCCACGCACACACCTCCGGTTCAGTTACCCAAGCCCACAAAGTGCGGTGATCGGTACCCGGAGTCCATTCTGCCCCTAGCTGTAAATGTAAAAGCATGGGAGGCTATTCCAGGGGTATCAGAATGGGTGCCGAGCACAATAAGACAGGGCTATTCACTACAGTTCGCTTGCCGCCCCCCTCGCTTTCGAGCACGGACCGAGACGAAAGTGAAAGCGGATGTAGCGCATCTACTCCGCGCAGAAATAGCCAAACTGCTGTGCAAAGGGGCTATAGAACCAGTACCTCCTTCTCTGAGCGAGTCAGGCTTTTACAGACGCTATTTTCCCGTACCCAAGAAGATATTTGAACAAAGCTTTCAGGAGAAGACAGTTCAAAATGCTCACGACCAGACAAATCCTTGCGCAAATTCGCCCGAGGGACTAGTTTATCTCTCTCGATCTGAAAGATGCATACTTTCAGATTCCGATAATATCCCGTCACAGGCCATTCTTGAGATTTGCCTTCGACGGTCTGGTATATCAATACACTGTCCTCCCTTTCGCCTGTCTTTAGCACCCCGTACATACACGAAGTGCATGGACGTGGCTCTCGCCCCCCTGAGAGAACAGGGCATGCGAATCCTGAACTATTTGGATGATTGGCTGATTTTAGCACAGTCAGAGATAGAACTCTTATCTCACAGAACAGTGCTCCTCAGTCATCTGGAAAGCCTGGGTCTCCCGGTCAACTGGACCCAGAGCTGATTACTGCCCAGTCAGTCAGTTTCCTTTCTAGGAATAGAACTGGACTTTGTGGCTATGACGGCCCGTTCATCGACACAGCGCGCGCACCGTGTCCGACACCTGGCCGCATCTTTCCAGAAGGGCAGCATCGCTCCTCTGAAAACATTCCAGAGGATGCTAGGCTGTATGGCATCAGCTGCAGCAGTGCTTCAGCTGGGCCTGCTGCGCATGCGCCCAATATAACGCTGGTTAAACGCCCGAGTGCCTCGCCGGGCTTGGGTTTTCGGCCTCAAACAGATCACAGTGACTCAGAGCTGTGTTTCAGCTCTGTAACCCTGGTTAGCGGCCGACTGGTACCAGCAGGGGGTGACAATGGGAGCTGTCTCACACCAAAAGGTCATCTCTATGGACGCCTCCAACTTAGGCTGGGGCGCTCTCTTTGAGGGCAAACCGGTCTTTGGCCTCTGGTCAGACCGAGAGAAACACTTCCACATAAACTGTCTGGAGATGATAGCATCCGAGAACGCGCTCAAGTGCTTCCTCCCGTTCATACGGGACCACCATGTGCTAGTCCGCACAGACAACATGTCTGTGGTGTCCTACATAAACCGTCAGGGCGCTGTCAGATCCAGGAGTCTCCGCTATCTGACAGAACGCCTTCTCGTATGGTCTCAGTACCTCCTGCGCTCGCTGAGAGCCGCACATCTGCCAGGCCATCTGAACGACGGCCCAGACAAACTGTCCAGGAACTACGTTCCCCCAGGGGAATGGTCCCTGCAGCCCCAGACAGTCCAGTTACTATGGGGTCTTTTCTGCAAAGCGAAAGTCGACCTTTTTGCGTCAAAAGACAACGCTCATTGTCCAATGTACTTTTCAAAGAACGAGGATGCGCTGGCCCAAATCTGGCCCAGCCTCCCTCTCTATGCTTTCCCTCCGGTCTCTCTGTTACCACAGCTAATCAAGAAGATCAGGGAAACGCGCCACTCGGTGCTCCTTATAGCCCCACACTGGGAGAATCAAGTCTGGTACCCGCAGCTGACGTGGCCGTCACACACAGCCCCTTGGCCGATTCCGGTGAGGAGGGAGCTCCTTTCTCAAGTCCGCGGCTCAATATGGCATCCCCATCCAGAGCGCAGGTCTCTGCAGGTATGGTTAATCAACGGATAACCATTGTCTTGCCAGAAGGAGTGATGAACATGATTACGCAATCCAGAGCTCCCTCTAAGAGGCGGCTCTACGTGTCTAAATGGTCTGTGTACTCCAAATGATGTGCCGATAGAAATCTGGACTTGTTGCTTAGTTTCCTCCAAGAGCTGCTGGATAAGGGCAGGTCTCCATCCACGCTTAAAGTATATGTGGCAGCCGTTGCTGCGTCCGCTGAGTCGACGCGCGGTCGGTCAATTGGAAGGAACGAGCTTGTCATCCGCTTCCTTAGAGGAGCCAGGAGGATGAATCCCCCGAGACCCCCTTCGGTTCCCTTGTGGGATCTTTCCTTGGTCCTAGAGGCCCTGAAAGCATTCCCCTTTGAACCACTAGACTCCGTCGACCTAAAGTACCTCTCGCTCAAAACCGTTTTTCTGACTGCTCTGTTATCAGTTAAACGTGTGGGGGATTTACACGCGCTGTCTGTTAGCGCTGCGTGTCTTGAGTTTGGACCAAATGACTCTAAAGTCATCCTTAAACCAAGACATGGCTATGTCCCTAAGGTGACAGGCACTCCCTTCAGAGCGCAGGTCATTTCTCAATCGGCTCTGCCAGCATCCGATAGTGAGAGCGAAGTTAATCTCCTCTACCCTGTCAGGGCATTGAGGGCTTACATTACACACTCCGCCCCTTTCAGGCGCTCGGAGCAGCTCTTTGTTTCGTTTGGTGGGCGCACCAAAGGTCTCGCTGCCTCGAAACAGAGCCTGTCCAGATGGATAGTAGATGCTATTGCATTTGCTTATGTGTCCAAAGGTCTGCAATGCCCGTAGGGCGTCAGAGCTCATTCCACTAGAGGCGTGGCCTCATCGTGGGCTTGGTCCAGCGGGATTTCCATCCTATGTTCTGCCCAGATCGGATCATGCGCAGATTACTTTCATGTGACCTTAACTTTCCTGGTTGAGCTGCACTGTATGGTGATGGTTTATATAGACCGGCAACGCCGCTCTGTATACCCTATATATGTGCTTATGAACATGTGCTGGCCCGTGCTGCTGGCCGCTTGTTTCCCACTTATCTATGTTGCCCGGGATTCCCTGGGACTCATGAGGTAGATACTTGGCACGCACGGCGTTGACAATGGGTTCCCGTAGCATAGGCAACTTACGCAATACGAGAGAACATCTCGTAAGAGAACATACTCGGTTACATACGTAACCTCGGTTCTCTCTAGAAGAGGGAACGAGTATTGCGTAACCCGACCGTGCTAGCGCCACGAGCGATTTTTCGCTTCAGTCGATGAAAACCTGTGAGCTGCCAACCGAGCCTGGCTTTTATACGCTTAACCACACCCCTTTTGGCTGGCTGTGACGCGCAGAGAGCGCGGGCACCCTCATTGGGCGTGACGTCACGCGCGAGGCTCAGTGGTAGGCTGCTGCATTTGCCGCAGGGCAGCCAATGAGCACGCAAGACTGCATGCTCTAGGTCTGCTAGCTGCTGCACTGCGTTGACAATAAATGGAAAAATTAGGATAATTTTTTGGCTTCAATATCTCGAGAAAAGATGACTTTACCCGTAGCGTAAGCAACTTACGTTCCCTCTTCTACAGAGAACCGAGGTTACGTATGTAACCGAGTATGTTTTTGCTCTCGTCTTGATCTGGTTTGTTTAATAAATATTCTTTTTTTTATTAAAGTGGATGTGCCTCGTGTGTTTAAAAGTAAAAGCTTTAAATTAATAGTCTATTCGTCTCTCAGCCGCAAAGCTGAGCTCCTATGTTCAGCCTCGCTCCGTGCGAGGACATGCACAGAGCGGCTGAAATGATAGTGTCTGTCAGTTATCATAAACATATGACAAAAACAATTGTCTACATTATGTTGCATATTCCTCAACAGTTCTTGTGCTGATATCACTAGTTGACATAGTACTATTTTCGGAAATCATAGGCTATATTGCGCAGGTGCACGTGATTCAACGCTGTCAGAGCCAACAGACTCGAGTGTGTCATTTCAGTGCAAAATAATTAGGTCAAAAAATGATTTAATATACTGCAAATAGCCTACAAGTTTATTATAAGTTTATTATAATAAATAAATATATATATATATATATATATATATATATATATATATATATATATATGTTTATTTATAATTCATTTAGGCGGACAAGGCTACCAAGTACTGCGCAGCTATTAATCTAACTTTTTTTTACGGCTGGCCATGGGAGCATGGGAAACTGCAATGGCCGCCACGTAGACTTTGAGCGTGGAGGGGTTGCGACCCGCATCCAGTAGCTCTTGTACCAGCGGTACTTCGCATAACAAAGGCTTTTGGCTCCGGGCTGAGCACCAGCTGGAGAAGACGAACCACTTTAGGGCATAGAGGCATCTTTTGGACGTGGCTAGAGGGGCCGCACATGGAGGGCCCATAGTTTGGGATAGTTTCGTCCTGTTTGCTTGGGAAAGGAGGTCTTTCCTCAGGGGTATAGGCCATGGGGCTGCTACCAGCTGCTGAATCAACTTGGAGAACCAAGGTTGGATCTACCAGAGAGGGGCTACTATAAGGACTACATTTCCACCCTCCCTGATCTGTTGGATGACCTGAGGGAGAAGCGCGACTGGAGGAGCGCATCCCTGCTTTTTGAGAAAAATATTGGGCAGTGAGAGTTGTCTTCGGAGGCGAAAAAGTCGACCTCTGCCCTCCAGAAAATACTCCATATCATTTGAAACATCTGGGGATGAAGGGTCCATCCTCCTGGGGACACATTGCCCCGGGACAGCATGCCCTCTCCCTTGTTCAGTTTGCACAGCACGTGCGTCGCTCTCAGTGAGTGCAGGTTGCCTTATGCCAAAAAGAGAAAGCTTCTGGCTAGCCTCTACAGAGGTCTCGACCTGAGTCAGCCCTGGCGGTTCATGTAGGACACTACTGTCATGTGGTCCCATCGGACTGAGACATGGTGACCTGTCAGGTGTGGCAGGAAGGTTTTGAGGGCCAGCTATCATTTCTAGGCAGTTGATATGCAGCCATTTCTCCATGCTCGTCCAGGAGCCATCGGTTTGCCCTTGCACAGAACTCCCTGAACCTGTGTTGGTGGCGTCCGTGGTGATCATCATGCTCCTTAAGATCATCCCCAAGCTTACCCCAGACTTGTAGAAGCTGAGTTTTTTCCAAAGGGCCAGTGCTCTGATGCAGCTGTGGTCCACCTTGACATGAAGAGGTCGCGAAAGAGGTCGCGAGCTGCTGAATAGTCTGGGCGCTCTCGTGTGTCAGCCAAGCCTTCATTTGGGCTCTATAACTTCACCCAGAAAGGAGATCCTCTGACTGGGGGACAGTGAACTCTTGGCTATGTTGATTCTGAGTCCTAGGCATTCCAAATGGCTGAGGAGAACAGATCTGTGGTAATTCAATTACACCTCTGACTGGGCCAGATCGAACCAGTCATCATGGTAGTTGAGGATGCGGATTCCCTTTTGTCTCAAGGGGAAAAGTGCTCCATCCATGCACTTTATTAAAAGTGTGTGGAGCCAGAGACAGTCCGAATGGTAGGACTGTATAGTGGTAAGCCGCCCCTTTGAACGTGAATCTCAAAAAAGGTCTGTGACGGGGCCTATTTGGATATGAAAATATGCATCTTTCAGATCCACTGAGAAAAAACAATCCCCCGGGCGCACTAGCCGAGGATTTATTTCAGGGTTAGTATCTTGAACGGCTGTTTCACGAGGGCCTTAGTCAGATGTCTGAGATGTAGAATGGGCCTGAGGCCGCCATCCTTCTTTGGAACAAAGAAGTAGTGGCTGTAGAAGCCTGACTCGCAGTGGGGCAGAGGAACTGTTTCCTAAGCATCTTTTACCAGGACGTGAGCCACGTTGCTCTTCACCGAAGTATCGACTATGCCCGCAAAGCGGGGTGGTTTGCGATGAATTGGAGTGAGTAACCTCGTTCTATTGTGTTCAGTTCCCATTTCGACATGCCAGGGATTGCTTTCAATGCCTCGGCTCAGCTGGCTATGGGCTGAATAATACGCAGTGTAAGTGACCGTTTGCTTTGCTTGTGTTGTTCGTGTGATTTAGTCACGTCCGGGTAACAGACGCGCCCCGGATATAAGCAAGCTTAGTGGTTCCGTTTGTTAGAGAGACATCCACACCGGAGCAGGAAGTGTTTGGCGCGTATAGCATGTTGTCTAAAGGAATGGCGAGGATTAAATGAAGTTTCCCAACCCTCTGTTTGATGTTTGTACCCTTGGTAAGCGGAGCGAGGTAGGTGTGTTTTTTGTTGTTGTTGAGATCGTGAAAATTTGATTGTGTAATTTTAAATCAATGGAAAATGTGTCTTTGCGTGTATTGTAAGATTTGTGACTTTGTGTGTTTTAGTTTCACGGTGCGTGACAAAAGAATAAAAGATATTTGCACCGGTCGAACTCTACGCTGGTTTATTGATGCCAAGGGCTGCTACACGCAGTATGCTGCATTTGCGCTTGACCCTGAGCCATCAAAGCAGTCCTGGTCAACCAGAGACAGGGCTGTATACTCTTTTGCCGAGTATTTTTGTTATTTATTTTGTTCGTTATAATATTCGGTCAATTGCAAGGGTTTGTGAACTTAAACGGGCCCATAGCCTGCAATGGCAACATCTGCTCCAACAGCTGGAACTGAACAGGGTGTTTGGAGGAACACTCGGGGCATTTTGGAGGGTGGTCCGGCCGCAGAAAGACTTAACCCTCCCCTCTTCCTGTCCGGATGACCAAGACTGCTTCGATGGCTCAGGGTACAGCGTAATCTTAGGCCGGGGACCCTGAAGCTTAGGCTGGAAGCATTTTGCCTGATGAGGGCCCTGTCGTCGTTCAGGTGCAGGTGGTGGCTGAGTGACTGCGTCCTTGATCTTGGTCAGATTAAGCCATAAGTGATGCTCCAGCACCACTAAACTAGCCATGGCTCTTCCAATAGCCTGAGCGGTGACTTTAGTGGTGCAAAGGGGCAGGTCCGTAGCGCTGCGGAGGTCATGAAATGCGGCAGGGTCCGGTCCAGGCTCATCCTCATCCTTAGACCGGAGGAGCTTTGCCTGGAACACATGGAGGGCTGTCGTGATGGATGAGCCACCATGGATTTCCATCCAATAGCAGTGGGTGGGCAATGGTGCACAGCCATGGCTTCCTCTAGACGGGGCAACTTCTCATATCCCTTCTCCACAGCGCCGTCGATGGTCGAGAGCGTTGTGGAAGTAGAAGTGTGTAGGCGGGCCGAATAGGGGGCGCGCCACGACTTTGTAAGTTCTTCATGAACTTCAGGGAAGAACGGTGCAGATCACTGTTGGAGCCCATCATGAACCAATCGTCCAGACGGCTGCGTTTTACCTCCTCAGGGGCTCTAGCTCTGACATTGCTTCGTTCTATAGAAGGCAAGGGGATGGGGACATCACACGAGGGGTGCTGGTCTGGATGGGTGAAAAGCACAGGCGAAATCTCTCTCTGTGGAGAAAGTGAGGCAAGTGGGGTCTGAGCTGTCATAAGCTCACTAACAAAAACACGATCTGAGAGGGGAGAGATGAGAGAGGCATGCTGTCACAATTAGAGCAGCTCGTCTCTGTGAGTGCGGCGTCTATGTGGGGTTTGCCCAGGCAGGCGACACACACGCTGTGCTTGTCATCAGGATCCAGAGGGGCTCTGCATGTGCCACAATCGCGGTGCGACATTTGAAGCAACGTCGCTTGCTCTTTTAGAATTTGCTATTTTTTAATGCTCGACGGATGAGCGCAGGGAAACAGCGCGTTCTTCCAGCCAGCTGATTCAGCGCGAGGCAAGCTGTCGCGCTGTTTCCCTGCGCTCATCCGTGGCACATGCAGAGCCCCTCTGAATCCTGATGACAAGCACAGCATGTGTGTCGCCTGCCTGGGCAAACCCCACATTGACGCCGCACTCACAGAGACGAGCTGCTCTAATTGCGACAGCAAATAGATCTCTGAATCTGCTGCAATTTGCTGGCTCACTCCCTCTTCCGCTGCAGGTCTGTTTAGTCGGCGATGAAGGCTCTCAGGAGTTATCTGCGAAGTACGAAGACCGTCGCTGAAGGAGATTAAATCTGAATCATATGGCGAAATGAGCTGCTTTTATAGGCAGATGCCCCGCCCCTTCTGGCATTGTGCATTGTGACTGTGCAGTAGCACTGCGTTATTTTATAAAAGGCTTCAGTAATCAGAGAAAAGGGAGTTTTCCCCATCACGTCTAGAAGACGCAATACGATGTGACCGTTTGAAAGAGAACAGATTATTATACTGTCTCCTCACTTTTGGACTAAAAGGCCAAAAAAAAGGCCGCTGCCTTTAGGACAGAGGATCCTCGTCTCCCCCCTAAGCCCTGTGAGTTCTCATCCCTTCCGACGGGCAGAGCTTACAAAGCCTGTGGATAAGCCGCCTCCTCTTTGCATGCACGAGGTTAGCCCAGACCGTGCGCTCATAGGTGAGCTCCGCACTGCAAACGAGCGTTATGGCATGTGCGATCGGTCTGGCGATGTCCACTTTAGTTGTCCAGGAGCGCCGTCATTAGATCAGCCTGGAGATCCGATTGGATACAGCCTGGATCTGAGCGGATGGTGGGGCCGTCGGGCAGAATAACCTCAATCTGCTCACGGGCGGTTGAGAACTGTTGGGCAGAAGCACTCAACTGCACCGCCGAAGAGGCAGACCTGGAAGATGGGGGTGTCGAGCAGACGGGTCCGCCCGACATCGTGCACATCAGACTGGTCAGCCCCAGAATGGTGAACATCACCTGACTCCGAGAGCGTACGGCCACTTTCGTCGCTCGGAGAGCAAGGTCAGTGGCGGCGCGGGTCGGCGGCCTCCCCCAAAAACCAATCGTCCCGGGAAAGCATGGCCGTCATCTCCGGATCAGACTCAGGCACAGCCATATGCACACCAGAGGGTGGCAGCTGTGACGAGTCGTCATTTCCAGAAGAATCAAGCCCACCTAGTGATGCTGCTACAGACACAGCATCATCCTCTGTAGCTTCAAATGAAAACACACGGGCCACCTGAGGGTAGACTCGTGGAAGCATCCGTTCGCTAGCGGGCACCGTCATTAAAAAGGGGGGCTGGGGTCGCGGACACAGAGTCGGCGCCTTGTTCCAGACCAACACCCTAAGGTCACCCTGGCCACCAGCCGAAGATCGGGGGGTGGATGAGGGGACTCTCACTCTTGCGAGTTCACCGAGTCTCGACCTATATATGACGCGATGATCACGTTCCCAGCGAGAACATGAGTCACCCACGAGCGCTGTTCAAGCATGATCAAAGCCCAAACACACTAGACAACGCTTGTGCCCATCAGAGTCCGATACCAGTCCGCTGCAACCAGAAATGCATGGGCGAGCCATCTTTAAAAAGACGTGCCGCGTGCAAGCTCTTTTATGAGAGGAGAAAAAAACTCTGCGATGTTGAAGCGCACAGGGAGACACACACACACACTGGCAGATCACTGCACAGATCAGCAGGCACTGTGAGCTCGCTGCAGATCGCCATCACACCAACACCGGAGAAAGAAGCTTGTCTCGTAGAGTGAAGTCAGAGATGACTGTGGAGTGAAGAAATACTCTTGGCTCCGAAGCGAAAACATATCTGCATGTTGCGAAAGGGAACCCACATTTTCCTACTATCTTTCCCTAAATGCTAATTACAAAAATACAAACACACTGTTTATTAGTAGTATTCTGCTCCGGTGGAGCCGTTTTCTCAAACACACAACAACTCAAACACCCGCAACCCCCTCTGTTGCTTTTCACTGACCTTCTTTCACAATCGCAATTCTTTTTCATTTGACCGAAAACTGGTGTGTAAAAATTATCTTGCTTAGGCCTACTATAAGATGATCCCATGTTGGCTGAATATCCTCTCTTGGATTTTTACTTTTGACGCGTCTTAATCTGTCAAACGTCTTCAACAGACCCGGTTCTGTCACCTCGATCCGGCAAGGTTAGCAAATATGATCTGTAATTACGGTTTACTCAAAATTCAATTCAATACAAATTTTTTTGATAGCACTTATCACAATACATAGTTTCAAAGCAGTTTTATAGAAAGTGCATTTCAGAAATGTACATAGAAAAATACAGTTAGTAACAAATCTTTTCCGTGAGCGCTTTTCAACGCTCGATTGCATTGGTCCGACTTCCTCGGGTTCCAATTAAAGATTTTGTTACGAGCCAGTTTTCGGCTAAAATTGGTCCGACTTCTTCAAGTTCCAACTAAAAACTTTTAGTAAACCTAATTAATCAGTCGTGGTGCTTCCGTCCACTGCGCCTCCTTCATCCGCTTTACGAGCTAGTTTTCGGCATAAAACTGACTTGTAGTGATGGGTCGTTCGTGCTGGTTCACGTGTTAATCAGGTTAAGGCTCTTCCGTCTACTTAACGAGACTTTCTCAGGTTACAATTACAAGATCTAAGAGACGACTCTTTTCAGTGAGCCTACTCTATTTTTAAGTCAAAAGAGACGTCTCTTTTCAGTGAGCCGATTCAAACGAGCCGGTTCAAGGAAAAGAGCCGGAATGCCCGTCACTAGCTCAATTTACCCCTCGAAAACCTTTTCTGCCCGACCAAAGGGATAATTCCAGCCACTGTGGTTCATTCACAGTTATATCAAATTACATCGCACAAAAAAAAATATTTTACTGTCTCTTACCCGAGATGCTTTTACTGCCACCGAGTTCTTTCTGATTCCAGTGGGTTGCTCCTAGCCCTGATAGCAGTTCTGGCTCTTCTCTCTCAATTTGGCGAGATAAGATCCAAAGCCTGTGCTTTGAGATGATCAGTTCGTCAAATCCGCTGTCAGGACCAGAAGGCAACCTCAAGGAATCAGACTTCTGACACCAATTGTTGAGGCAAAAAACAATAACTAACAAAATAGCATCACAGCATAAGCTACATCAAGATTCAAATTGTACTTTAAAAGATGTTTATTCTTTTAAAGGAGGGTTGTTCAAAAAAACATACCGTAGCAGCTGCTCTACGATGGAACAAGACCTGCATCACACAGAAAACAAGCAGCTTTTATACAGCCTTTTGACAAAGTCTCTTCTTCTGTAATTTTCCGCTTACCCCAGTAAAACCAGATCTTGCAGGTTTTAGAAATCAATGGTACTTCCTAACCCCCCTTCCTGGGCTTTTACTGTACCCACACCTGTGAGGTCAAAACGCTTTATAATACAGTGGTCCCTCTGACCCCCCTGGGCTTTACTGTCTTCACATCTGTGAGGTCAAAAGGCTGAATACCCCTTAGACTTTCTGAAGAAGGTGAGCCTCCCACCCCCCTGGGCTTTACTGTCTAAGAAAATGAAAAAGAAAAAGTAAAATATAAAATTTCCACAACACTTCACAAATGCTTTGCTGCATACCTCAATTGTAACGAGTGGTTATTTCAGTCAAAGTTGCTCTTCTATCAGCTTGAATCAGTCGGCCCATTCTCCTCTGACCTCTAGCATCAACAAGGAATTTTCGCCCACAGGACTGCCGCATACTGGATGTTTTTCTGGCACCAACAACCATGCCACGCTTAAAATTGCTTAAATCACCTTTCTTTCCCATTCTGACATTCAGTTTGGAGTTCAGGAGATTGTCTTGACCAGGACCCCACCCCTAAATGCATTGAAGCAACTGCCATGTGATTGGTTGATTAGATAATTGCATTAATAAGAAATTGAACAGGTGTTCCTAATAATCCTGTAGGTGAGTGTATAGTGTTCTCTAAGCTAGTTGCATCCAAAGCAGTATCTAAAGCCCTTGCACTCTTACAATTAACCCTCAATTAAAGTTTGGATGCGTGTATCTAGTTCTGAAATCTTCTCCGTCAGCCTAACTATCTCCCTGCATTTATCACATGTAAATCCTGTGCAGACGGAGAAGGCTATGCTATACATGTTACATAAAGTGCAAGTCACAATAAGAGGAGAAGACATGACTTACCGTGTTTGTTGACTGATTCTACTTACCACAGCTTTGATGGATTTGTAAAACGCGCGAGCGTGTGAGCTAAATAAATAAATAAATAAAGAGTGCACGGATGGCATGCTAAAAGGCTAGCGAATTAGTAGCTTGTTGTGCTAGCAACGATTTAGATTGAAGGTAGCGATGTCAGGTTAATATGTGATGTTGAGTAAGTTGCAGTACAAACAACAGGGAGTGGTAGTGATATTGATTCAAAACAGAAAGATATACGAAGCTACAGACACAAACCAACAGCAAGGCAGCAAGGCAGACAGGAGCAATCGAGCAATGCAAGACAGACTACGTCGAACGCGAGCAACTGAAGGGAACGTCTCAGTTACATATGTAACCCTCGTTCCCTGAAGGAGGGAACGGAGACGTAGTCCCGTCGCCACTATTGCTGGACCACCGCTGATTCCCGGCTACACTTGGCTCCTCAGCGAAAAACAACTGCTGCGTCCATCCACTTCCATATTTATACCCGCACCGCGGGTCGGAGTTTGAGATGCAGATCTCGCATGCCAATGTGCATTGGCTCGTTTTAACAGTACTGGCTAAGATGACATGCTCCCTAAGCATAATCCCAATCAGTCGACACGTCGACTACGTCTCAGTTCCCTCCTTCAGGGAAAAAGGGTTACATACGTGACCGAGACATTTCATGACACTTTAAAACATTCTAATAATGAAATTAGAATAGAACTGGGACAAATACATGAGCCACAGCCATATCACCCTTTAGCCCAAGACTGGTTTCCCACTGAAGCTACAGTAAGCAGGGTTGAGCCTGGTCAGTATCAGGTTAGGAATCCTCCTGGGAAAGCCAGTTTGCTGCTGGAAGAGGTGTTAGTGAGGCCAGCAGGGGGTGCTGCTTACCCTGTGGTCTGTGTGGGTCCTAATGCCCCAGTATAGTGATGGGGACACTATACTGTAACAAGCACTGACATAAACTGAGGTCCCAACTCTCTGTGGTCATCAAAAATCCCCTGGCACTTCTCAAAAGAGTAGGGGTGTAACCCTGGTGTCCTGGCCAAAATCCCTCCGTTGGCCTTTATCAATGATGGCCTCCTAATAATCCCCATCATTTGAAATGGCTCTATCCCTCTCTCTCTCCCACCTATAGCTGGTGTGAACGCACTGGAGCCACTGTTCTGTGGCTGCCATCACATTATTCAGGTGGATGCTGCACACTGTGATGGTTATGATTGTAAAGCACTTTGGGTGTAAAGTAGTATATAGTAGAACGCTATATAAGTGCCTCGTTCAGTCACTGAACACTTGCATAATATTTGTGCAGTTCTAAAACAATTAACTTGTCATATTGAAAAGGAGATAAACAGAAGCGAATAGCCTACAACACATAATATAATATAATATAATATAATATAATATAATATAATATAATATAATATAATATAATATAATATAAGCTCACTAATGTTTCATTGTTGAAACAAATTGCTTTAGCATTGTTTAGACAATGAAAGACAGTGACCACAAGAATTAAGTTCAGATAAAGAGGGTGACAATCACATTTTTCTATTGAGGCCGCTATAGGGGAGTGGGAGAAAGACATGAGTTTGGCTTCAGCATTCCCTGGAACTGCTCTCAACAGCAGCAGACCACATAGCAGTCAGTGTTCAGAGACAATGGGCTGGGATTCAGGAATTATGCACAAGGAGAGTTGACCGGTTTCACAGACAAGGCTAGTCCCAGACTATAATGCATGTTTGAGCTGTCTGAACTGAAAGTAACTTGCACTGACATATCTTAAAACATACCATTGTTTTGTCTCAAATAGTATTGTTTTCACATTTAAATGATCAGTCCATATATGTGTCACTGTTATTTTAAAGTGTAACTTGACAATTCATTGTAAGTATGTTTTATGCTAGCAGTGTCAATGGAAAGTGAACGTTTTCATATGAAAATTAAGCATAGATTTAATATATCCATAGGATCTAACCGTTTAATTAAACCGCAGCCCCAAACACAATAAACACACATTTACAGATAAGAACACTCACACCCACATATTGTAAGAATACAGTTTTAATTCAAAACATTAAAAACATTTATTCTTTTTTTTTCCAGATGTACCATAACTTTACAGATAAAACATTTCTGTAAGGACAAAGTTATTTACCCTTAGTAAAAAATTCATTGCAAAGCATAGTGATGCAGGCGATCAGGGTGACGTACTCCTGGAAGTCCACAACACCATCAGCATTTGCATCCAGATCCTTAAATATCTTGTCCAGAGCTGTCTTGTCTTGGGTTTTCTTTAACACAACACACACAAAAGCTTAATCAGAGACATGATCAGTACAGTGATGAATCAAATGGCCCATTTTTATTAACTCAAAATATATGAATTATGAGAATCTTATTTATTTTTAAATAATCTTATTTATTTAATAAAAAAAATATTTAACTATAGAAAAGAGCGATTTATGTCATTAATAAAAAGAGAAATTATAATTATAATTTTAAATGGTCAATGACACGATTACGCAGAGACTCACTCCAAAAATGTCTCCTAGCTCTGCGGTGAGCAGGTCCTTCAGCTCGCCTTTGCTCAGGGTGAACTTGTCTCCTTCCTTTCCTGAGAATTTATGAAAGACTGCAATAAGCTGAGCCATTGCTTGCTGAGTTTCTGTAAAATTAGAGTGATGCAAAATAGATGCGCCATTAATAACAGTAATCAAACAAAGGCTATGTGTCCACAACATCTAAAATTATTAGTAGTGGAGATATCAAAAATACACATATATGAAATGTCACGCCCAGCAACAGCATAACAAAGGGTTAAAGTTACACCCCTCCGGAGTCAAACATAAGAAGGAGGAGAGAAGGGATGGACCTGTAATTGTCTAAAGAGTTGGAGTTATCAGAAAATGGGGGATTAAAACTACAGTTTTAATCACGGCCAACACCCTGCACATACCCTTTAATTAAGACAGAAGTGAAAGATAGAAAGAAAGAAGAAGGAAGGAAAGAGATCTACTCGATTTTGTCATTTTATCCACCACCAACTGCGAAAATGGTAAAATTGACAAAAGACATATCTACCAAAACATATAACAAAATACTGAACTAGCCTTCAAATCAATAAAAGAAAATAAATGCTGCAAGAATGCTTAACACATCAAATACAGCAGTAGTGCAGCAGTGCACTACATTACATGTAGTTCACTTTAAGCAGATAGTAAAAAAATATAAAAGTCTCTTACGTGACATGGTGTAGCAGAAGTTCACGGTGAGCAAGAAGTGAAAGAAAAGGAAATCAAGCGAGTGAGGACTAAAGGGACAGACTGAGTGTTATATGCAGTAAAATGCCACACCCCCTGAATTCACCCTCCCACCATCCCAACCCTTTACACACAAACACACCTACATTCACATCCCTCTGTCTTTTACTCTGCCCTATATGCTCTCATATTGTTCACCCCCTTAAACCATTGAAACTTTTGTTTACATTGAGCTTGTAAAAAAAATGAAGCCGGTGTGTTTGGCATCTCTTGTCCTTGTAAAGTCTCTAACTCAACTGGTTAAACCAGCTCCTAACTGCACAAAAACAGCCTAAACCTTATACTTCAGCCGTGGGACAAATCCATTGTCAATACCTTCCCCTGACTGTCAGTGTAAGATGGGCGTATCTGAGAACCACTTTAGTGAAACTGGAATCACTGAAATAATCTTCTAATGCAGAAATTATATCTAATAGTGATTATGTTGAAACTTAGAAAAAAATAGTTTTAAGGCCTACTCGCTTATGCATCCCTATGCATGTTTGCTGGTTAACAAAACTGTTCAAGTTGAATGAAAATGTGGTGAAGTTTTTAGCAAAATGAATACAGATGTATACATCAAAATGACCATGTTCATATTTTTTTCTTAAAGGCTGTTAATAACATTAAAACAAAAATTGGTCTTTGAATCTGAAAAGTAAGGCTGATTACCCCTTGTCTGAGTTGTTCAGACGACACAGTCTTAACAATGGCTGGATTTATGCATCTGGCCTAGTCTAATTTTTCACAGCTGAAGGGCACAAGTTTAAACCATTATTAGGTAAGGAAACCGCAGACTGTATTTGTCATTAATCAGAAAAAAATGCCATGAATAAACTGCTTTAAGTTGTGTTGCAATCATAATGGAGTTGCTCCAGCTATTTTAACCAGCCCCGCATGGTTTAAGCACAGGATTATTGTCTATTATTCTTAGAAATTATAAAAGCAAAAACACAGACTATATGCCTGCTTATTGCAATCAAAAGCTGCTTATCTGTACTAAATGTTGTGTAAGACCAACAAAAAAAGCACATCTCATATTGCAGTGCTTCATGGGAAGCATGCTATGTCACAAAGCAGTGATTTTTTTAAATGTTATTTTGTGAAGTACATTTTGCAAGAGCATTTTAGATTACTAGAAGATTCAATCTGAATCTTAAAGTGGAATATCAACAACAACAACAAAAAAATTCTTCGGGACAGTATCCTCAAATGTACAACCCCTAAAGTGTGCATATTAGAGTCTTAAAGGGACAGTACTTCCAAACATTTTAATTTAATCAAGACTTTCTTTCTTCTGTTGAGCTTTTTTTTTTTTTTTTGTAGATACAGTGAAAGTCAGTGAGGGCCAATGTTGTTTTTTGGTACTTTACAATCTGCACTATCCCTTTAAGATACTAAAATCAACACTTTAGGAGTAGATAAGGTACAAATGTGTTCCTTTACTGGCACTGCCCTAGTTGTACCCCTAAAGAGACAATAATGTACTTTTTTTCTGACAGTGCACAGCCAAACAAAATCACACTAGTCACACAAAATACTAAATAAGAGGAGAAATCAGGAATACTGTAAATTAAAAAAAGCAAAAAATAGCATTTATTCTGATTTGTATGAATGCTAGGATGGCACAGTATAATGTGTGTCCTGTTTCAAAGCTGTGATGCGGAAGCATGGGCTTACACTAGTTGTACACTAGCTGCAACTTTTATTAATAGCAATGCACTGCTGAAAAAGTGAATAAAGAAATAGATGGGAATAGAGAGAAAAAGAGAAAAGGGGAGGGACATTGCATGTCAAACCAACATAGTGAAAGTCCATGTGAAAAGTATTCAAAGTACTAGTATTTCAGGACCAGTGACCGATTTAAAGATAGAGCTAGAAAGAGAAGTCAGGGAGGGAGGGAAAAAGGAGGGGGGAGTAGGCGGAGGAGATGACTGGCCTTATTTAACCTCTGTCTTTATGTAATAGAGATGGTGACTCATTCGAGTAGAATTTCAGCTTTTTTTCATTTCTTTTTTTACCACAGTTGTTCTTTGTGCACGTTAATGCATTTAACTTTTTTGGTGCGCTGTTTATTTCCCTTAAAGGGATAGTCCGCTAAAAAACAGCAATTTTGTCATCATCTACTCACCATTCTTTAAAATATGTTCTTTTGTGTTCTGCATAAGAAAGTCATACAGGTTTGGGATGACAAGAAGGAGTTGATAAAGAATTTTCATGGATGATCTGTTCGTTTAAATGAGTGAGACACATACACACATGCACACCTATGTGTTCATACAAAGACAAGTTTGATCCAGCAGCTGGGAGAAGACAAACAAGAGCTCATGATTAAATCTCATGCACTCTGTGGCCAGTGTCCTCGTGAGTCACCATCGAAAACAGTCTCTGAGTATAGTGGGACCTCCCTGGCGCCATTTTGACCACGAGTGTTAGTTAGGGTCGGCTTCAGACTCAGTGTATAACAGTGTGCAAGCGTGGATGAGAACATGAGAGGACAGGACATGGCGGAAATACTTGTTATGGCAGGAGGTTGGCCTTTCTTTGAAGATATGCTTGTTGTTATGAATAAATGTTCACAAAAGCATGCACAAACTCATTCACTTTTCATATCAAGTATAAAGGAGAAAGTTATTGTGTATGAAAACAAGTCTTTCCTGCAAGTCAAAAGACATTATCTTTGCTCTGATTAGCTACAGTTGCACTTGCCATGAACCACTTATTATACTGTGTTGACATAGCTAGCATACAAAAGACACATACATCATGACAAACAAAATGAATATCCCTCCCCTTCCCATTCCTATTAAATACATACATCTGCGTCACTAATGAGAACTTTAAGCAAAATTGGAAATAGATGTTAGTTTAACAGAAGACACATTTATCTTTTTCCTGCCAATGAAAAAGCAGTCTTGTTGCTAAATGTCATACACAACATGTGAAAACATAAATTGTTTAAAGCTCACACTAATTTGCATAATATCTTACGCTGCCTTTAAGACAGACCTGAACAAGGTGTCACAGGGAAGTTAGCAAAATGCATTTTTCATTAAAGTCAGCTTGAGGCAAGTTGTTACGTGATTTAAATGTAAAAAAAAATATTTTGTATTTTATAATTGTTTTAGGTTTGAAAGGAAGGGTTATGTTCTGTTTTTCTGTTTTGTGCATTTCCTTTGTTCTAGTTTTCCCGCCTGTTTGATTACCGTGTTTGTTGCCCTGATTGCTGATTTGAGTCACACCTGTTTGGAGTTTCTTTGATTATCTCCATGTGTTTCAGTTGCCCTTTGTTTTCATCATTATTTGGGTTGTTTCTTACCCGTGTTTTGTTTCCCGAGTATATGAAGTGTTACTTTGAGTTTTGTAGAATTAAAGAATATTCTGCTGTGCTTAAATCCTGCCTTATATTTTCCGTGTTTGCAACCCAGCGTGACATAAGGTTTGCGCCTAAACGTAACCCTACCTTGACGAATATTCAGTGTGACAACTAGTCAACAACTCTTTCTTAGCCTGTAGTTCTCTTCAATGAGAGCCATTTCCCAGAGTACCAACTATAAGGAGATTATTGCATGAATTCAGATCAGCCTAACAATTCAAACTATGATGATTGCCAAAGAAAAAAGACACTATCATCCGATCAGCTGCAAAGGGAAGCACAAAGTGACTTCTTTCATCACAAGTTAATTACAGAGGGACTGCTTGTGTGACTCAGACAGTTATCTAAAACATTTCTAATATAGCCCTGTGAAGGGAAGCATCCAACCCCATCACGCAGCTGTGGGTGTCTGTGTGTATGTGTGTGTGATGAGGCCTGGACTGGTATGAATTTTAGGGCTATCATTGAGAGTTTACATCTCTGTGAAAAAACAGATTGCTGTAGACTGGAGAGCTGCACTGTCTGAACCTTCTCGCCTTTTCTTCTGTATAATTTTAAATTAATTAATCAAAAGGTAGAACATTCTCAGAAGATTCTTGGCAAAGTTCTTTTAAAGTTATTGACAAAGTTCTACCAGTAACGTTAATAGAACATTCGTTCAAAGTTATCTGGTCTTTAATAACTTCATCAAAACATTAGCATAAAAATGTTATTTATACATCATTCATGGAACATTTTTCGGAAACTTTTTGGTTGAATGTTAGTCTGATGTTTTTAAACGTCACTTGCTACTTTGTTTCATATGGTTCAGAGAACATTCAAAAGAAACATTTGTATAATACTCACAAAATTATAAAAGAAAACATTCCCTTTATGTTTTTTCTTACGTTCATATAACCAAGAAAAAAATACATTCTTAAAACAATTTAAAACCTGGATGTTTTGAACTCTCTAAATTATCAAAAAATAAAGTTTTCATATAAAGTTCTGTCTCTCTAGACGGCACACTGATAGGTCCTTATTTACTCGATCTGCTTGCAATCACATCATCCTCTCTAAGGCGCAGCTAATTGGTTCCTGCTGTATCAGTAGCCAATGAGTTCGCTGCTCAACCTTCAAATTCTTGGCCAGCATTGCAGCACGCTTTCAGAAATCCTCCACCTTCCCCAGTGCCACCTGTATAATGATGTAAAATCTGATTCATTTCCGCAAACCAGTTCTTTCGGACAATTCGTTTCAAAATAATGA
Source organism: Siphateles boraxobius (assembly GCF_051911475.1). Taxonomy (NCBI): domain Eukaryota; kingdom Metazoa; phylum Chordata; class Actinopteri; order Cypriniformes; family Leuciscidae; genus Siphateles; species Siphateles boraxobius. The sequence continues at coordinate 20,776,791 of NW_027508722.1, read as the reverse complement.
TTAATCGGTTCCTTACATCATTAGCAATTATGTAACAACGCATTTCTTTTCTAACAATTCAGTGTCATGTTATATCAAGGAAACATTCAAATTAAGTCATTTTTTTCAACGATATTGAAACATCCAAATAATTTGTTTATTTATTTATTCAAAGTTATTTGTGTGAATGCATATTACTTATTATTGCCTTACATCCACTTCAGGGGCCGTTTTATACGTTTTGGCGTATAAAAAAGCGGGTACCTGAAAACTCAAACTTTTGAAAACTGGTTTTAAAGTACAAGTTTTTGAAAACAGTCTCCATGTAAACAACCAAACCTCGAATTTGTGAAAACAATGACGTCATGCACATGCATATTACATGTTCAATCTATAGTGCTTCATCGCCATTTAATGGCCTGGCAGCAGAATACAGTGTTTTTAGTTGTTTTCGCGGATCTGAGTAAATGGGGATCGTTTTGACAATGGTGTCGTCAGTACGTAAAAAATAAGCATATCGTTGTCCTGTAAACGCACCCTAAGTTAATGTTGTTTGTGGTCACAGTTTAATTTGCGGATCCTTTATGTCGGATACGTCTGACCAATATTTAAGAGCCTACATCTTGGATAAGATTCCTAAAAGTTTTGCACCTACAGCACACATTACAACACGCATTGATGCACAAACGTGGATATGATCTACATGTCTAAAGTATACAGTTATCAGTTATGTTTTAGGACTAGGTGAAACAATCCCCTGTTTAAGACCTGAGGTATGAGAAGTGACGATGCATTCATCGGAGTGGTTTCCTCTCTGTGGTGGTGGCAGGTCTGTGGTATGAGTAATGACGATGCATCCATCGGAGTGATTTCCTCACTGTGGTGGTGGCTGAGTGGGATGAGAATGGGGATTTTTAAGCTTCATTGGGGTCATCAGGTGGGCACCCTCCTTCTCTGGTGTTTCAATGATAGGCCCACGACACCTCCAGAGGGCTCATTGGCAGCACCTGGCATCCCTTACGCTATCAACCCTTACGTGCCACAGGTGTTATTAGGGGCCCAGTTGGAGTCTCCCCTTTTCACCCATAGCCATCGACTTGCTTCATCTGCTGCACCTGAGAGAGCTTTGATGGTTTGACGTATGGTTTGGCCTCGCACTCCCAATTCCTTAAGCAGCCTGATGGTTGACTTGCCCACAAAGCCTCTGCAGCCGACTTCCACTGGGAAAACCTTGGATTTCCATCCACGTTGCTCAGCATCAGCTGCTAACTTGGTGTACTTAAGGCTCTTGCGCTCAAATACCTCCTCTACAGCAGCCTCCCAGGGAACGGTAAGCTCTATAATGTACACGATGTGGAGTGAGGAGGACCAGAGCATGAGGTCTGGTCTTAGGTTTGTTGTGGCGATCTCAGAAGGGAAGAAAAGCCTTTGGTTCAGATCTGCCACCAACTTCGAGTCTCGAGCCCTTCCTAGCTGGCTGATGTCCGATGTTATATGGACTTTGGCTGTCTTTGCACCTTTTCGGATAAACTCCCTTGCGTATAAAGGATGGAATGATGGAGGAGGCAGGGCATTGATCTTTATCTGTAGGCACTTCAGGACATGGTTGTGCCGCCAGGTATAGCGGCCTCATGACAAGTTTGTCTTGCAGCCAACCAGAATGTGTTTGAGGTTTGCGGTGGATGGACAGAGGGGGCACGTCGGGTCTTCTCCGTACCACTGGTTGAGGTTTGAGGGGGAAGGCAGGACGTCGTACTTTGCACGTAAGATGAAGCTGATGAAGTGAAATGCTTCCAGGCCCATCAGCTCCCTCCAAGAGAACCTTCTTCTCTCAACTCCCTCCCATCTCATCCACTGTCCTTGCTTGGCATGTGAGACAGCCTTTGCACACCTCGTTGCCTGCTCGTGCCGACACACCTCAACAACCAGCTCTCGGCACTGAGCTGGAGCTGCTCCATGCCACGATGGTCTGCTCTCTCCAAGGCCGAGGCCTCCTCTCCCTTGTTGCACATTGCCAATGATGTCTCTGTGCCTGAGGTCTGATTTCGCCTGGTGAGTAGCTGCAGCTGGATTCCATTTCCTTCCGGTCACCAGGGTAGGAGCTGTTTGGGAAACACATGGGTCACGGGAGTCTGTTAGTGTCATTTCCAGCCTTACTTTAGAGCACTTGAACTCTTCTGCAAGGCTGGAAACAGGAATCTCCAGGACGCCTCTTCCATACAGCCCGATGTTAGTAAAGCATCTGGGGAGTCCCAGCCACTTTTTGGCAAATGGCAAAAGAACAATACACTCTTAAAAACTCCTTGATTTTACAAACACAACTTAAAATATAATCTGCATGCACAATAAACTATAGTAAAATGTATCTCTGAACAGAAGTTTTTTGCAGGTTTTAGCATATTTCCAGTATGTGCCTCAGGCTGGCATTGTATCGTAAACTCCCTCATTAGTGTCAGCTCCTCTGTAATCCTCTGCAAACTTTTGACAGTTGGTTGAACCGGCTCAATTGGTTCTTTTTGAGTCGGACGTGCTACTTTGGCTGTGCGTCTTGCGTCACCAACCTGGAACTAAAGTTCGATTCAGTTAAATTAGTGAAGCAACTCGATCGGTTACTTCCTGAGAACCGGCTGAAAAGAACGATTCGTTCAAGAATCAAACATCATTACACCTGATAAGATCTGCTATTTTAATTAATGTATGCTGTTTTGTACAGCAGCAGCATATCTTACTTACTCTGCAGCAGCAGCAGCAATAACTAACAGCAGCAGCACCACAGCAGATCTATTTCTAGACCAAACATCAACATTGTCATATCCATTACCATGCCAAACACTCCGAGAGTTGTCATGACAGAAATAAATTTATGGGAATGTTAGAAAAGTGTTCCCAGAACATTTTTGTTAGCTAGGTAGTGTTTGTGTGCATGTATTGATGTTTCCTGTGTTTTGTTATTTAACTTCTATTCTTTTGTACATCAGAATGGAAAATCACACACAATGTTCACACTGCCCTCCATCGTCCATGTATCTCTTTGTCTCTCTGTGTTTCCTCCTCTCCCACCCTTTCTCTCTCTCTCTCTCTGTTGGCTGATAAAAGAAAATGTTTTCCTGCTGCCAGCTTCTCCACCCTGGGACACTGGCATAGTAAACTTTACAGAGGAAATCCTCCAGTTTTAAGCTGCTTGTCCTGTGCTGTTTTCTACTCTCCTGTGTGCTTCCATTATGTTTTCTCTGCTCTTGAGTTCACTAAAAATGAGGTTTGTCTCAGGTGAAGTAAAGTCAAGTGAAGTTTTGCTTAGTTGTAATTTGCACAGCTTACAGGGTACGCTGCCTGGAACTGAAATGCTGCATTACAATCAGATTGAGACAAATAAAACAGTTACACACTGTACAGAGTATAATGACACATAAGATATAACAACATATCTATCAATATAAAATATAAATCAAGTATATAGAATAAAATCTGATTAGCCTTGAATCAGATTTTAAATGGTAGAATCAATGAATTGATGAATTTTATTGAATCATTAAAATATTTTAACAGCATTATGTGGATATCGATTGAAAATAGGACTTAAATGTCCACTACAACAATCCTATTAAGGCCTCTGAGCCCTAGCACCTACCCACTACACAGAGCATCCTCACATGGTGAGGAACGTTTCCAGTTATATTTCCACGTGAGCATGGTTTAGCACGGTATGATTACCTTTATGTATGATGTGATCATTCTTTATAGCTCATCCTCTGAACTCTTGCGTCACCAAGGTTACGTACAGCCAAATCCTGATTTTGATGCATCACGCTGGAAATACAAACTGTAACCGTGTCAACTGACACAAACTGAAACTGTTCTGCGCTATATGGTGATAAAGAATATTGAATAACATTCTAATCAATTGGAATTTTAAAAGAGTAATATGAGGACTGTTTAATTACCTTTGTTCAGAAACGTTTACTTGCAACAAACTGTCCAATTTGTCCCCCAAACAAATTAAATTAACCACATTTATTCCCTCTTATCTAAAATACTATCTATTTGGAAAGCAGTTAACTACTAATCACGCTTTTTAGAGAACAGCCAAAAGTGTGAGTGTGTGTTGTTTGTGAGTGTGACTGAGGTAGTGTGGTATTGAGGTTTCTCTGTGTTTCTTATCTTCACCATTGTTCCTGGCTAAGTTATAGTCATAGTTCAGTCATCCAGTCATCTCTCACTAATCTTACCGCAAGGCCAGCAACCCATTTTAAACTTTCCACAGGATGTATGTTTGTTTTTGGCTTGCTATACCATGTGAGCCATTTTTACACAGTGAAAGTCAGTATGTTTCTAGTATGCCGAAATTGTCAAGTCACCTTCATTTATATAGCGCTTTAAATACAGATTGTTTCAAAGCAGCTTTAATAAACAGGAAAGTAATGATCAGTGCTGCAAACTGAATTCAATTCTTCTGTAATGCAGCTCTAAAGAGACAATAGCTTTATTGTTCTGCATGCTGAGCTCAGTTCAGTGTTGATTCGGTTCCGTTTAATAACTGTGTAAAGTTAATTAATAATGAAATGAGTTCAATTCAGCTATAAAGCAGCTCTGCAGAAAACAGTGATGTCATCGTTTAGCTCAGTTCAGTTTTCATCCAATAGTGTCAGTGCATTCAAGTCAATAATATTGTAGAATATTAAGTGTCCCAAGGTAACATTGGCAAGGAACCCAAACATCATGTGACAGAAATGGAGTAAAAAAAACTTGGGAGAAAGCAGGCTCAGAGACTAGTTCTCATCTGGCAAAGCGAACAGATATGGTGTGATGACGATTACAGTCTGCTGCATCACAATTTTATTTTACTGTAGAAACACCTATATTTGGAACTTGAGTTTTTTTGCATTTAATTCTGCATTAATAGAAATACATGTGCAAAATGATCATGCAATCAGTAGGTCTCTGCAGAGTCTGCAAAATGAAGGTGTATTAGACCCCTCCGGCACTAATAGCCCTGGGGTCTCTGGTTAGTCTTAATAGGGCTTTCCACACTGCGCTTAATGAAAACATTGCTTTTAACCCCGGGTAAAGGAACGTTTCACACTTGTAATTTTGAAAGGGGATTAGCACCGTTTTTTACCCGGGGTTATTAAACTTTTGGGGTGTTAACATCGTGGTGCCATACTTGTACAGTGTGAAACGATGCAGTGTTAGAATGTTACAGATAGACACTTAGCAACAGATAACCAATCTAGTACATATTTGTGTGCTTTGGACAGTCAAGGCAACTTTGTATTGTATAGTAAATTCAGCATTTGAATGGAAAAATATCAAATGCTAACAGAAAATGCAACAATTTGAGTGAAGAAGAGACCGTTTCATTCTTACCTTTATAGTCTGAAATGTCTATTCATTATAAACTCGATAGTACAGTCGCCAATACGAGGATGCACAATGCTAGAGCTTTTATGTAAACTGGTTGTGTACTGCGTTCATCCAAACAATGACACTGACATTGCAAATAAGACTGTTAACCCATGGTTTAGGAATGTACAATGTGAAACGTCGGCTTATGAGTACCCTGGATTAATTGTTAACCCTGGGTAAATTATATGAACAGTGTGAAACGTGAAGCAAGATAACCCAGAATTCCATTTACCCGGGGTTTAGAATGACCCAGGGTTTACTAATTCAATATGAAAACCCTTAATGTAGCCCTGCTTGAACAGTCACTATGTGCACCAATTACCTCAATTCACTTTTCCAAATCCATGTTCCAGTCAGAAGCCTGCAGGCAGTGTTAGATCTGTATATGTAATACTTTTCCCATTACAGCTCTGAAACTTTATATTACACCGTGATTACAGTGACAGTCTTCTAGGGTAAATCACTTTTGTTGTTATATGTATTCTTTTTTGCTACATAGGTTTATGTAAATGTGCATTTTAAACTCTTGCCTATATATATCACCTTTGAACATTTAGGATTTTTATGCTTATGTCTCTGTCTTTGTTCTGTGTCTTTGTTCAGTGTCTTTGTTTGCATTTAGTTGGCTTTTCTTTCGTTTGTTCTTGAAGTTGAACAATGACTGGTTTTAAGCTCTGAATTTTGCTCTCTTCTTAATTTAAATAATTGATTTATGGAAAGTGCCAAAGGGAAATTATTTCCTGCAAGTTACCAGGCATCTAAGCGGGCAAAAGATGAGCCAGCCAGTATTTGAATGTGGTTTAAAGTCATAGAAGTCACAGACCAAGTGTGTTCTGACATTGAGTTACAGCAAATTACCTTCAAGTAAGCGATAAAGGACTTTATAACATAAGTATACTGTAGACTACAAGTCGAAAGATTAGACACACCTACTCAGTCTCGTCACCAACAACACAGTAAATACACTCATGCATTTGCTAAGAATATACTTTTAAATCTGTAAGTGCAATACAATTGTACTGTTATGGTGCTAGGTGCAGTTTCCCTCACATTATGACTTTTTTTCCAGGTTTCATCATGTGGGGTGCAGAGTATTTCTTCCAAGCAAATGCCATCTGTCCTGTGTAAACAAGCCTAATCGAGATGCTGTTTGTGTGCTTTGTGTGTTTAGGAACATGTGGGTGTGTTCGCTCTTACATTAGACTGCTATACAGGTGTGGAGGACAGGGACTGCACTCTGGGAAAAACAATATATACTGCAGAGAGACAGGTGTCCCTGCAAGAAGCTTCCATGCAGCATGTTTCATGAATGAACTGATATAGTGCGGCTTAATATGTCTGTGAACACACACACAAAAAAAAACATTATTATGTACATTTAACTATTTAATATTCTGCACTTTTTGAATTAATAAAATAAATTAGTGACACTGATTATGTTAACTCTATTGTACAAATGGTCACATGTTCTTGATGTTCTTTTGAATCTTTTCAAATCATGCTAGAGAACATGACAACATGACCGGTTTAACAACAGGTTTATCATGCAAATGCTGCTTTCATTAAAGTAGAAGGAAGATAAATTAAATAAGACATACTAAAATTCTTGTCCATTTTTAATTGTTTTTTTTTTAAATCAAATTAATAGTAATCATTTTTTTTAATGTATATTTTAATGCAAAAAAATAAGCATTTACATCCTAATTTCTAAGGCTGCCCCTGACTAAAGATTTTTCTAGTTGACTAGTTGTTAATTTAAGCCATTAGTAAGTTTAAGTTGTATTGTCCTTTCGGAAATTCTTTTTGTGTCTGTGGCACCCTTCAGTCATCACCAACACCAAATGACAAATACAGACAAACATTAAAAATCCAAAAGTACCTTACAAAATACAACAGACATCAACAACATCCCTGTCGCAACAGAAAAATCACTGCCAAAGATGAAAATGACAACTGTGATATCACGAGTATTTATTTAACAGAACTATACTGGAGGATATTAAAGATCTTTGTGCACGGGAAGTCTGTAATAATGGTACCCTATACCTTCGACCAGATGGTAACAACTCATATGCCCCACAAAGAGTGCGATTCATCTTGAAGAATTACATGGCTTTTCCTCACAACTCTAGATACACATAATGTTGTCATACCATATTGCTGTTTACCTGCAATCCTCCTAGCCATATTAACAATCTTATTCAATTTGTTCTTATTTGCAACAGACAGTGAGGAGGAGTACCAAGCAATAGAGCTAAAAGTCAAAATGCTTTCCACAAATGAACGATAGAGTGTGTCTAAACTGCCAAAGCTTACACATAAAATACAGTTGTTGAAGCCCTTTAGTCGACTAAGTAATTTAGTTACTTAAATATATACTGTGGGACACACACACATTAAACTACTAAACTTTTTGTTTTCTATATTTTACAAAAGCACAACGTTTAGCTGCTATTGTGAGTTTACAAAAATAAAAGTATTCAGTTTCTAATAATGTATTTGTTACATCTCAGTGTTTGTTTGCTTGCATTTGTTTCCATGGCAACCCTCATTAGTTCATCTGTCTCACCTGTTACCTCGTTAGTCTTGTCAGCTGTGTCTCGTTTCCCTGATCTGTTTCCATATGTATTTAAGGCCTGTGTGTTGCCTTGTTCATTGTCAGATCTAAATTGTATTAAGTGTGTGTACCCTCTGCCTGTCTTTGATGTACCCTCTGCCTGTCTTTGATGTACCCTCTGCCTGTCTTTGATGTACCCTCTGCCTGTCTTTGATGTACCCTCTGCCTGTCTTTGATGTACCCTCTGCCTGTCTTTGATGTACCTGCTTGAGTTATATTGTAAGTAAAGTTTGCATTGGAACTTTTGACTTCTCTTTTGCATCACACTGTGACAGTATTACACTTATCTGCATAACCAAAAATGATTGTTTCCACTTATCATGAAAGCGCTGGCGTCTCCGTGTCATGCAGTAAGTGCGCTATACTTTAGCTTCCACACTCTGCACAAACACTTGTGCTGCGTCCAAAATCGAATAATTCCTTATTATATAGTATGCGAAAAACAGTACGTTAAAACACGTTAGAGCGAGCGGCCAAGTTACTTACATGGTTCAAATGATAAACCATGTTTGAGGTCGATGGATAAGTGAATGTTTGGATGTCCTGCATGACATAGACTGCTGTAACAAGGACCCACAGTTAACTATATGCCGCTCACGGACTGCATGACTTTGCCACTTCCTGTGGAGTTTTTTTTTTTAAAGTGACAGCAACTAAAATATTGATCGTCTAAGCCTCTTCTCGTCATCTAATGTTTAATCGACTATTAGGGGGGCATTTCACATAGATTTTTCTTTTCTCTGTGCAGAACATGTTGTAACGTTTTGGTATAGCCTATTCATACACCAATGTGAGAAAATAATTCGTAGCAGTTGGCTGAAACCGGTTCAAACCTGCTCCTGAAACACACCCAGGCCTTCTAAAACTGCTATTACGTAACAATCTATTATCTTGCTCTCTTTGACTGTTATATTGGGAATTTGATTATTGATTTATTTTGTATTACAGTCCTAAATTCCATCTTGGGTCTGTAAGTGTGACATAACTGACTGATGGCCTGACAACAATCAGCTGAGCTGGATTGCCTATAATCAAAATGGGTGAGTTATTTGCCTTTGCATTGCAGCAGAAGTGTGAATTTGAATAAGTCAATGAGATACTTCAAACAAAGCACACCTCTGTTTGATCTAGGCCTTTATGAAATGCATGCATGGTAGGGTAGGTTAATTGTGTTTGTGCATATGTGTGTTTTTAATGGATTTAATTAAAATATAGCATATATTTAATGTAAATAAGAAAGATTTAAATTCTGACTCTTTCAGAAAGATTTTTAAATGACTTTTTAATAGGGTAGGCCTACTTTACCTAAAACATTTTGTGAGATTTGTTTTTTTTAAGGCTACTGCACATTCACAGGATGACAGCATTTGTAAAAAGGAGGTGTGACAGAATCATTTGTGCCAAATAATGTTCCAAACCGATTCTCCTATTAGAACACATTTGCATGCATGTTTGCATGGAGCAAGTAGGTCAACTGCCATTGAGTACAAAAAGTCCAATTAGAAGGAAAAAAACAATATTTGTTGCATTCTTATAACATTTTTATATACACTCAAAAGTATTTATTGATGAACTGAAATGAGTAAACTCAACTAAGTTTGCAGCAGACCCCTATGGCCAGCTTCGACTCCTCCCCAACATATTCCGGTGTGATGTATCCCAGTCTTCAAGCAGAACAAACTGGATGAAATATTCTGAATGATACCAATCCACAATCTGACTTGAGATGCAGCCTGGAATTACACCATATGTTGGTTCATTTGGCCAGATGAGAACTGGTCCCTAGATTGAGCCTGCTTTCTCAAGTTTTTACTCATTGGTTACTCTGTGACATTTCTGTCACAGATGGAGTTTGGGTTCCTTGCTGTCACCTTTGGCTTGCTTAGTGTAAACACTTAATATTCAGCAATATTTTTGTCTTGGATGCACTGACACTATTGGATAAGAACTGAGCTGGACGACAACATCACTGTTTTCTACATAGCTGCTTTATATCTGAACTGAACTGTTTGTTTACACATTTGATGATCTTTATTGACTGAACTGTCTTTTTAGGGCTCTTTTACAGCAGAGTTGAACTGTTTTCATCACTCATTATTTTTCTGTTGATGCCTGTGAAGATGCTTTGAAAGAGTTTGTATTGTGTAAAGCTCTATATAGGCCTAAATTAAGGTGACTTGACTTAAACTTAAGGCCCATTCACACCAAGAACGATAACTATAAAGATATCATTCTGTTTATTCTAAGCGCGTGCTTGTCTGTCACTTTAAATGCTTACGCTCATTACAGCAGAATGGATTCTGATTTGCTGTCTATGTTTTTATGGTTCAGATTGATTCAATCATTCTGAAAAGGATTCCAACAATATTGTTTCTCTGTGCTGTTATCGTTATAGCTGTGGTGTGAACTCTGCTATTCTTTAATACTGTGAATACTTTTTAGAACTATTTATAGCTATCGTCCTTGGTGTTAACGGACCTACTGTACATGTCCAAATAACTTGATTCAATCAAGTTTATCCTGATTTGAGTAGAGCTAACATGTTTCCATCATGCAGAACCACTGTTAATGATTCAGTCGTGTGTCTGAGTGTAGGATGAATTGGTTCATTCGGGTTAATTGTCCCAATTTTGTCCAAATGTTTTTTTTCACAAGAAGCATAACATGCAATAACTGACATAAATTATATATGTAATTTACCCCCCAAAATGTGATATAATGTATAACTAATATAAATATTATTTTAGCCCTCCCAACATACACAAATAATTTAATATTAAAATATAACATGCATTCATTGATTTAAAGTTATTTTGAGCAATTTAAAAAATAATTAGCCTACGTGATATAATAAATGCAATTGGTATATATTATGTCATTGAAAATGAGAACTAAATGAGAAAAAAGTGAGAAGTACACATGAATGATCACAAGAGGGTTTTATTAGTGTCCACAGAACTATAAATTACACTTTTGCAAAATGTATATAAGTAGACACTGTTAATTAGAGAGGTCATAACACCATTTCTGTATTGTGTCATACTGTCTTACACCATATAAAATTGTTGGCAACATAAAAAAATGCATTGTGAGACACTGAGAGGTACTTTGGGACCTTGTAGGAGGCATGTGAGAAAAGTGTGTGAAGGACTTGTTCACTTGTCCTGACCCCCTTTGCCCCTCCCTCTGCTCTTTTCCTTGCCGTGCTTCTTCATATAGTAGGCCCTGGCTAGACCAGAAATACACTGACTGAATTCACGGAAGTTCACTTCTCCATCATGGTTCTTATCCAGTTCTTCCATCGCCTCCTTAATATTCTCGGGATCCACTTTATCCTGAGACAGACATAGAGGGAGGAATGTCAATCCTGTTACTTGCATCCCACTCATAGCTGCAAAAACAAATGATGAAGGGCAGCATTGCATGAGATCCTAAAAAGTATGTTAGCAAAGGAATGAGAGCAGGAATGAAGAGCAAGAATATTTTTGAGTTTCCATCGTGCAATTTGGGTAAACGCTTCTCATGCCAGGTTGCCATAATAAGCCTTTACTGCACAGTAATTGCACAACATTATGCAATGGATTTGTTGCAACATGTTGGAGGTGTTCACTTCCCCCAACCAATGACTATCTTTCTCAAAACATTTTCTTTTTTTTTATGCATACCTCTCATTCTAACCTTAAATTCAGGACTGGTGAGTTGGGCTTTAATAAGCTGTCCAAGTTCAGCATTACTGAGCTGGGACTTCTTCTCGTCTGTTCCTGCATACTCCTCAAACACCTCCACTATGGCCACGATGGCTTTCTCCAGCTTAGTCATTTCTATAAGAAAGAGATTCATGAAGTTCTAAAGCCAGTCAGAACCTCTTCATGCACATGGATCATCCTAAAGTCACCATAAAGAAGGTATATGGCCAATGCAAAGCAAACAATACATTTATATTTGCTGTAAGACATACCCACACAATGATGGTCTGTAACTGAGGAATGAAATTTTAGCTGCATTGTTAAAAAAAGGGTCTGAATGAAATGAGATTTTGAAGAATGTTTTTGTCAGTACACTAATAGTCAGTGGGTTCCAAAATGTTGCTTTATTTTGGACCCAATTGACTTTCATTGTACGGACAAACATAATTGACATAAATTCACATAATTTAAAAAATCTCCTCTTCCGTGTTCCACAGAAGAAAGAATTTCATGCAGTTTGGAATGACATGATGGTGAGTAAATAATTACAGAACTTGAATGATATATCCCTTTGAATAAAACTTGCTATAAATTTCTCTAGACTGTTTCTAAAATCTTCTTTTGTTCTGCCCTGTTTTTGTATCTCTATTTCCTGATTTTTGCACTTTCTCTCTTCTTATTGTCTTGCACTTACCTCAGTGTTGTGGTTCCAGAGAAGTTATGCAGATGTTTTGTTGGAGTAAATCGTCTGCTGCTTTTAAAGCACAGATTTTACTCTCCACAACACAATCGCACACAGTGGCAGGAATGATTCATTCTTGGGCTATGTTCGTAGCACACCCAATCCAGTCTGAGTCGTCTCATGCTCTGTAAAACAATACACTGTTACACTTTTTAGATTAAAATATGATATTCTGCTGTGTTTTACCATGGTTATGCAATTTGATTATAGTAAATAAACAAAAAAACAATGTATTGGGGATTTCCCAAGTTAGACTGCATGGGGAATCTGAGTCACACTACAGGGCATGAGTGACTCTTTCGCTCTTTTGGGTGTTGCCCATTGTCCTTCCTTCCACGAAGAAAATTGTGAAAGCCTGAACTAACTGGTCTCATGCACCCTGAACGCCATAGTTACATGTATTTTTCTGAAGTGACTGCATGCCCTTTCTTTAACCATTCTTTTAATAATGTTTCATCTTCAACATTTAGGAAAAAGCTGAAAGACTCATTGTGTAGCTATGACGTTGTTGTTTATATTTTCGTGGAGGCTTGAATCACAAGCTTCAAAAGAAAGCTTCATATTTGCAGTAAACAGAGACACACTTATCCTCTCTAAATCTAGTCTTCAGACTTCAAAGAATGCCTGATATTTGCAAAATGGTCATTTTTAAAGGAGACTATATAAATGCGTTATCCCTAGTACACAGAAACGCTAACAATAATGAAGCCATCTGCAGACAATAATGCATGCAATGGTGCACAAAACCATACTAGACAGTGACTACTCATCTTTATGCTCTGTTGTGGAGCAACAGGATTTTTCAGTATTTCCCTTAAGCTTTTTCTACATGACATAAATACAAAGACACTGACTCACCCTCCAGTGTTGTAATATAGTCTACTTGGAGACCGAAGAAGTATACAGCCAGATAAACAGACACACCCTTTCTAATTAACTTAACCAAACATATTTATCATATATCTTCCATTATTGATCATCACAGAATCTTTTTTATATATTTGCATAACATAACCAAGATGGTAACACCAACAGCAAAGTAAATGCCGGTGAATGTAAACCCCAGCGAAATCTTTACCTCTAACCTCTGAGAAAGACCTTTAGGCTGTGGAGTATTAAAAATAAGGGTGTGTGCTTTTAAGTGTGCTCTATTTAATTATCTTTTGTTCAGTGCAGGTTCTTCTACATTGTAAGGTAAGCATGACCTCAAGTGTTTAAATATTGCACAAACACACCTTAGCAAATATGCACACACAAAAAAAGGAGCATTATAGGAGCCATTATATATGTATAGGTGCCATAGCCATGAGGATTTGATTCGAGAGATCATGAGCTCTACAGAAAAACTAGGTCACTCTTTATTTTAGTGACCGTGTGTAACAGGGACCTTGTTACATGTACTTACTGTATAACAGTAAATTATGCATACATTAATAACATAAATATAACATAAACTAACATTTCTATTCCTAACCCTAATAAGTTGAAGCTACTCAGTAGCTACTAGAATTTGTAATTGCACTCTAACACGTCTTAAAATAGTTTAACAAAAAATGATAATAGCCTACTATTGGGGCCTAATAAAGTAAAAAAGTAAAATAAAGTAATCATTGGTGTCACTTTATCAGACATAACACAAATGTGTTTGTTAGCATGTCAGTTTTAAAATAATCCATTCAACAAAACAGCGGTCTAAATTTAACCTACAGACATGTTTGATATTATCTGTGAAGAAGAAAAAATAATTGTTGGGTTACTTGTCTACAAGACAGAGAAATATAAAAGTAGGAGAGAAAAGGAAGAGCAAGTTGATGGAAGAACTCATGACGTGTGGAATACTGCTGACATCTAGTGATCACCTTCCTGAACTATAACTATAACTGCGCCACGAAAGTTATGAAAGCGAGGCTGTGATAGACTTTCAGTGTTTTCAGTGGCATCCGCTGTAAGAAGCTAAAGCTCAGAGGTCGCTTATAATTTTACACAGCTAATATTGTCTGGGTTTTTTTTTGGTCTACTGATTATTTTTTTTTGTGGAAAGATAATGCTGTGTTTCGCCAGCAGAACATGCCAAAAACACAACACCAGTACACTGACTGAAGAGATGTAGCCTACGTCAATCCCTCACACAACCTTGCTTTCATTCCCATTAACAAATATGGCGCTGCTGTGAATAAGGTCTATATGGTCACATGACAGACATTAGACACTTTAATTCCCCTTTTACAAGAATTAAAATTAAACAAAAGTGTCTTTGTACCATTCAGTTTGTTTGTGCATCATGTAATATTATGTATTATATCAACTATTATAAATATGTGCATAATAATGGTAAAAATAATTGTAGTTGTATTGCATTGATATACTGATTATAGTTATACTGAAGATCTATAGGTAGGTATTTTTGTATTTTAAGTCCAGACAAATCATACGGAGGAAAAAACAAACAAAAAAACACACTGGCTCCCATGATGACCTCATGTGGCTGACACACCCTTAAGAGTCATTCTGGTTGCAAGGCAACGTGACTGTTTACACGGATTTCAAACACACACCCACACACATTGTCGGTGGTTCCCCGTCTATGGTGGTTCCTGAGGGGGAGGGGGCACATTTTAAAACCAAAAAAATAGTTTGAATCAAAAGATCCTAAAGTATATTTTATTATATAAAATGAATTTAGGTGTAGGTTTTCTACAATAAACGCCAGCTTGCAAGCACTCTGCAAAACAAAAAAAAACAGCCAAGTATGATGGTCCACAGATCACACATTAATGATTTATTATGAGATTCATTAATGTCATTACAGGGTTGCATTAAATATTGATATGCCTGTGGTTCAAAGTTAAATCTGTGTTTGGTGTTTACTGAATGTCTGATGTGTAAACAGAGGATTATCTATTCAAAATAGAAAGCACTCAGAAACAACATATATAATTTTTCATATTCTTGGTAATATTTTAGTTATAAAAACTAATTTCAGGGCAATAAAATGTATTTATCTAATTAGGTTATATCTTTATA
Source organism: Siphateles boraxobius (assembly GCF_051911475.1). Lineage (NCBI taxonomy): Eukaryota > Metazoa > Chordata > Actinopteri > Cypriniformes > Leuciscidae > Siphateles > Siphateles boraxobius. The sequence goes on along the minus strand of NW_027508722.1, from coordinate 20,761,340 downwards.
TATTTTAAATGTTTATATATTAGGCAATGATGTATCATCTGATTTATGTATCAGACTGATGTATCATACTGTAGGCGTAAGTGGATTGGTAGAGATCTTTGTGATATCACTCATTGTTACTATGTTAGACAATGAGAATCCCATTATTTATGGAACTTTTAAAGGAAGCGTGGATAGATAATAAAGACAGTCTGTGAATTAGTTGCTCTTTAAACATTCACAAAGTCACTGTTGAAGTCTGTGATTGACTCTTTTATGAAAATGATGTTTCCCCCAGTCTGGTTGCTCTTAAGGATTGGCATTCCTGTGTTGTGTTGTGTTGTTGTAATTATGCCATTTGTGTGTCTATTAGAATTTCAGTCATTTCTGGGAAAGGCAACGGTTGTTTTGTAGCTCTTCTGTCACCATGTTAAGCCTCAGAAAACAGAATGCAAAACAGAAACATACAAAAACTATAACATTTTTAAAATTATTTCCAAAATAAATAAATATGCTGTATGTTGGGACATAATCATGCCTACAGAAAGTGTAACAGAGCTCACAAGTAATTTAAAATTACAAGCCTTGTGCTTGTGTAAAGAGAATTTAATGCTGATATATCTAATCAAATATTTAAAATCATGGCGAAATGTGCATATAAAGGACAAAAATTTAACCGTTTTTATCCTTATTATATAAATATTCATTCAAGAAAAAGTTCTCAGGCATAGTTCTGGTAAATATTCTGTGTTAAGATTGCATTTGATACTCTCAAACTCAAAGATGTTTTTAAGTTCCAATGTGTCTGCACCCTTAATAAAGGGCATTTTTCATTTTCTTTTGAAAATGTCTCCAAGAGTCTCATTAGAATAACGTCTGATATGATATCCTAATAATTTTGCAAAGTATTTTGGAATCCAGCCCAGAACAGTATGAGGCAAAAGGGGGAAAAAAACAATCTGGAAAATCATTGAGTGTTTATTTCCATGGTGGAACTTACAGGACTTTTGAGAATATATTTTGTGCCCAATGCTGACACTTATAAAAACTTAGAGTAAATTTGAACATCACTGGTCAAAAATGAAAAAAATCATCTTTTGAAAACATACATACAGTGTAACTAATAGGCTAACAACTTCAAGGCATGTGGCTGAAAGTGAAAAAACATATTAACAAAATGACGAAACAGAAAAACAGGCTTTTTTGCCCTCATGTTTGGCTATTTAATTCTTTTTGACCCCAGCTGCCTGCTTATGCGTCTGGTAGATCTGTTCGCAGGCAATGGAGAGGCCCACCACAAGAGACACAAACTCTTCAAAATTCACCTCTCCATCTCCATTAGAGTCCAGATCCCTCATAATCCTGTCAACGGCAGCAGGATCCTTCTGAGTCTAGGAGACACAAAAGATAAATGTTTGCAATATAATAAGTAGGTTTCCAAAGATTTTGGAAAAAGAGTTAGAAATGAAGAAGATCTGAATGATTCGGTATGGATTTCAGAGGCCCCTTGCTCAGGGCCCTCCTTAGGGCGGTGCAACCGGTGTGACCGTACCAGGCCCCGCACTTGAGGGGAACGGACCGGGGGGCTCTTCCACGCCCCGTGCTTGGTACGGCCCTGTCGTGCTATACCGGCCCTATTCATTACAGTGCCCAAGCCAATGTTTAAAGTTGTCCCGCCTTGGGTGTATGATAGATGGAAATGTGTACCTTCAGAAAGCTAGACAGCTCTTTCTCCATCAGCAGTTTGAGCTCTTTGCGACTCAGGGATGCTTTGCTACCCTCTGTGTCGGCATAACGGTGAAACACCATGATCAGAGTCTCCATTGCTCTCTCCAGATCAGACGGCATTTTGACTGTTTACAGTGAGATATAATGTATTAGTTTTTGTGTCTCATCCCTTAATCAAGCTGGATATTATGCAAACAGCCACTGTCCTCCTCCCATTGAGCAGATTGGGAAACAGAAGTGGATTTTTCCATTTGGAAATAAGCCAAAGTGTGAGTAATGCCCACCAGATGTCATGCCAAATAGATGCATTAAAAAAAGAGGCATTTATTATTAGAAGGCCTTTATCCTCAAGCAATTGTTTAAAGTATTTCAGAATTAATAAGTTATTTTGAACTTTTAATATAGCCTACCTATAAAAACGTTTAGATTACAAGTAACACTGACGGCCATAAAATCTGTGCATACACGCGCGCGCGCGCGCACACACACACACACACCATTTAAAAAGTGCAGTTCGTATTTCAAAGTTATTTATTACATCACTTAACAAGTAGAGGAACTTTACAATACTAAGGTAAAAACTTTTAAAAAGCGCTGTCAGTAAGTAAAAACTTAAGTAAAACAATGTTGTACTATGCCTTTATTTAAATGTCAACTTGTTCCAGAATAGTAAAAGTTTGCGTACTTACGTTGATACAAGGCAGAGCGTCACCTGAAGATGAAAGAATGTACTGAATGTCCTGTGCAAGAGTTGGTCAAGCAGAGCAGGAATTTATACCGGGGCTCCGCCCGAATGAAGAGTGTGAGGTTGGGTGGGAACTGTAAATGTTAACTGTTTAGGGCTTCACGTTACAGAAAACGATGACGGGTTTACAGTACAAACGCGAATGAATGTAAGCATGTGTATGTAAATTAATTTAATAGTGCTCCCGTTAAAGATTTATGAACGAAGAATTCAACTCAAATCAACTCCGACGGAACAAAACACACCTTAAATCAGTCACGCATGAAACCAGTTAGACCATCGAAGGTTTTAGCAAACCACCCTTGTGAAAAAGAAGTGTGCTTACTTGTAGTGTAGCCTACTTCAAATCTTATATTTTAAAATGTACTTGCAGATAATATTATATTATTAAAATAAAAGACCACTAAGAGAGTAGACTTTCAGTGCACTTTGAAATAATTGAAAATCAAACGTTTTTCATTTAAGGTACATAATATTGTTGAAATCTTTTTTTTTAATCTTTTGTAGTGCTTTAAATAAGTATTCTTAGTTTGATGTGCTGACTAACACATTACAGCATATGTAAACTTGATTATGATTTTAGTGTGTTTTTTTAAAAATTGTTTAATTACAAATGTGTAATTAAAAATGCATGTAAATACCAGAATGCTTATTTAAATGTGTACATCATATTTAAATGACAATATAATTATCAAATTACATATAAAGATGTATGCAAGTCCTATAAGAGGCTAAAAAAACACTCTTAAGTTAAACTAATTTAATATAAATGTAATAAAACGTTTTCACTTAATTTCAAATAACAAGCAATTAAGTGTTCTAAAACATTACATTCCGTTTGCACTTTGCAGTATATTCCTTTATTTCCGTACTCTTTTTAAAAGTATGCAAGGTGTACTCCTTTTTCACAAGGACAGATTGTTTTTAAGCAGAAAAACACTGTTGCCATCACTATTGCATTTTGCACCAGTGGAATTTATTTTTATAAATGTGTGTGCTACTTTATGGTCAGTACATTCCTATGCATGTTGAACGAATGTTCAGTATGGGTCCGTATGTTTTCACAAGGAGGACCAGCCCTTTCATTCCTATCCACCATTTCCTAAGTGTGTGACTCAAAAACTTTCACAATGCTTCTCGTCTGACACAACACAACATTTCTGACTCTCCACTTTGAACAAATGTTAGAATTGGATACTTGGCAGGGCATTATTTTTAAGGGTAGGGCCGCCGTTTTTGGCAAAGATAAGACATGGCCTGTTTCAATATGCACAGGAGGCATGAAGGGATGTCTGCAGCACACAGGAAGTGCCTTTAAAGGGGTAGTTCACCCAAAAAAGAAAATTCAGTCATCATGTACTCACCCTAAAGTTGTTCCAAACCTGTATGAATTTATTTATTCTGCTGAACACAAAAGATATTTTGAAGAAACAGTTGATGAGCCCCATTGACTTCCATAATATTTTTTTCCCATTTGGAAGTCAATGGGCTGTTTGGTTACCCATATTCTTCTAAATATCTTCTTTTGTGTTCAGCAGAAAGAAATTCATACAGGTTTGGAACAACTTGAGGGTGAGTAAATAATGCTAGAACTGTCATCTTTGGGTGAACTATCAGACACTGTTATACATTGAATCACTTTGGAAACTAAATTGAATATTTATTAGTATAGGACATGAGAAAAGGGGAAGACAGAGAACGGTCATGGGTGGATGACACATGGTGTTTTGAGTAAGCGCGATTGTTTTTGTCATAGTAACCATGTTGAATTCTTTGCACATCTCTGGAGGTTTTTTGTCTCTACAATTCTCTCGTTACATTCCTTTCAAGCTAGGGCACGACGTTTTTTAAGTGGTCTGACTGGCAGTTTTTTCCACAAAGGGCTAAAACAGATAAACATCTATGCATTAATGCTATAAAGAAGCTACATGAAGAGGAGAAAACATTAACTTTCACAACTACAGCATTAGTCCCTCCAGAAAAGACATAAATCGATATGGAAAATACCTAAACTAGTTACTGAACTAGTTTTTTGTCCTTCTGAATATAAAACGCTCATATAGCCTGGGAGAACCATTTCGGCAGAGTTTCACTACTGCTGTGGGCTATACGGTTTTAATTTGAAATGCATTACAAATATTTGGGTGAGCTTCAACATGTGGTAGAGTCACATTAATTCCATGCTAATTTGAAGCTTATCTGTGGTTTGAGCTTTAAGGACTGAATAGGTTAAATACAGTCGAAAGATGACAATGACTGAGTTTTTTGTGTGGAGTCAGTAGCAGGACTGACTGAGTCAGCTGAGAGTCCCAGGATGCAATGTGAGGCCTTAGGCAGGAAACCAGCACTGTTTAGCATACACAAAGGGTGGAGGACACTGAAATCACTTGGCAGGTTAGTCATCTGGAGTCTAACAACTCACTGCAATAATAATAATTCCTAAATCAACTGGTTTTCATATGGTCTGTTACAGAAAATTCACATTAAAGTCACAATGAAACTTTTCTTCCAAACTGTGGACTTGGTTTGATCCATCAGTTGATTGAATGAAATTAATATGAGCTTATTTAAGAAAACGTCAGGTTTAAGTGGACTAGATGACTGGAGAAGTCCAACATAAGTCACTAGGGCGAAGTCTGCCATTTCACCGGAAAAAAAATACAAGGTACATATGCATTAATTAATCGTTCAAAATAAGATCAATAAGGTGCATTTAGAAAATAGAATGAGTGAATTTTCATTTTGTGCCGGCTAAAACAGGAAAACAAGAGCTCTCTGAAGGGCCATTGATTCTTTTATCAACTTTTAATAATAAACCCCTTAAACAAAAACAATCTGGTAAACAGAACCAAAAACCATACATCTATGGTATGACAAGGTGTTAGTTATTTTTCAGTGTGGATGGAATGGATAATAAAAGTCTGCTTTTGGCAAACACATCAGATTTCGTAGCTTTAGTATACAGCGGCGTGGTGGCTGATGTCATAAGTGCTTCAGTTCTTCCTTTTGCCCTTGCTGGTGAGTTTGGCAGGAGCTGGAGCAGGTGCTGCCTGGTAAAGAGCTGCTGACACTTTGTTGATGTAGTACAGTGCGATGACAGAGAAGATCAGGCTATATTGGAGAGAACAGAGAAAGAAAGAACAAATGAACAGTGTTGAATGAGGTATATTTGACCAATTCGACAGGTAGCCTATAAAAGTCAAGTGGGTTGTCAACAATGTTTTTTGTTTTTAAAAACTGTGGGATGAGTCAAGTTTTTTATGTGTAAATCGATTACCACAACAAGAAGAGAAGCTCGCACACATAATAGTCGAAGCTTTCTTACAAAAAATACTTTATTTAGAGGCCAAATGCGAAGTCCAAACGTTTTAGATTCACAACATCATCAGTGTTTATGGCACTGATGATGTTGTGAATCTAAAACGTTATATATATATATATATATATATATATATATATATATATAATTTATTGAACATATATATATATATATATATATATAAATAAATAAAATGTTCAATAAATAAAAATTCAATCCCCTTAATTTTTTATATTTTATGTTGCTGACGACTTAAACTACTTTAAATTACTTTTTTTCACATAAATCTACACTCCATACACCATAATGACAAGGCAAAAAACTGATTTGTGACAAATTAAACCTTAACTGCAAATTTATTAAAAATAAACTGAAATAATTACATTGCATAAGTATTCATACCCTTTTCTGGGACACTTGAAAGTTATCTCAGGAGCATTCCAATTGCGCTTGTAGATGTTAAATTCAAATGGGTATGATTTGGAAAGGCACACACCTTCAAATAAAAGGTCTAACAGCTGAAAATGCATACCAGAGCAAAAACTAAGCTATGAGGTCAAAAGAACTGCCTGTAGAGCTCAGAGACTCTAGAGCTCAGGGATTGTGTCAAGAAATAGATCTGGGGGGAAAAATCTGCTGCATTTATAGGTTCACAAAAGCATGTAACCTCCATAATCCTTAATAGAAGAAGTTTGAAACAACCAGGAGTCAGGGGTTCTAGAGCTGGCCTCTTTGCCAAACTGAGCAATTAATGAACAAGGGCCTTGGTAAGAGTGGTGACCATAGCTTCATGGTCATATATGGAGATGGGAGAAATTTCCAGCAGGACAAACATCACTGCAACACTCCACCGATCTGGGCTTTATGGCAGATATGAGTGGCCAGACTCAATCCTCTCCTCAGTGAAGACACATGAGAAAACACTTTTTTCTCAGACTGTGAGAATCAATTCTCTGGTCTAATGAACCTCAGTTTCCAGCATCATGTATGGAGGAAAACAGGCACTGCTCATCACCTGCACGATCCCATCCCAACCAACTCTGCAACTGTGAATGTCCTTGAGTGGCCCAGCCAGAGCTTGGGCTTGAACCCAATCATCCATCTCTGGAGAAACCTGAAAATGTCTGTCCCCCGACAGACCCCATCCTACCTGACAGAGCTTGAGAGGATCTGAGGAGAAGAATGGCAGAACATTGCCAGCAATTGCAAATACAGTTGTGCAAAGCTTGTCACATCATACTCCAAAAGACTTGAGGCTGTAAAAGTGCTTTAAGTAATGAGTTAAGGGTTTAAATACTTGTAAAATGTACTTATTTTCAGTTTAAATTAAGCAGAAATTATACAAAGAAAATTATATAAATATATATTAAATACATATATAAACAAAGAAATTATTCAATTAATTTCATATTTTACAGTTACACAAAATAATAATACAAGAAAGTTTTCATAATCATCAAGAAATAGTGCAACATTATCCAAAACAACACTTCAAAGGAATAACCCCAGCAAAAAAAAAAAAAAAGAAAACCGAAGGAGAAAATCAAAAACTTTTAAACGTTTTAAAAGTAACTCACCACGTTGTCACGCACACACGATGCACCAAACCAGACGCAAACAGAGAGAGGCACAGGCACACGAGAACTAAGACAGAGATTAAATATTTTTCAGGTAAGTACATATATTCAATCTTCATTAAAATCGTTCAGATTTTAATTCAATCTGATTACATTCATCTATCAAAATGTGTATTTGTACATTATTAAAATCTTTTAATTTACACTGCTGTAAGTTTGTGAAATTTTTTCATTTATTTGATCGTAAAAGCAGTAATATTGTGAAACATTATTAGAGTTTCAAAATAACTGTTTTGTTAATTTAATATATTTTAAGATGTAATTTATTCCTGTGATTGTAAAGCAGAAATCACTGCTCCAGTCTTCAGTGTCACATGATCCTTCAGAAATCTTTCTAATATGCTGATTTGCTGCTCAATACACATTTCTTATTATCAATGTAGATAACAGTTGTGCTTTTGTATTTTTGTGGTAACTGTGACTTTTCAGTATACTTTGATGAATAGAAAGTTCAAAAGAACAGTATTTAATTGAAATAAATTTATTTATGGCCTTTACTGTAAAGAAGTCTTTACTGTCACTTTTAAATAATTTAATGCATCCTTGCTGAAACAATTTTTTAAAACTTTTTAATGGTAGTGTTAGTTTCTTCATTCATTTGAACTTTCTGCAAGTGAGGAGGAGGATACACCAGACAATAGCAGTATTTAACATAAGGTTAAGTCATTCACTTACTCTCTGGGAAGATTTTGGCTTGGAAGCCTTTCCCGAAGACAAGGTTCTCCAGGTTATTGAAAGCCTGTTATTGCAGGTTAAGAACTAACAACGAAAACAGAAAAGCCAACTGAGAAAAAAAATTATATTAAGCCTTAAGGTTAGACAAACTACAACTGTATGCATGACAAAGCAGCAGAAGGATACTGTAAGAGAGCAGACAAACAGCACAGACCCCAGGAAGCCCCCCAGGATGGTCAGCCACTCTGAAGAGCCCAGCTGCCGACTGAACATCTGCATCCCTGCAAACACCAGCACGGACAGCAGACTGGACAACACCAGGGATGTACTTGTGTTCACCGCTATCGAGAGAGAGAGAGAGAGAGAGAGAGAGAGAGAGAGAGAGAGAGAGAGAGAGACTTGACTTTAACAATCCTTTAATTAAAATTTTTCGTTAAAAGAAGTTACATAATTACATAAAACCTACACAAAATATCCACCACACTATTTCATAACAATAAATAATACAAAAAATACCACATATATACATACATTTTTTTTCTCTCCCTCTCCACAGTTTAAAAATAGGAAAAAAGAAAAAAAAAGAAAAAAACCCAACTCAATCTTTGAGGGAAAAAAGAAAACAACCAAAAACACACCTAGATATAAATTTGCAGAGAACCATCAATGCAAATTTCACATCAACATTTTTATACTCCCCAAGTGTAGTTAAATGATTCCACGTCTTTAATCAGTTGATAGTACGCATATTCCACCTTTAACTTTGATTTGATGTAACCCTTTAAAATAGCCACTGCATCAGTTGACCCCACACCATTTAATTTACCATATTGGCCTGCCCAAACAAAAAGAAGAGAGAGAGAGAGAGAGAGAGAGAGAGAGAGAGAGAGAGAGAGAGAGAGAGAGAGAGAGAGAGAGAGAGAGAGAGAGAGAGAGACCAAGGGCAAAAAATCTAAGAATAATATGACCAGTAATAGTACTAATATTATTACTTTATTATTTATTAGTCAGTATTCGGTATTATACTGATAAATACTATTTAAATAATTTTATTAAAAAATGTATAATTTTTAAAATAAAGCTGTTAAATTGACGCAAGGGAAAAAATCATTCTCTGAAATGAATTGTAATTGAATATATTAAGAAAGAATTAAGAACATGTACGCGTACAGTTCTTGACGTATTAGTCTATTTGGTTCCGCGAAGGGCTAGTGTTTATTACGGAAGAGTTCATTTGGGAACGAGGGAACACTCAGATTTATAAACATTTTGTAATCTATTCATTTACAGACAAGAAACGTTATATTACGTAGAGAAATCCAAAAAAATCATAAACGTAAAGGGAAAAGCGTACTATGGATCTATTATGAAGCAGGTAAATGTGCTAGAATTTGGACACGTCAGTGTACGCTCTTTAAAACGTTCCGTGTGGAAACAATCAGAGAGGCTAAAATGTTCAACTAAGTTACCGTTTTGCTTTTTTTTTAAATAGTAAGCGCACACTGAATTAAGTTATTGTTATTATTCCTCTTTCGTCTTTTCTAAAAAATACTATGCCGATGACAATTGAAAACGTATGAGATGTTTAGCAATGGTTAGCGGTGAGCTAAACACCATTCATACTTTACATTTTTTCTTATTCTTTTTTCGAAACACAAAGGGGTGAAAAAACCCAATTCAACTTATTGTTAATGTTCACAAAGCGATTTAAATGAGGAGCTGCAGTAGGCTCCTATTTTGCGTTTAAAGGCTAAAAACTTTTAACGAGACCACCCGAGTATTATCTGTCCCTTTTTATGATCATGCGTGCAAAATAACAGACAGAACAGTTCAAATTTCAACGTTTGAAATAGTTAATGTAAAAGCTAAGCTTACCCATATTGGACAGCAATAAGGTAAAGACACAGGTTTAACTCCTCTCTGTTCAGTCTCGGGGCCAGCAGAGCAAAGATGACGCGCTGCTAACGTCTAAAAACTGTGCCAAGTGCAAATTCCCCTGCACTAACCCTACAGCTCCATCTAGTGGACAGAAGCGTGCAGCACATTCACCGCCATATTAAATTATATTATATTATATTATATTATATCAAATATTATACTATATTATATTATATTATATAATATTATATTAAATATTATATTATATCATATTAAATATTGTATTATATTATATTATATTATATTATATTTATACCATAGCATAGACTGTAATACCACCCAAGCGGCGGCTCTCATGCATGCTCAGCTCAGCAGCCATGCGCATGCTCTTTACTGATCTCCCTCTGAACACCTCATAACATCCATCGGATGGCTCAACATCCGTCAGAATAGACCTCAGCAAGCACTGTTGGAACCCCCCTAAATCAACATGGTTTGCGTTAAATTGGACCTCTCTTAGACACAAATAATATTATTATGACGTAAAGGTTTAACAGCCGTCAATTTCAGTTGCTTGTTCAATCCTTTTGTTTTATTTCGCGGAGTTTTGATCTTATAAACCGTTAGTTGTTTAAATGATTCTATATGTAGAAAAAGCGCTCGACAATAACGTTAATTTCATTTGCTATTAATCTAACAATCGGCATAGTTCAGCAATGGCAGATGCGGAGTTGCAAACCTTTACATCCATTATGGACGCCCTCGTGCGCATAAGCGTAAGTACATTTGCATTATCAAAACCACATATTTACACAATATCTGTCATGCGCACGCGGCTGTTATTTAACACACGAACGCAATGTTTACGGTCAGCTTTAGGCTAAATGGGACATTTGAGTGTTTTCCATTCCCAAATCTAACATTAAACTAAAAAATCATTTAAAATAGATAAACCACATTATTTACTGATTGCATATTATTTGCTCGATATGAATAACACCTGTAAGCAGAAACTGAGTATATTTTACATCCTTTTCTGCTAAAGCGCGTGTAGACCACTGCTGTTTTTCCTCTGTTATGAATGATTTATTTGCTCTTAAGGGTGTAGGCCTAATATAATATCAGAATATTTTTCCTCACAGTTAATACAAGATTGAACAGACGCATTTAGACTACCTTAGAATCATGATTCATGCAGATCAGACGCTGATGCAACATATTAATTGATTACATTGTTAGAGAAAATGTAAAGGAAAAATAAAGGAGCCTTTAAAAATCTATAAGAAACGGAAAAGGCTCCTATCACTGAGCTGCTGTCGCGCGACAGGATGTATGTTGCCATAGAGACGGGATGCAAGAGGGCTGAGGTCGCGAGCTGTGGGAAATGTCTGGAAAAAACTAAAGCCAGTGTATAAAAGAGGAACAGAAGACAGCTAGCAAAATGTAATTATTTCAATGGCTTATTGACAGAATAAAATGTTGGCTATATGCTGTCAGCTCTGGGGAAAATAATTGCTATACTGAACATAAAACAGCTTAAAATAGCTTAAATTGATTTGGTCAGGCTTCTAGATCATCCTGCTAACCAGCCAAAGGTCAGCATTTTCTTTTTCAGTAGGGAAGCAAAGTGGTATTTTTTAGCAGCCTGGTTCTAGAAATATTTTTTTCCTATTTATGTTTCCCACAGAGACTTAAAAAAAAGGTTTTGTTTAAAAGTTATAAGCCATGGGCCATATGATCAGCTACAAGATAAATAACAACATTACAAAGTTTAATGTAAAGCAAATCTTGTTGAAAATCGGACAAAAAGGTACAAGACTGTGTACTTAACAGCTTTAATGAGGGGAATAACTACAACTCCAAAATACATCATTTATTTAAAAACAATGACGAAATATAAAACTATTGGTTTAATATAATATAATTTATACTGTATATAATGTGGATTTACAGTATTGTATGATGTATTCTTTTATAATGCCAGCTTTAAAAATGAATATCTGTCCAGGGAATCTTAACAGACAGTAAAGTTTAACAAGAAAGATGTTGATTATGTATAGAAACAATATATTTTAAGTTAGTTTGAGAGTGTAAGACGTCATTCGCAGTGCTTCATGGGAGTGGGGAGTAGCTGAAGTGTTATATTGGCCTGATTTAGTTGCAGATTTAGTGTATATTTCTCTCCGGCATCAAGAGTAATGTAGTTTTTCAGCAGGAATTCCACTGTTAAAGATGATTATTTAAAGAATAAGTTGAAATAATATGGACTAACCGGTTTGTAGGTCTGTCTTTAAAGATTTCTAAGTTATCCTTCAAAATCAATTTCCCTGTGGAGAAAATGAAGGGGATTTTTATTATTATTATCTTAAATTTAGATTCCAGCGATGTAGAATTAATGGTTGTTTATGAGTATTATCAAATACAAATGTTAACTTCCTTATTGCAGATGTGAAACTTGGGTGGCAGGAATGTAAACAATCAAAATTTGCGTGAACTTAGTCTCAAGTTTTTCGAGTTTGAGGAATGATTTTCTTGTACTTCCAGCCAAGTTAAACGTTCGAGTTGCATTTAAACACAGTCCTTTTGGGAAGACCAAAGATGACTAACACATTTGAACAGATTTGTGAAACAGAAACAAGTTCAACTCGTAAATCTCTCAATTGTCAATCAAATTTAGCTATTACAAATATCAGACATATGTGTGAATACATAACAGAATTCATGATTTGAATGTTGCATAAAAGTATTTCCATTACTGGGAAAATTTGTGAGCAGAAATAGAAAGAAGGAAGTATTGAGTACACCTTTAATAAATAACATGTTTGTGTGTGTTGTTTTTGGCATTTACATAATTTTCCTGATATGAAAATATTCTGACTTTTATAACATGTTCATACTGACCAACCTATGCCCATAATGTTTACCTTAGATAAAACTCATTCCATAGCACAAACCATAATCAATTTCAGTCATTAAAATGAAAAAAAAAAAAAAAAAAACACTCCAAATACACTGAAGAAAAAAAAATTGTGTAGAAATTGCTGGTAAATTTCACAAACACTTACGCAGAAACTGCAAGTAACACATTTAATTCAACCTAAAATAATAAAGTAGAAAACCTGAAATAGTATTTTCCTGTGAAACGCACTCTAATAATCTTTGTGTTTTTCTATTGCAAGTTTGAAAAATATATTTATTTTAACAGTGTATAAAATAAAAAGCCTACAGTGTTCTTTCAAGAACATGAAACTGCACATGTGACATCAGGAATGATGTATATTTTATTATATCATATTATATATTAAAGCCTTTACCTCTGAAACAGGATATATGGTTATGATCTGTCTATAAATATAAACATTATTGATAATGTATATATAGAGAGAGTGTTGTCTGTGCTTGCGTGTTTGATTGCGTGTTTCCCTCTGGTAAATGTTAAAACTGTTCCTTTCTCTGTCTAGTCTAATATGAAGAGTATAGAGAGAGAGCTGCACTGTCCCGTGTGTGAGGAGATGGTGAAGCAGCCGATAGTGTTGCCATGTATGCACAGCGTGTGTGTGCTGTGTGCGGCAGAAGTCTTGGTTCAGAGAGGATACCCGCCCCCCGAGCTCCCCCCAGAGCCCAACACACCCACCTCGAGCCCCAACACACGCTCTCCCCGACAGACACGCCGACCTCCACCCAAAACAGACCGCCTAGACCGGGTGATCAGAACAGGTTTGTGTGTTCCTTAATAGACACTGAGATCAAAATCAGGTGTGCTGTCATCTTATTACTCGGCTCTCTGAGATGATGATTTTGATTTGTCAATCATTCGTTCAGTTCTGCAGTCAAGTGGGTTTTTTTTTTTATACTGACCACTAAATTGTACACTACCATTTTGGGGTTGGTATTGTTTTTTAATGTATTAACTGTTTTTATTTTAATATATTTTAAAATGTAATTTGTTCCTGTGATGGTAAAGCTGAATTTTCAGCATCATTACTCCAGTCTTCAGGGTCACATGATCCGTCAGAAATTATTCTCATATGCTGAGTGATTTGCTGTTCTTGAAAAATGTCTTATTATTATCAATGTTGAAAACAGTTGCTGTGCTTAAGATATTTATGAAAACAGATACATTGTTTCAGGATTCTTTGATTAATAGAAAGTTCAAAAGAAATCTTTGTAACACTATAAAACTCACTTTAGATCAATTTAATGCATCCTTTCTGAATAAAGCTATTTATTTATTTTAAAAATTCTAACTAACCCAAACTTTTAACAAAACTGATTACTAATTTTACATGTATATTTTTGTGGTCTTTTTAATCTCCCATAATCACGTAATTTTAGCTCAATTCAATTAATCATGTCCAGTTGATTATTTATTTGATCATCATTTAATAGTTATAATTTATTAATAATTTTAGGCATTAAAAGGAATTATATAAATTATTTATTTAAAATAATTTGATTATTTAATTATATTTAATAATTCCTAAAATAAGGCATGCCAGTTGAATCATTTATTTGGTTGTATTTTCATAACATTTATTTCAAAATAATGTATTTATTTATTTATTTATTTAAATTACTTATTTAAAAATGATTTAATTATCCCCAGTTCACAGACGAAGCTTAAGTCTAGTTTCAGACTAAAATGTATGTTTGTGCAGTTTTAACTGAAAGCAACTTGCACTGACATATCTGAAAATAAGTTTTCTTTTGTCTCAAGATGCACATCAGAAATGTTTTTTTTAAAGGGACATTTATAAAAGCTACTTCAATGTCTTAATTTAACTAAAGACTAATACTTGCTTAATCTAAGCCCTGTCTGTGAAACCAGGCCCAGATTAAATAACATTTAAAAACTATGACATTGTGATCTGACTTTAGCATAGTTTCACTAGCTTTTCTCTTCGCAAAACATTTATTGATACTACTGTATCATTCAGATGTACTGTGTCTTTGCAGCACTTTGCAGGTGCGTGTGTGTTTAAATGTAGCAGCCGTCGTGATGGGCTGATTCTGAACGAGTCAGCACACACAGGGCCTCTGGATTCGGTTCTCTTTCGGCATTGATTAGCTTTTCCTTTCTTCTTCCTGCCTTAGATTTATAGTGGCTTAAAGAAGCTTAATGTGGTTTTTCTATCTGCATCTCTCCTTCTTTTTGTGCAGTGTGTGGAACACATCCAGGACGGAGGCGTAAAGACACCCCTCCTGTGATCATGCTGTTCCCCTGTCCCACCTGCGGAAAAGATGTGGAGCTGGGAGAGAGAGGGCTTGCGGATTGTCTGAGAAACCTCACGCTGGAGCGCATAGTGGAGAGGTCTCACACACACACACACACACACACACACACACACACACACACACACACACACACACACACACACACACACACACACACACACACACACACACACACACACACACACACACACACACACACACACACACACACCACCTCCTCAGAGAATTCCTGCTTTTATTAACTTGAGCTACTTTGAAATTTAATTTCAGTAACTGTACTATAATGTTGTTCTACTGGTTTTGAACAATACATCGGATGTTCTGAACTTGTGTCTATTCATAGTTTGAATATTCTCACACAGTCTCAATACGTGGACCAATCAAATCACTTTACTGGCATAGCAAAATGAGGTCATGAAAAGGCAGGGAAAATATTTAGTTTCTTCCTTCCAGTAAACAGCTTGCATGGCTCCATTCCATATAGTAAAATTGTGCACGAGCAAATCTGGCCCTAAAACACCATAAGACTCAATTATAACTTAAGAAGGAATGGAAGAAATATATGACTCAAAATTAAAAAATGTTAATAGTTAGTTACTAGTGAGAATTGGACCCTAATCTAAAGTTTTACCATGAATTCGTACAATATGGCCACTATTTAAATAAAATGAGGGAGCTAAATAGTACAACATGGAAACAAATTCTTAATATTGTTTTGACATGAGATCCATTTTTCCTTCCGCATGTCATGTGCAGAGCTCCATGCATTGATGTGTGACACAATGTAAAAAAAAAAAAACATTAAAAAGACATTTAAAATATATATGTAAAATCATTAAGATATTAAGATAATGATTAAGATAAACAATAAATATCAACATTAAGTTACTAAAATATTTAAATTAATAGAGACATGATGTTCCTTTTAACATCTATAATAAATAAAATAAATGAATTAATTCTAAAGATAGGTAATACAACATTCTCTCTTCTTAGATGTGTAGTAAAGACATTGAGGGTGAACATTTGTTGGTTGAACTTTTCCTTTAAAAGAGAAGTTGTGAGAGGAAGCTGAATGTAAGTGAAGTGCTAATGCTTTGTTTTTATGCAGTCTTTGGACAGCTGAGCTACATTTACACCGAAAAAACAAACACACACTATAATTGATGTAAATGTGGCGAGCAGGACGAGGCCGAGGGCCATGTGAGACCGGCGCGAGGCCGGTGACGTGATTGATGAGCAACACCTGCGCGACGCAACGGTCTCGTATCTCTCACGGAGGAGCGGAAGCATAAAAGGAGGAGCGACGATAGTGAAGATCGAGAGAGGACCAGGCCTGGACTGTTTTATTTGATGATCAAGCCTCGTCCTGCTCGCCACAGTACACATACAAATATATAATGCAATTAAACAATCATGCGTACATGTAACCCAAGCAATACGTGTTAACTTTTCAGATTAGCCTCAATGCACAATATGACCGATGTCTCTCTTTCTCCACGTGTGTAGGTACAGGCGGACAGTAAGTCTTGGCAGCATGGCAGTCATGTGCCAGTTCTGTAAACCTCCTCAGGCTCTGGACGCCACCAAAGGCTGCGCTGACTGCAGGTCCAACTTCTGTAATGAGTGCTTCAAACTGTACCACCCCTGGGGCACACCTCGAGCCCAACACGAACACATCATGCCCACACACAGCTTCAGACCCAAGGTAAGAACACACAGGACCTTTCTGAGAGAGGATCACCACAAACACAAAGAAAGGAGAGTCATTGAGTCAAACATTTGACCCCAGGTCGGACCGTGTTTACATCCAGGGTCCAAAATATATATATATATTTTTCAGTGTTTTGAAGAAATGTACCAGCCATATATCTCAGAAATCAACTCTGAGTCAACATGCACCACTGCCAAATTTTCTACATATTGTAATCATTATGTTCACAACTTGTAATGATTACTCTAATGAGTTTATAGTGTAATAATACAGTTTATAGGATGCTTTAATTGATCAACGTACATTTTTTACGTTACTAAATATTTATATTTCAAATAAATGCTGTTCTTTTTAACTTTCTATTCATCAAATAATCCTGGAAAAAAAGTATGTGTCTGCCTAAAATATTAAGCAGCACATTTGGTTTCAACATTGATAATAAGAAATGTTTCTTGAGCATCAAATCAGTATATTAGAATGATTTCTGAAGGATCATGTGACACTGAAGACTGGAGTAATGATGCTAAAAATGTCAGCTTTGCCATCACAGGAGTAAATTACATTTAAAAATATATTAAAATAAAACAATATTACAATAAATAAAACACATTTTATTATTACAAAACAATAAAACAATATTTTCATTATTAATATTTATGTAGAACATATTTTTTGTCCATTATATAGGCCTAGTCTGTCACAAAAACATGAAGACATACAAGTTTGTTTTGACATAAATGTCCACTAAATATCACAAAACACTGAATAACGTATTGCAACCACTATTTGCAGATCAACCACATGCAAATAATATTCAAATATTGTCCTTTTCCACAGCAGTCGACTCAATAGTTCCCCTTAATCTCACTTTCCCCCTCTCGGGCTTTTCCCCGGTCCATTTAACTTCTCTCTCTCTCTCTCACTCACTTGCAGGTATTAGTTTGTGTGGAACATGAGCAGGAGAGGTTGCAGTTTTACTGCAGGTCATGTCAGCATCTGTTGTGTCCGCTTTGTAAACTCCGTCGGGCCCACAGTGGACACAAGATCATTCCTATTGCATTGGCTTACCAAACTCTAAAGGTACCCGTTCCTTGTATGCTCTATAGAGCTGAATCTTTAGACTATAAACAACGTAATAATGCCCAACATGCTCTTCTTTCCTGTATAAAATGGTTATTTGGGCTAATCTTTCTAAGCTCTAGCCCTGCACATCTCAAGGGTAGAAGGGAAAGGATTTCCTCAATGACTTGGCAGCTAGGAGAAGCTCTACAGTGTTGTCGGTGTTTAACGCTACTCATCTTTCTCCATGTTGTGAAATCACAGGAGAAGATCACCAAGGAAATGAACAACATCTTGGGCAATCAGGATTCTATACAGGCACAGATCACCCAAGTAGAAAGTGGCATTGCTCAGATTGAGGTACACAACATTGGTGTTTTAATTATACTTTGAGTGTTTTTGAGACAAATACTTCACCCTAGAGTATATGAATGGTGTGAAAACGGACTGAAGATGAAGGTGCAGGATTTCAACCGGATCCTGCAGTTGTTTTGCCAATGTCCTTTGTTTTTTCTTTGGTGTTATAGACTTTTAACCGTCAGAATGAAAAAAGATGGAAATTGCAAAATATTATTGAATATCATAATAACTGAAAAATTTATTTGTGAAATATATTTATGGCCAAATGTGATGGTGGGGTCGACCAGGATTCATTCTGGAAAGTAAGAAAATGTGTAGAATTTTATATTAAATTAAAATCTAATTATTATTACTATTTATATTAATACTTTTTTAAAAATTTTTATTTATTTAGATTTAATATACATTTTTATGTAAATATTTTAAATATAAATTCAAATAAATGTAATTATTAAAATATTTATTACATTTAAAAAGACATAGGCTGCATCCGATATCGCATACTCTCTTGAGAAGGTACTTATTTTGAATAAGTGATTACTTCACGGCCGCTAAAAAAGTGTGTTCTAGTATGAATGTGTATAGAATGAATGTAATCTGGGCATACTACATTCGCTATGTTGAAATTATCATTTGACCTACCAGCGTCAGGTATGTCGTTTCACTGCTATGTAATCCTTTCCCGTGGCCTCATGGGGAAGTAAAGTGCCCACCGTATGCACACTTAAGAATCCTGCAGGAAGTAGTAGGTCATCCGTGTGGTTTTTGCCTACTCTTTTATGAGTATTGTAAATTCAGACATACTTCTTTTTTCACATACAGTTTTACACCTAGTAGGGAATTATGCGATTTCTGATGCAGCCTTCATGTTTCTTTTGTATATGGAAATTAAATCTAAAGATGGATAATAGTTCTCTTTCCTTCCAGGAGTATCCTGTGTTTTTTCAGTGGTGTTATAGTGTAAATTTATTTGTGAAAAATAATGATGACCAAATGTGATGGTGGGGGGTGATCAGGATTCATTGTGAAAATTAAGAAAAGGTTTAAAATATTTAAATTAAATTGATAATAATTTATTAAAATTAATTTATTTTAAAATATGATTTAATGTAATATTTATATTATTTTATGTAAACATTTTAATATATAATATATTAATTATAAAATAAATTTTAAAAATGTATACATATTTATGATGTTTAAAAGATATGTCAAGCTTCGCTCTTCCCTTTTTCTGTCCTGCTCAATCTCTTTACCTCTGTGCTCAGGTGAACAGCGTAGTGGCTAAGGAGCAGTTGAATCAGTGTGTGAGTGAGTTGCGGGGTGTGCTGGCGGAGCGTCAGGGGGCTTTGGCCATGTTGATGGAGGGGGCTCGTGCGCAGCGGGCAGGGGCTCTGAATGCACAACTCTCAGAAAAACAGAGTCTTTTGGAAAATGCAGGGCTGCTCACATACACTCAGGAGCTTCTTAAGGAAACCGACCAGCCGTGCTTTGTGCAGGCCGCCAGAGTCACGCACAACAGGTTAGACTGTGTTTGAGGGTGTTTGTTGCTGGGATTGCGTGAATCTGTTCATTTATGAAATATGAAACCCACAATAGTCTATTGTGTGTTTCCATTGAAGGCACACAAATGTTGGAAGATTATGTTACACATAGTCAATTGGTTTACAGAGAGCTTCTTTATATTCATTTAAGTTTTACTTGATTTTTTATCTTTCTTCTTGTCAGACTGGTAAAATCAATAGAACATCTTCAGCATTTCTCTCTATCTGCTGATCCCTCGTTTCGACACTATCAAATAGACGTCTCCAGAGAACTCACAGCACTCAGCAGCATGGAGTTTATACAAGGTTTTCATAAAAACTCCATTTTCAAAATCCTTATATAGTTGAAATAGAAAACCAAAAAGAGTTGGTTTTCTAGGTTAACAAGGTAACAATTTGAATTCACATCTTACTCGACCCCTCATTTTCCTTCTGCAGCCCCATTGGCTCCTGTGATTGACACTCAAAAGACCCTGGCCTATAACGAGCTCTATTTGTGCTGGCGCCTCCCACAGGACTCCGCCCCCGCCTGGCATTATTCAGTGGAGTATCAGAGGAAAGTGGGCGGAGCTGGAGCATTATGGGGCAGAGTCTGGTCTGACGGAAGCTCAGGAAGTAATGGCACACACTGTCCTTGGCAGCGTCTTGATGATGTGGGCGGGACCAGTGCAGTGATTGACAAGCTAGAGATGGACAGTGTGTATGTCCTGAGAGTTCGAGGCTGTAATAAGGCAGGGTTTGGAGAGTACAGTGAGGAGGTGTATCTACACACACCTCCTGCACCAGGTAAGACACATCCACTCACAAATATATAAACACACTTGCATTTGAATCACTTCAAAATATCAGTTATTCTGAGAAATTAGTTTTTCCTCAAGTTCCCCAGTTTCTCACATATTGGATGGTTCGTTTTTGTTTAGCATATTTTCCTGTCATTCTACTTCGTTGACTTGGAATTTACATCCTCTATTCCTATATTTATCCATCAATTTATTAATTCTTCCATTTATTCATCGACTTTCGTTTTTTTGTCTATTCATTGAATTATTTAATAATTGACTGATTGATTAATTTATATCAATTCATCCACCCTCCATTTATCTATCCATCCATCCATTCATTCAATGATGTATTTATTCATGTCTGTTTGTTCATGTTTATTCACTTGCCCATCTGTCTGTATCAATTATTAATTCATCGATCTATCTGTAATGAATCCTCTGGAGGCAAGTTGAAGTGAGAACCCAAGAGGAACTTTAATTAACAAAACGTGATCAAACATAAAACAAAGGCATGACGAGGCATGGAACTCAAAACGCAAAATAAAAACAAGAACATTGACAGGGCTACCAACAGTAGTTACATGAAGCAATTAATACTAGACAAAGACACAGGGCAAACATGAGGGCTTAAATACACAAGACTAACGACTAGACAAGGGACACCTGTGAACATTGAAACGATGAACGATTGACAACATGACACCTCAGACAAGGGAACACATGGCAGGATCACATGACATACATGAAACAAGGAACAAAACCCAAAACGTGACACTATCATCTATCTATCATTAATTGTTCCATTCACATCACAGTACTATTACATCAAACTGGACCTGTTCTTGTTTTGTGGTATTTTATGCATATCATATTCTCTTTTTTGTTGTCTCTCATAGTTAATTATGTTGCTTATCACAAGTGTATTTCTCAGTGCATATCCACAACTCTTTGACACATCTCTTTTTTTGCTCTTCTCTCTGTATTATTTCTCCTTGTGCTCCCTGTTATTCTCCTTTGTTCTTATTATCTCTGCTGTTTCTTTGACTTGTATTCCTATTTAACTGGAATATCAGCTGCTCCATCTCCTCTGAATCCTAGAGTCCTGGAATATGTACAATGCTCCTGCTGTCCTCTTTGTTTCCCCACCGTCCTCCAAATTTCCTATCCCATTTCATCCCTTTTATGCTTATCCATACATATCCCCCCTCTCTGTTTCTTTCTATCTTCTATTTATATGTTGTTTCACTCCCTCACCCTCTTTTTTCTTTGTGCTCTGCCCTAACCCATATGACCTGACCTTTCCAACCCTATCCTCCATTCCTCTCCTCCTGAATACCTAAATCTCAGTGTTGTCGTTCTGCCTGGATTCGCGCTGGGGCCTGCATGCGGAGCGGGTGGCGCTGGGGAAAGGGCAGACGTATGCCCGGAGTGTTCCTGGGATGACCCTGTTGCAGGCAGCTGATCGGGCCCTTACCTCATGTCACCTCACCTCTGACCTCCTAGTGGCTGACGTTTCTATCACACAGGGACGACACTACTGGGCATGCTCAGTGGAACCTGGATCCTACCTGGTTAAGGTGAATATACACAACCATTCAGCAGTATTAAGAAATTAATACTTTTAATTCAGCAAGGATGCAATAAAATGTTCAAAAGTGGCAATAAATACATTTATAATGTTACAAAAACATTATATTTCAAATAAAAATCTTTTTTTTTCAAATAAAAATCATCTTTCTTTTTATCAAAGAATCCCGAAATGTATCACATCACAAAAATATTAAGCGGCACAAGTGTTAATCAGCATTGATAATAAGAACCATTTTTCTTGAGAGGCAAATCAGCATATTAGAATGATTTCTGAAGGATCATGTGACACTGAAGACTGGAGTAATGATGCTAACAAATTAAGCTTTGCCATTACAAGAATAAATTACTGTTTATAACAGTAATTTACTGTCTATGACTGTTTTTACTGTATTTTTTTTAATCAAATAAATGCAGCTTTAGTGAGCATAAAAGCCTTCCAACAAAACCATTAACAATCTTACCAACCCCAAATGTTTGAGCAGTGTACAGCTATTTTTGCAAACAGTTGTAATATTTTTTAAAAATATTTAATGTTTTTGTTATATGAAATAATAAGATCTACTCACTTTTTTCCCCCAAGAATTAAAGTTTTTCACCTTTAATCCTTTAAAAAAAAAAACATTTTCATCATAGATGTGTATTCAGGTTATTACCGTAAACCTTTAAATAATAGCCCGGGCTTTTATTTTCCCAAATCGTCGAACTGCACCGGCTTGTGTTTGAGACAGGCGTCTACAGGTATATGAGACAGTCCATAATTTAGTGATGAGATGTTGTTCATTGAGATGCTGTTCCTAGAGTCTCTAATCTCTAAAAATCTCCAAATGCTCCACGTGAAACTGTGGTCTTCCGACCTTTTACTATCGTGTCAATTGATTTTGATTAATATGCGCGAGGGAGAAAGAGCAAGACAGCGCTCGTGTTTGAAGACGTGAGAGTGCGCGCGCGCGGCCGGGGCGCTCTCTCTGCTCATTTGCGCCCTGTCAAGCGCAGCAGTCATTCTATTCTACATCACTCACTGATCAAAAAAGGCTTTGGCGGGACACAAATTTGCTTTGGCGGCCGCCAA
The DNA here is from genome assembly GCF_051911475.1 of Siphateles boraxobius. NCBI lineage: Eukaryota > Metazoa > Chordata > Actinopteri > Cypriniformes > Leuciscidae > Siphateles > Siphateles boraxobius. The sequence continues at coordinate 20,738,026 of NW_027508722.1, read as the reverse complement.
AAAGGGGACAATCTGACTGGTTTTAGAAGATTAGCCTAAATACAACCCGAAACTAAAAAACAGACCCGTCCTCTATTTGAGACCGGCCTTTATTTACCCAAACCTGTCGCCACACCAGGCGTGTAAAAGAGACAGACGTCTATTTGGGACTCGGCTATTATTTGAAGTTTTACGGTATATGTATGAATTTTAGTATATTTATTTATTAGAATAAAATATATTTATTTAATATAATAAAATATTGTCACTGTCAGGTGGAAACCTTGCATATTTTGTCTTTTTTATTATTATTTTTTATAAATCATTACTATTGGTCACCCTTTATACCTGTCTGTGGTTTTTGCAAATATTTAACCAATTAAAATAATTAAAAAATAACTTGTGACCAAACCCCGAATTTCCAGAGGTGTAAAGTCCAGGGGTCAGAAAGTAAAAGTCCTGCCATATGTTTATTCCACCCATGAACTCAGCCAGCTGATTTCACTAATTAGTTCCCTTGCGAAGGAACTCGCGCTGCGTCGATGATGCTTTGGGAACGGCCCTGATTGATTGCGTCTGAAGCACTTGTGTCAACTAGTCCAATGGCGAGAATGAGCGTCACGGGCGGGGAATGTCACAACCAGGAAAGGACAAAAGCACATCCGGTCTGGTGTTAGCTTCTGTGCCTCAGCAAGCGCTCTGTGTTCATACTTTCTGTCTTATTTATTGTTGTCTTTCACTATATTAGTCACAAGCATAGATAGTTTCGCAAACAAACAAACCTTAGATCCTCCCTGCCCTCTTTTCTTTACGGGTGGGGATACACACGATTTATGTGTTGTTTGTTTGGAACGGAGCATGAACTGTCAGCGCTCGAGGGTGCTAACTGTGAGCATTGCAAGTTACTATTGGTTTGTATGCTCTGTTCCCGCCTGTCACTCATTGAGGAAGGTGGTCAGGTTCAAGTTCCTCGAAGTACCGGCCCCGTTGTTGCGGAGGCAGCACGGAAGCTGGTATTGTGGGGTTCACAAATGGATCTCGCGGAGGGGTCAGAGATGGGCTCTGCCTTGTCTTTGCCTTCACCCTTCATCCAGTGCTCTCTCTTTCTGGGATCGGAAGCCCGCGCCGCATCTTCTTCCGCCCTGGTAGAGAGCCCGGTGTTTCTGCAGTCTATCTCTGAGAAGGTAGAGGTGCTGAGCATCGATGCAGGGGAATAAAAACTTACCACCCTCATCTATGAAGAGCACGTTCGAAGAAAAGTAATGTAGCTCGATATGAAAATGTAAACAAGTGGACGGGCTGTGTTCATCGCTAAACATTCCCGACATGTATATGTGTGCACTATCGGGAGTTTTCCCCTGCTACTGTTTACTTTTTTTAAAAAAGAAAAGACTGCAATTAGAATCGAATGGCTATGCAAATGCAATGCATAGATTAAAGAAATACATAGTGTATTGCAAGCTATGAATTTTTGATCATTTTATTGTATGTGGAAACTATTTTAATTATATATATATATATATATATATATATATATATATATATATATATATATTCAGCCTTTCATCCAGACTATGTTGACCTGCCTGGTTGATCTTTTACTATGTTTAATTTTGAGGAATTAAATAAGTTGGCTGCATTTAATTGAGGAATTAAATGATGAATGCTTATCTAACTTTCATTAGGTTGATTCCTGTATAAGTTCAGCCTTTCATCCAGAACGTGTTAACTTGTCTGGTTGATCTTTTGCTGTTTAATTACAAAGAATTAAATAAGTGGGCTGCATTTAATTTTAAGGAATTAAATGATGAATGCTTATCTGACTTTGATTAGTTAGATTCTTGTATAAGTTCACCCATTCATCCAGACCGTGTTAACTTGTCTGATTGTGTCACGGTGTAGTGTAGGCTGAAGAAGACGAAGAGGCAAAAAAACTCCAATACAAACTTTTACCAATAATATATTCCAATGGGTAGAGACAGGCATGATGAACACACACTCTAAATAACACTGGATACAAAGTAGACTGGCAGAAAGGTCACACACACTTACTATCACTGGATACAAAGTAGATGGGCAGAAGGATCACACGCACACTTGCTATAACTGAGAACGAACAAAGACTGGCTGAACTGAAAGGAACCAAATACAAACACTGATGAACACAGATTAACAGAAACCAGGTGACACAGATGATGATTAACTAGACACAGTTGGAACAGATGATGAACTAAATGACAGTAACCATAAAAACAGATAAGTGGCGGGAAAACAGCACAAAGGAAGACGTGACTAGTGGGTGACTGACAGGTTGATCTTTTAATGTGTTTAATTTTGAGGAATTAAATTATGTATGCTTATCTGACTTTCATTAGTTAGATTCATATAAAAGTTCACCCTTTCATCCAGACCGTTTTACTGCATGTTATTTTGAGTAATGAAATAAGTTGGCTACATTTAATTTTGAGGAATTAAATGGTATAATACGGTGCTGCAGCTGTCCACCTCTGAGTAGATGGATGTAGTGAGAATCGAGTTAAGGGAATTGAAGATTTGCCATCTCAATCCCATGCATACAAGGAGTTTTTAGAGTTTATACTTCCATGTCAGGGCCTTCGAGTTTTTCCCGTTCTCCACTTATTCAATTTCCAGATCCTGGATCAAACCCGTTCAGCTCGGTTTTTCAGTTCTCAAAATATATGTTTAATAAAGGGGGCTGAAAGAGCTTGGGTATGGGCCGATGCCAGAAGAAAGAAGAGATGCTTGCGAGTTAGCAGTCCTGTCACGAGTTAAAGCACCCCTTAATGCTCAGCATGAGGTTTTCTTTCGGGGGCAAAGAATACCAATATTGTGCTTCCATTCGGTCTAGCTCTATCACCCCGCACGTTCACCAAATGCGTAGATGCAGCTCTGGCCCTGCTCAGGCTGCAGGGCATACACATTTTGAACTACATAGACGACAGGCTGATTCTAGCGGAGTCTGCATCGAGATGTCGTCCTCGCAAACATGCAGAAATTGGGGTTGAGACTCAATGCCAAGAAGAGTGTGCTTTCTCCACTACAGAGAACCACTTTCCTTGATGTGGTTTGGGATTCAGTCACGATGCAAGTCGTTCTATTGCCCACTCGTGTAGCTTCTATCCTCACAGCCACGAAAGAATTAAAGCTAGGCCAGTCATGCACTGTGAAACAGTTTTAGAGATTGTTAGGCCTCATGGCAGTGGTGTCCAATGTGATACCCGAGGGGAAACATACTCCGTATGATCAAGATCACACGGCGATGTCTCCGTGCCTTGGTTAAATGGAGGAAACCTTGGTTCTTATCCCAGTGTCCAGTGTTAGGAGGTCTTTGCCATCGAGTTGCGCTCTCGACAGATGCTTCCCTCACTGGCTGGGGAGCGGTTATGGAAGGCCGCTCAGCTCAGGGTCTCTGGAGGAATCATCATCTTTGGAGGCACATAAATTGCCTGGAGATGATGGCAGTCTTCAATGCTTTGAGACACTTCCTCCCAGACCTGAGGGGCCATCATGTGCTTGTCCGGTCAGACAACACATCAGCCCAGATTATGGAAAGTGTGGGTTTGGCCTCCTTTGGTGCATGTTTCCTCCGTGGTGCTTCTAAACCAGGACAGGACTATGGCAGCTTAGAAGCCTTATTATATAAGCAGGTATCCCTGCAGGATGTGGAATGTGGCAAGCTGGTCCTCTCCGCTCACATTTCGTAAGGCTTCTAACTTTGACCTGGGCGCTATCCCAGGTTCACAGGTGCTCTTTTATTAGTTGTGCTCTCAGTATTCACACAGACAGGCTCTGGTTCGTATTGTGTTCGGACATTCTCGTTCCCAAAGTGTCATCGAGGCAGTGCAAGTTCCCTCGAAAGGGAACGTCTCAGGTTCCGACTGTAACCCTAGTTCCCTGAGAAGGGAATGAGACACTGCGTTACTTTGCCATACTCCCTGCAATCCTGTGATCGACTTGCTTCGGCTAAATCGAAGCTTACGCCGGTCAGACCGAATGTGCTTTTATCCTTTCCTGGTCGTGACGTCACCCGGCCGTGACGCTCACTCTCGCCATTGGACTAGTTGACACAAGTGCTTCAGATGCAATGACGCAGGGGCGTTCCCAAAGCGTCATTGACGCAGCATCTCGTTCCCTTCTCAGGGAACTAGGGTTACAGTCGGAACCTGAGACGTTCAATCTCCTGGCTGAAAAATTGTGCTAATTAGCAAAATACTGAAGAGGACTTTTACTTTCTGAACCTGGACTTTACACCTCTGCGTATGTCTGACCATACATAAGTCCACAATATCAACTTTGACAACACAGTATTTTATTAATTTAAGAAAATACTGTTTTTTTTTACATTTCCTGAAAAGTTTTTGGAGATACAAGGTATCCGCCCGACAGCGACAATGTATACATATATGTAAGCACTTCTAGATCGGCCCAATGGAGGCATCTGATAGAATGGCTGAAGGTCTCTGCGCGTTACTGTCTCTCCGCGTGGCAAAGTAATTTAATTCCATTTAAGCTTTTATCTGACTCCATTTTTTATCTGACATTTTATCACGGCCTCGAATTTAGGTTAGATTGCCAATTGGTTATTGGTCAATTATATAATAGTTTAGCGGCGCATTTGATTATTCTTCTCAACTCTTTACTTATATTTTACCCGTTCATATTAGGAATCTATGTCGCTCTGAGGTCCTCATGCCTTCTGCTTAACGTGGATCTTATGATCACAAGCCTGCCAGTTTTGATCACCAAACAGAGGTAATTGCTATATACTTGAGATTGGTCGCATTCACGCTTACACAATCAAAGATACTTTGGTATAGCCCCCGTGGTTTCATAAACTTGAAATTAAAGTAACGTTTACTCAGTAGAGGTATGTCCACTATTATAGATATAAGCTGACCAACAATACTTCTCTTATAATAGCTTTGGATTGGCCATGCCGTGGTTTCCCACGAACACTTATCTAAGGTAACTAGTGGTGGGCCGTTATCGGCGTTAACGTGCTGCGTTAACGTGAGACTCTTATCGGGCGATAAAAAAAATATCGCCGTTAATCTATTCTCAAAGTTGGATTGGGATCATAAAATAGCTTTTTCGAATATCGTTATATTTTAGCGCAATTCCATGTGTAGCCTAGTATATTTGACATAATTAACGCCGCGCCTGTACTGTCACAGATCGCGCAGCAGGGTATTTTCCTGTCAGGGACACAAGGTGAAGGTGTATACTTTTACATGTTACTTTGGGCGACGTTCCTCTCGTTACTTTATTTTAATGCAATTACATGTTGTTAAATGAGTTTATTCCAAGTGAGCTGTATCTTTGTTTGAGCATGAGCGATGCTCAATTTACAAATGAATCACTCTTTTGAGTCGATTCTGTTCAAAGACTTCATCAAACAAGTTGGCAGATCGGTCTAAATCGGTTCGCGAATCAGTCTGAATGATCTGTTCAGTTCCTCACGCACTGAATCGTTTGAAGCGCGTTCAGTCACACTCGACTTGGATTCGTAACAGGAAGATTTAAGAACATCAAGAGTGTTGGATGAAGTGTCCGTGGATCTAGTTTAGTCTAGTGAAAGCAAATCTGCAAATGCATCATATTTTTGCCAGCGATGAAGATATTTATTAGTTGAACATCTTCGTATACTGTCTGTGAATGAATGATTCCACAGGACGATACATTCGATTTCATTTCATTCAGGTAATACATTTTACAACTAAACAGATTATTACGCCACGATAGCACTACTAAAAAGTATGATATTATCCGTTTGTTGGACATATACATTAATTTATAAGCTACAAAAAAACGCTTCAGAGCGTCGGCGCACTGGCAAAGGTTAACAGGTTAAATAAGCTACAATTCTGATTGTGTACAGTTTATGAAATGAACACCCGCCATCCCGCGGTAATGTGCGTGTATTGCACAGGGGCATAGTCACACGAATGGTTTACATTGATTGAAAACTAATTTGTTTAAAAAGGAGGAGGCTATTGCCGGTAAAGGCAGGTTCATATAAAATCATTATGACATATGACATTATTTTTTGATCTAACGAGCATCTGGTTTAGCGATGCAAAAACGAACTCTAGCCTAGCCATGCTTATTGTTTTTTTTTTCTTCTTCCAATTAGCCTACTATGTAAAAAAAAAGACGAAAACATGTTACTTGTTCAATTAATCAACAGTTTGTTTGATGACAAATCGCTAAAGATGAAATTGGCCTCCCTTTCTGTCATTGTGAGTGTGCGTTGTTTTTTTTTGTTTTTTACCGATATTCGACTTTTGTTCCTCTATTGTCGAATGGTATTTTTGGCAGAAATTCACATCCCTACGCGTGGCGAACTATTCTCAAAGACTTACTTTTAGTCATTAGTTGGGTAGCACACATATTCTGATTGCCTTCGGCAGAATTCAAATGAGCCATTTTAATCCAGATTAATCTAGATTAATTCCAAGATTACAGTGAGATTAATCTAGATTAAAAAAATTAATTTATGCCCACCTCTAAAAGTAAAACAGAGGTAAAACATTAAATTAAAACAGAGGTAAGACACACCCACATTTAGATTGGTCAAGCAGCATTTTTGCTGTTTTAAACAGAAATTTACTTCTTGTCTTTGCAAACCACATACACTTGAATTAGAGCCAAATATTAGTCGTCACTAATCTGACGCAAAACTTGCTGTAACATACAAATCCGTTTAGTCTACTTGGGAAAACAATTTCAGAGTCAGTCGGAATAAAATCAAATGTAACAATTTATTGTGTCAGGTAAATATATATCATGCCAATTTCATAATCAATTCAAAGATAATCAATACAATAACATCAAATGCTCAGAGATAAAGAGTAAAAGATGGGAAACGCTTCATTTTACAGTACAGAACTTACAGTGTACTTAATGTACTAGAAAGTACTGGGTAATATAAGGTAAGTACATGGGTTAAGGGTAGGTTTAGGGGTAGGTTCAGGGTTAGTACCTAGTTATTACCCAGTTATTACACAGTTATTTTAATTACTATAATAAGTACATAGTATGTACATGGGAAACAGGACTGTAAAATGAAGCGTTACTAAAAGATGTAGGTTGAACCCGACATTTTGAAAAATACATAATGCTGAAGTCTTTGAGATCCTTCAACATTATGGGCTGATCTGGGTTACAGAATCGCCCTGAGCCTCTTGTTGCATTTCTTTATATCGACACAAACTTCTTTTACATGGAAACATTTGCTAACAATGGGAATTTGCATTCAGAGTTTACACCTTTTGGGGACTGAATGCCATTTGCCTGGAAGACACACCCTCCTCTGTGTGCCAGTTATCTCTAAACTCTAAAGAACTTTATTACCTTTTGGTTTACTTCTTTGGGGATGAGACATTTGTACCAGTCACACTGAGACATTTAAAATGGTACCAAACATGTATAATACTTTATGATAAAAATTCACATTAAACCATATAGATATTTGGGTGCATTTTGGTGATCTCAGCATGAGAGAGAAAGAAGTGGGGGAAGAGGGAAAGAGATGTATTCTGAGGTGAGACTTGCATCTCAAATGGTGATGCTAACTTCACAAGAGAGAGTTCAAAAGTTAATTTCTTTTGTTTTCTTAGAGAGTTACCCTTTCTTCCAGTTCTTCCAGTTTTTTCAGTCTTACATATTAAAAATAATAGTCTAGATTCATACAAAAAAAACAAAAAAAACTTTCAAATGTCTATGCCTAATGGTGCGTTCACACCAAATGCAAATAGAGCGTCTGGCGCGAGTAATTTCAATGTTAAACCAATGTAAAGACGTGTTTCCGAGCGTCTAGAGGTCCTGAGGCGTTGAATGAGGCATTTAGCACGGCGCGGTAGACGCGAATTCACCTCATTTGAATGTCCAGTTCACACAAATGACACGAATTGAGCGTTATGCTCAACTGGTGCGTTATGCGCAAATGATTTTATTTGGTGCATTCACGCGTGTGACGCAAATTTGCGAGATGAAAAATCTGAACTTTGGCGTCAGTTCGCACTGCGTTAACCAATCAGGAGCCTGCTTGCTGCTGTCACATGGTGAAGTAAATATTTTATTACATAAAAACTTGATTTCAATATATGAGACATTCATTTTGTATTGAATGCTATTTATTCCATATCTAATCTAGATTATATGAAACATTATTATTATTCTAATCTAAAGACAATCAACATACTTTAGTGCAAGAACATAGTTCTTGTCTGAACAGTGTTGTGTGAGAAAAAAAATCACAGGACAGGTTAATCACTTTTGTAGGCTGGCTCCATTTCTCATCAAAACAAAAATAAATGACAGATTATGTGGGTGAGGGTGAGGGTGATACTCGCTCCGATGCGGGACAACAGGTCATCAAACTGGGCGTGGGACAGGCGGAAGTACCGCTGAAAGTGGCTGTCATACAGGCGCAGTTCTTGGAGCAAATGGTGAAACTTGCAAATGGTGAAACTTGCCAAACTGGGAATGCCTCCGGTGGGTCTGGTGGACCCAAGTACGGTGACTATACCACCTACACCGCTGTTCTGCTTTCCAGAACAAATACAGAGCGGTGACTCTCGAAGAATGCTCGATCAACATCAGCCATCTTGCAAACAGACAAACGCCTAGCACTTGCCCCTCCCAAAAGAAGTGGATTTCGCCTCAAACGCATTATTAATATTATGCATTATTATTATTATATCATTATACCATAAATTTTTTGCTTTTTAATGGATTCAAAATGTTCAAGCGTCCAACTAGACGCGATAGACGCGAATTTGACGCTCTATTTGCGTTTGGTGTGAACGCAGCATTAAAGGGTTATTTCACCCAAAAATGAAAATTATTCCATAATTTACTCACCTTCAAGCCATCCTAGGTGTATATGAAAAATATCCATATTTATAACTTTATAAATTATAATCACTGGCTTCCGTTAACGGACGTACATGAGTCAAATTCTGGCAGAAGAGTGAAGAAAGTAATGTTCTCCTAGGATTGCTTGAGGGTGAGCAAATTGTGGGACAATTTTTATTTTTGGGTAAACTAACCCTTTAAAGCAATTTTGTATATGTGTGTAGGTGGGAGTGGGTGTTGAAGCAAAACTGCAGGAGTGGTTCCATCTTCCACAAGACATGGCAAGTCCACGGTGAGGAGAAATAGAATTTTGAAACATTTTAGAGCTGACTGATGAAGGCAATGTTATTGATCATTATCCCACCCACCCCACCCCACCCCATTTCACTTTAGGTACGATCCAGACAGTGGTCATGACAGTGGTGCAGAGGACGCCCAGGACTGCCCTCCTCCATTCTGTTTCCTCACAATGGGCATGGGCAAGATTTTACTACCCAAGTCATCTAACACTTCTACTGGACCCCTCACTGCCCCCCTGCCACCTCGCCTCGGACTGTGTCTGGACTTTGAGAAGGGGCGGCTCACTTTCTACGACGCACACTCACTGCGAGTCCTGTGGGAGGGGACTGTCGATTGCTCCGCCCCTGTTTGCCCAGCCTTCTGTTTTATTGGCGGAGGGGCTCTGCAGCTACAGGAGCTAATAGCCAATCGCAGTACAGAGCAGAACCCGCCAAGAAGAGTGACCATCCAAACCCGTGCAACCGATGCCAGTCACTGAAACATCTAATCGCTTTAAAACTAGTCAAATCAGCACCTTTAGGCAAATATTCTTTTATCGTTTTCTATCGACTTTGTTTACGAGCTTATTTCATAGCTAATGATGCTTTGACTGATAATATTTTATATTAAGATTACATTTTATTTCAAAGTATACACATTAAAAAAAGGTTATGGATGCTAACAACATGTAGCATGCTATCAACATGTGGGTCAGCATTAAATAATGAGGAATTGTTATATTTTATGGCTACAAAATCAAAAACAATGGAAATATAGTCCATGTATGATTCAGGTTCACTCATGACAGAACGTCCTTATAAAAACAAATGATTCCTCACTATTTACAAACTCCTTTTCCAGCATTGTTAGCATGCAAACCACCCAAAATGGGTGTGCTAATAGTAATACACCTTGATTTACTCATTAACAATGTATGTGCTCTTTACAGGAATGTTAAAACGTCTTGACATGCGATCATGTTGCAGTTCTTATCCATTTGAGACTGTGTCATGTTTCTAAGTAGTTCCCTATGTGTTTGAATTGTGTTGCTACTTTGAGGCTCAACCAAGATGTCAAACCTTGGTTGGACACGTTTTATTGGTATCAGTCCACGTTCTGTGCATAGAGACCTTGTATGTTTGGATTGTTTGGGCCAAAACAGGGTTGACAGTTAAGGTGAAATGAAAAGAACCTGCTTTTGTGAGATCCCTACAGGTGCCTCCTCAAATGTTATACAACCAACTCCCATTTGAATGTCCTAAATAATAATATTCAAAACACAACAGTCTTGACACATCTCATATCTCATACTTTTTTCATAATCTTTATTATTTTTTATTTTTTTTGCAGAATGGGTATGCAACAACGATTTAGCGGGTAAAGTTGCTTTTCAGAAGTCTATGCTGCTTATGACTGTGCAAACTGTCAGTTGTTAGTCGTTGTGTGTTCGATGTGAGAGGGCATTTTTGAATTGTATACTGAATGTCAAATGTATTTATTGCGGGTGTGTGTGAGTGCGTGATATGTTATTGCAATAAAGAAAGACAGTTGCTGAAAGCTCTTGTTTTGGCCATGTTTTCCGCTACTTGAGTGCACTGTTGCAGATTCAGGTCTCGTTGTGTGAATTTATATTGATGTTGATGATATTATGTAGCATTTCTTAAAACGGCCCTTTGAAAACAGGCCAAATGTTTGTAAAATACACTAATGGCAAAAGTGAAATAAAGCATCAATGTTTCTCACTTGTATTATTTCCATGCCCCATGATTTTTATTCTGAATAAGGGGCCGTTCACACAGAAAACGTTTCTGCATTCCACTGTGCTGATTTTCCATTGTCTTTCTGTGTAAACGAGCTAGGTGGACGTGTTTGACTGTTGCACTTGCATATGACACAGAGTTAAGCAATCAAGTTAAGATTTTAAAAAACATGTCTTTAGATCTTGACCCCCCCAAACTTCCCTTACATGCATCTCATGTTTTTAAATGCAAAAACACATTCTGTGTGAATCTGTCCTAAGGAATTTTACAGCAAAAAATAAAAAAATGTATATAAAGTATATATAAAGTATATATATACACTCACCTAAAGGATTATTAGGAACACCTGTTCAATTTTTCATTAATGCAATTATCTAATCAACCAATCACATGACAGTTGCTTCAATGCATTTAGGGGTTTGGTCCTGATCAAGACAATCTCCTGAACTCCAAACTGAATGTCAGAATGTGAAAGAAAGTGTATTTAAGCAATTTTTTCTTGGCATGGTTGTTGGTGGCAGACATGGGTCGGAGTATTTCACAATCTGCTCAGTTACTGGGATTTTCATTCACAACCATTTCTAGGGTTTACAAAGAATGGTGTGAAAAGGGAAAAACATCCAGTATGCGGCAGTCCTGTGGGCTTTGTTGCCTTGTTGATGCTAGAGGTCAGAGGAGAATGGGCCGACTGATTCAAGCTGATAGAAGGGCAACTTTGACTGAAAAAACCACTCGTTACAACCGAGGTATGCAGCAAAGCATTTGTGAAGCCACAACACGCACAACCTTGAGGCGGATGGGCTACAACAGCAGAAGACACCACCGGGTACCACTCATCTCCACTATAAATAGGAAAAAAGGCTACAATTTGCAAGAGCTCACCAAAATTGGACAGTTGAAGACTGGGAAAATGTTGCCTGGTCTGATGAGTCGATTTCTGTTGAGACATTCAGATGGTAGAGTCAGAATTTGGCGTAAACAGAATGAGAACATGGATCCATCATGCCTTGTTACCACTGTGCAGGCTGGTGGTGGGGGTGTAATGGTGTGGCGGATGTTTTCTTGGCACACTTTAGGCCCCTTAGTGCCAATTGGGCATCGTTTAAATGCCACGGCCTACCTGAGCATTGTTTCTGACCATGTCCATCCCTTTATAGCCACCATGTACCTATCCTCTGATGGCTACTTCCAGCAGGATAATGCACCATGTCACAAAGCTCGAATCATTTCAAATTGGTTTCTTGAACATGACAATGAGTTCACTGTACTAAAAAGTCCCCCACAGTCACCAGGGGCCTCATTTATAAAACTTTGCGTAGGTTTTGCGTCAGAAGTGGCGTACGGATGAAACATAGGACGTGCGTACGCACAGAAATATTCGGATTTATAAAACCGTGCACACGCACATCCTACGCATTTTTTCCTTAATAAATCCCAATCAATTCTAAATGTAGCGCAGCTTTTGCGGCTTCATGTCACGCCCATAGTCGCCCATAAATAGTCCGTGAAACGCCCACAAGTTAATATTCATAGATTGTGAAATTATGGCAAACATAGAGAGGAAATCAAAAAAACGTAACTTCACTCAATGTGAAGTAGAAGTTATCGTTGGCGAGGTGGAAAAGAGGAGAAAAATGTTGTTTGGAGGGCACAGTGTGGGCATTACTAATGCCAAAAAGGCACTTGAGTGGCAAAAGGTTGCAGACGCTGTAAATGCTGTAGCCTCACAACCTCGGACTGTGGCCGAAATAAAAAAGATGGTCAGACATCAAAGTCGAGGCAAAAAAGCGTCTAGCGCTCCATCGCCAGAGTGTGTCTGCCACGGGTGGGGGAAAGGGGACACCGGAGCTGACCCCTCTTGATGAGAGACTGTCGGCAATTATTGGGGAATCCCTATTAAGTGGAGTGGTGACTGAGGCGGAGGGGGACACTGACGCGCCAGATGCACCGGATGACACAGGTAAGTGAAATAAGTCAAATGAATGCAGTCAAGTCACATGTATGTAGGCTACACGATTACAATTTATTCATATAGAACAATCTTTATTTCAGTCGCTGGGTGTTCTAGCTGGGCCAGTGCCAGTGGTTCAGAGGCTGCAGCTGAGCAGCCGTCTGTGCCCAGCGTCTCCACGGCACGCGGCTCTCAACCCTCCAGCAGCGGGCGTGTCCTCACCGATGCAGTCCTTGAAATTTAGAGGGAAGTCATTAACTCAGTCAGAGAGGTGGCAAAGGAGTTGGGTGAAATCAAGACTGTCCTAACTGAAATAAACAGCACAATGAGGGAATTCTTGAATAAATAATATATTTTTTCCACACCTTTTGTTGTTCTTTACAAGCGACGCATCACTTCCAAACGCTGGCGCACAGCAGCAGCATTTGGCTCAAATGCCTGGGGATGGGGGTCAGGGTCGGGGCCAACACAGCAATCGGCGTCAGGGGGTAGAGGCACGTTTTTAAGCTGTGCCACATTGTGTAGCACAGCACATGCCAGCACGATTTTGGACACCTTTTCAGGAGTGTACAATAACCTCCCTCCAGTGCAGTCGAGGCAGCGCCATCTGCCCTTAAACAGGCCGATGGTGCGCTCCACTATAGCGCGAGCTCGGCTGTGGCACATGTTGTATTTCCTTTCCTCTGCATTATGTGGATTGAGGAAAGGTGTAAGCAGCCACTGTTTGAGGGGATATCCACTGTCCCCTGCAAGGATAGTGAAAGGGTTAAGACTTTGAAGTACAGTAAAATGTCTAGTAATCAAACGTAGCCTACCTAGAAGCCAGCCATCACGCACAGCACCAGCCTCGAATCTGCGCCCAACACTGCTGTGTCTTAAAATGAATGAGTCATGGGTTGACCCAGGCCACCGAGCTACTACGTTAGTGAGCAACATGTCTGCATCACAAATAATTTGGACATTGAAACCGTACATAGCTGCAAATTGAGCTTTCTTGTTTGCCTGTTCACCCGCCGTGTATGGAAACTTTATGCACTCATGGGACAAAGCTATTATGCCTTTTAAAATGTCTGGCATTATCCGGCTAAGGGTCGGCTGAGATATGCCTGACCTGTCAGCCAATTCCCTCTGAAAAGTGCCAGTCGCCAGGAATCCTAGTGTTGTTAGGACTTGAAGTGGGACTGGCACGGCATGGTTCCTCCGAGTGCTCCTCTGTAACGCGGGGGCCAAAAGACCGCAGAGATCCAACAGGACAGCTCGAGGAAGTCGGAACCGGCTCATGAGCCACTCGTCCTCATTTGCCAGCAAATCTTCTTGCTGTCTGAAGATGCGTTCACTCCGAATCCTTCCATTTGCCACATCTTCTAAGAGCGCAAGATCAGCCATTGTGCGTCATTACGCATTGTGATGGGGCATTTTATTTCCATCCATTTAATTGCATCTGACAAGCTACAGATGTTGGTTATAATCTACTTGGAAATGGGAATTAGTTCAGCGCAAATGTAATTTCTTGCAGCTTTCTGAATGGTTGAGACATAGGCTACGTCATACGTTATTTTATCAAAAATAAAACAAACTAAAGGCATATGCATGAATACCATGATTCCATAGCTGATGAAGACATTTTTAGTATGAAAACAACTTTCCCCAGAGGACAAATAATACAACTATTTATCTATCTGTCTATAAATCTATCTAGGCTATATATCTCCCTAATTATATATCTATCTGACTGACTATCTAGTTGCATCTATATCTGCTCCGCCAGACGGACACATTGGCGAGAATATCAGTTTTGTACATTATTGCGTTCTGTTTACCATCTTATTTATGAGGATGAATTGTATAACATGCCAATATTATTGCAGAACATATTTGACTTTTCTTTTTGGAAATATTAATTTGCATTTCTGTTTCAGATCGATCAAACGGGTGTTCGTGTAGGCTGTTGATTGTAAGACTTGCTTTGTGAAGTCTTCGTGTTATTTATGAGAGGCAGTATTGCCATTTATTTTACACAACGGTCTACAGTTTCACACACTTTCACGTGTTTCTTCCATCTGCCGACGGTGTCGCCATTTCTCATTTCACCCGTTTTTGTGCGTACGCCTGGGTCAGAGCTTGCGTGAAGGACCGCACATTTTCCCGTCAAGTTTGCTTTTTATAAATACCAATTATTGCGTAGAGAGCGGTGTACGCCTTCTTTTGTGCGTACGCAACGTTTATAAATGAGGCCCCAGATCTCAACCCAATAGAGCATCTTTGGGATGTGGTGGAACGGGAGCTTCGTGCCCTGGATGTGCATCCCACAAATCTCCATCAACTGCAAGATGCTATCCTATCAATATGGGCCAACATTTCTAAAGAATGCTTTCAGCACCTTGTTGAATCAATGCCACATAGAATTAAGGCAATTCAGAAGGCGAACGGGGGTCAAACACAGTATTAGTATGGTGTTCCTAATAATCCTTTAGGTGAGTGTATATATATATATATATATATATATATATATAGTTGAAAGTTAAACATTGCTCAACCTATTTTTTTGATGAGTTAAAGCAATGTCAAAACATATGTTGTCATAAGTTATTGATAGTTTTTCCTCAGCTAAAACTGTAAAAAATCTTTACAACCTATTGCACACAAAACTGACAAAGATTTCAAATTATGTTCAGATATTCAGTCATACTCAGGTCAGGTCCAGTCAATTGTGTGCTACATATCTGGGCAATTGCAAACTGTAAATTACAAATTAAATAGTGGTAAAATCACTTATAGTGATTTAACCACATTTCTGTAGTTTCTAATTTATTAGCAGGTTCTTTCGTATGATGTGATTTTTTGACACTCAGAAAGTCCCACATAGATAGTGGCTGTTCTCAGTTATTAAAGTGAAAGTAAAAGAATGCTTCCTATACAAAAAAAAAAAAGCTGCTTGTTAGTCCAGTTCTTGTTTATTTCACATATGATCTAAAGTTACATGTACATGTACAACTCACTCATTTCAATGTTTATTATGCACCACATTAGTGGAAACTTATATGTGAGAGTGTGTCTGCCAGTGTGAGAACATAAAACATACAGCATACAACAATATTATATGTTTATTTATGTATGAATGTTGCAGTCCTCAAACATTACCTTCACACTAGCATCAAAAGTGAATAAAAAACCATGGCATTTATTATACATGTTTATATATATATAGATAGATAGATAGATAGATAGATAGATAGATAGATAGATAGATAGATAGATAGATAGATAGATAGATAGATAGATAGATAGATAGATAGATAGATAGATAGATAGATAATTATGTTCCATGCCATTCATCAGGAACAAAGAAGAACGTATCAACAAACCAGTAAGTCACGTCACACCTCCATGACTTGTTTTTTTTTTCTTCCCTCCCACTCGGGCTCTTTTTTTCTATATGAAATGTGAAAATAGGTGGCCATATGTAAATCACACATGCCTAGTTTTGATCATTTCCTTGTTCAGAGAGCTGGCAGTATCTCTTCAGACTTGATACAGGTAAGAAGCACCTGCACTCATCTACTTTTCTCTACACAAACTGTTGGTTTACTTTCTCTCTTTCTATTTTCACCGTTCGTTTCCCTCTGGTGTCTTTTCAAACTCCAGTGTTGTCCGCAAGCCATACATTTTAACGTTCTCCTGAAAGAATTTAAATCAAAAATAAAATTTACCAAATTATTTTGTATCTAAGCTTTTTATCTCGTGCTTGACGTTTTTGAAAATTATTTGTGACGTTATTGCTTGTTTTTTATATCAACTCTATAACAACATTTATAACAACATAATATTCTACTAACATACTCTCTAACATTTACATGCTGGTTTAAGATATTAATAACATATCACTGCATAATATCATCATTTTATTAACCTATTGGATCAGTTTGCAGATATAGAATCACAACATATCAGTTATTGTGTTAAACTATAACACTTTCTAAGAATTTGTCATCATAGTTTTTTAAAAAAAAAATAGAATTCAGATAGCTACAACATTATCACTGACTAGTTCAGGATTTCTTTTTTTTAATAAGTAAATTGATAAATATCTACAGGTGATGAACTTTTTATATGAAAATATAAATTCAACCTCAAAATGTTATAATTTACTTGCCTTCATGAGGTTTCAGACATGTATGACTTTTCTTCTGTAGAGCACAAAGGAAGTTAGGAAGAATAACAGAATCTTTTTCCATACAGAAAGAGAATGGCTTTCATGTTCCACTAAAGAAGAAATTCACATGGGTTAGAAACGATAGGTGATGACAGAAATGTTACTTTTAAGGTGAACTATCTTTTAAAATGTCCCACTTCCCCACTATTTACATACAAACAAAAGCTCCGTCAATGTGGTCGGCATTTTTAGTTTAACAAAAGCTTGCACAACCGGATCGACAGCTTGAATGACTCACTTCAGTAAGCGTTTAAAAGAAATCACGTTTGCATTCTTTTCAAAAATATTGTATTACACTGATGGAAGGATTAGTGGAATGAGTCACTGATAACCAATGAGAAAGCATGGATGTTTTCCTGGCGCTTATCTTTTTAATTAAATTGTGAAATGAAATGCTGCCAATAATATCCAGATCTTTTGAACTTTCTTAACTTACAGTTTGGTTCCCTTTCAGTCGTCCACGTTCGACGTTACGTCTCCCGTTCCCTCATTCAGGGAATGAGGGTTACATTAGTATTTAGCCAACTGAAATATAAAGGCAGCTGTAGCCTATATTTTCATGTCTTTTAAGACTCATTTATACTATGTGAAATAAATAGAAAGCCGAATACTTAAACTCTTAAGCATTAAAATGACTAATTTTGACAATTAGGCATTAAGGTGTTACAAATGGTGAATTTCAGTAAAGCTGCTTTGAAACAATGTGTATTGTGAAAAGCACTATGATAAAAAAATTGACATTAATTAACGACCCCAAATTAGTACAATATTGTCTGGAGAACATTTAATTTTATGTATAGGCCCATTTTTCTTTTTGACACACTTTTAAAGTTAGATGTAAACATGATGCAAAAAAATCAGTTACATTTATTTATGTACCGGTATTTACAAATTATTATTTTTTAGAAAACAGATTTACACAGCAATATCAAATTAATAAATAAAACAAGTGTTTATTTAATTAATACCGTAAGTTAACAGAGATTTGACAGCCATAAGCTACAATAAATGTTTCAAAAAATTCTCTCAAATTTTTCATGGACCAATGTACTAGCAATAGCAATGTACTAACATTTCCATATATGAATGAAATCCACATATAATGACTTGCTGCTCTCAATAATTCCTCATTTCTTTTACAGCCTTTCTTCATCTGACAGACTTGTTCTTGTAAAACATCTGCAGCAATGGCAAATAATCTCCAGCTGGTGACAGTGTTGAGCCTGTGTGTGCTGGCTGTTGTGGTCTACGCTCAGAGTGAGTATCTAATCACAGTTTCTCTCTCATTGGAGATCATACTGAACTATTACTTTCTAGTCCTAATCACAATTATCAGCATCAGGTTTTTTCAGTGCTTTGCCTTGTCATTTAGTTATGATATCTCTTTTTCCTATGGATCTAACACATTTTAAATTTGCTTTCTCTTTCTGACATAATAGACAATGGCGACGCACCTCCTCCTAGCATTGGAAATGAGATCTGCACATTCTACACTCAGGGTGGGACCCTTCTTCTGGACGGGCCGAAGGTCTTTGAAATGATGCTGATCGAGTTTGGAAGGGCAATCCAGGTCTGTATACGTTTTCTCAAATCATAGATAAATCAGCAAACATGATTATATGATGTTTATGTAAATAGGGAGTGCTAAGGGGTTCATGGAAAATTCTCTCTCACTCTTTTGGTAGACCTTGACCCCAATGGTGACTCAGCAATGGATGGACGATGTAGATGAGGATCATGACAAACATCTCAACATGGCAGAGTGTGCCAGTCTCGTCCAGAGAGTCTCTGACTCCATTCAGAGGCCCCCTCCGCAGTAAACAAGACCTCAACTGATTGAAGTTGCTTATACATGTATGGAAGTATATGTAAAAATAATTTTAAAAAAAAGATCTCACTTATTTAGTATGTAGGCCAATAGCTTCATCTCATGTAGGATAATCTTTAATAAACACTGTGACATTACACTCTACATTTAAATAAAGCAATTTATTGTTTGAGGAATAACTTTAAAAATAGGAATTAATGTAGGCCTATCTTTGGAAAATTAAGAAATAAAATCTGGTCTTAAAAAACTGTTGTGATCTATGATGTTCAACTGGTACAGACATTTTGTACTTTTGTACACAGGTTTGGCAATTGATGAAACAAGTTGAAATGAAAACAGGCAAAATAATAAATGATCTTCTCCTTCTTAGAGAGATGTTTAGGCTACTAGTAAGTAAGTAGCCTAAGTGTATAATTAATTCACTTACCGGCCCAATGAAAAAAGAAGCAACTTGGGCATCACTGCTCGAGATTTTCTCTGTCATAAAATCTTTCCACTCTGTGTGCCGTAATGATGTTTTTGCTCGATTTTTTTGACAGTCTTTCTGACTTCTAGCTTCAGACCTATTCTGCTTCTTCGACTGTACCGGTACTCCGCTGCTAAAGCAATTAATGTCTAATTTTTGCTCTTCGCATCACCAATCAACACTACGCTAGTGTAGCCTATCTACAGAGGCTGGAGCCAATGAGTTGCGAGAATTCTCTCTCGAATTAAAGTTGCCAGACAACACCAGCGCCAGCATTTTTGATCATGCCCCCAAAATATTTTGCTGTATGAATATCCGACCATGCAATAAATCAAAAGAAAGAAAAAAGCCTCTGCTTAAAAAAAAAAATGTTTCCATCTTAATGCGTTTTTTAATCAACACTTGAATATGGGTAAGTTTCATTAAAAAAAGAAACATTTTGAGCAAAAAGCTGAAAATCACGTTTTTGTCAAGAACTACATCAAAATTGGATTTAGTAGCCTGCGATGATCAAAACATACCATATATAAGAGTAGATCAAGTCCATCAACACTCCCAAAGCTTGCACATTGGGCAGTTTTGATTTATATGCTGTTTGATGTTGATGCTCGCATTATGCATCTGCTTACTTAATCGGATCGCTCGTTTCTGCTTCTTCTTTGCCTGTGTTTTGACGATTTGATCTGGAGCATAGACTGTAAAAAAGATCTGGAGATACTGTTCTCTTTCAGAAGATGTGTAATAGCACCCCCTACCGTATAACAGTGGAAACACTGAAAGCAGGAAATTTCCGTCAATGGCGGGGAAAGAGTTAAAAGCGTGGAAATGTATTTATTTTCAGCCTGTTTCCTGGCTTTAGACATCACAGCTCACGGCAGTGGCTAATAAAGGACACGTTCAGCAACTGCCGTTAAAATGAATGCTAACAGATATTAAGTAGACATTCTTGGTCTGTCTCAGAAACCAAATGAAGCATTGGGAGAAACACCTCAAATGATCTGAAGTG
Organism: Siphateles boraxobius; assembly: GCF_051911475.1. NCBI lineage: Eukaryota > Metazoa > Chordata > Actinopteri > Cypriniformes > Leuciscidae > Siphateles > Siphateles boraxobius. The sequence goes on along the minus strand of NW_027508722.1, from coordinate 20,717,664 downwards.
AGGTTGGATGAGAAAGTTGAGTCGGTTTGAGAGTGAAATTCAGGCGATGGAGTGCTAAAGCTTGAAATAGCAGCTTGAATGCCTTGAGTCTGCATACTGTTGATCATAAATGCCAGCCTAAAGCAACTGCACATGAAACAGAGAGACAGAGAAGATGGTGAGACAGTTGGACAGGAGAAAAACAAGGTCACCATTACAGTCTGTGACCTTTGACCTAACCTGTTTTACTAGCAGACTTTCAGTGTAAGCTGAAATCTGTGACAGAGGTCAGCAGGTGCCCAGAGGGGTGTTGCCTGTCTGTGCCCGTGTCTTCTGTTCTCTGTCTCATGTTTATTAAGATTTGAAGAATGGAGTCTATCTATTAAAAACATGTTGATACAACTTGTGGTGCTTTTGGTGTCTTTGTTAACTCGTAGTCCTGGCGTAAAGACAGAAGCAGACAAATGCAAACAAGCACGAGGAGACAGATAATTAAGGCTGTTAGGAAAAAAGAGATGTGAATGAGATGAAAGTAAATAACAAACGCGATACAGGAGAAGGGCTGAAGGAAAAAAGGGGTGAGCAGCACATTCCTCTTCCTCTGTCTCTGCTTCCCTTGTTCAGGCTCTTCAAAACAACAGCTGGAGCTCTCACAGGTGTGTTTTACTTGCTGAAAGCTGAAACATATGAGCTGACTTTGCACACACGCGCACACACACACACACACACGCTGATGCAGCAAACGCACACTAGTGTTTTTCAATAGTTCAGCAAACAAAAGTTTAAAGTGCTTCTTCTGCACATTTATAACATTTATTTGTATCATCACTGAGATGTACAGACGACAAGACATATCTTAAGTCACTTCAAAATGTATGTTTTACAAAACTTCGGACAAAATTTTGCTAATACATGATGCTGGAACTATCTTCATTTCTCTGAGACTTTTTTTTGCAGATAACATATAATGAAATGTAATGTAACATAATTAAAAATAATGGCAAAATAATATCACTCAATAAAATGTAATGAAATGCAACTCTTTCAAAAGATTTCATCTGTTTTTGGTTTACACCATCATCTATTTATGAAAACATTGGTTAATTTAAACAGGCAGTATCAAATTCAGCCTTTATCACAAGCTCAGCAAGATCCCAGTTTTATATATAAAAAATGTTTTAATAAATGTAATTATATTGTCTGTATTACTGCCATGATTCCTCAAAAAAAATGTTTTGGGGATTTTAATCATTTAAATTTTTGACTTGATTCAAAATAAGATCTTTAAAATTAAAATGTAATATTTATATTATATCAATTGCTTTCCAAACACAAGAAAAATAAGATAGTTTGCATCTTTTTTTAGTTCTAGAGTCTCTGTTGTCCCCTTACTCAAGAATCAGACAGTCTCTAACAAAACAAAGACATTCATGAGCAGAATATATGATGCATTCTGACATGCATAAAAACAAAAACTAATTATTGATCAGCTGTTCATCTGAATAACTGAAAAAGTCACTGAGAAAATGCATAGTCAGCAACCTAGACAGGTTTAAGGTGGTGTGTGTGTATGTTTGTGTGTGTATCCTAGAGACAGTCTCTGCTGCAGGAAACAGTGGTATCCTGTTTTGCAGTAGACTCCCATTGTTGGGCTGATTAAACATATAATACACACTCCCACACGTACACACCACACCACAGCTACTGCGCTGTTAGTGATGAGAACAGAGCGAAGTGTCCGAGATCAATCAGATGTGATTCATAATAAACACATTTTGCCCAGATGCCTTCACAGAAGTGTCCAATCAAGAAACACTGGACACCACACAGCAACACAGCCACACACACAATGTGAGTGATGTCTAGTCTTTCTGTCTCCACATGGCCATCCATTACTCCTGACCGTCCAGCCCCAGTCTGTTTATTTGTCTGTCTATTGTGTAACAGAGACGGTTTACACTGTAAATACACTAAATCGTTTCCTAGTTTCAGTCTGAGGAGCTGGTTATGGTGTGGGCGCCATTTTTCATATAGGGAAATGACGATGGTCTCTGACAAATCATTGTAAATTCTATATTTATTTTCTTGCAAATTATGTACTTCTCCTTTATCTCCTTGAAATACGGAAATTGATTATTTTAACAGGTTTGCATATGAAAGTTGCTTTCTGTGTTCAACTCATATATGATTGTATCTTTATTTTAAAGTTTGATTAAATTATTGGTATAATTTAACAAATATGCCGATGGCATAATTATTAACAATTAATAATGGATTTACACACACACACACACACACACACACACACACACACACACACACACACACACACACACACACACACACACACACACACACACTCTCTCACTCTCACTCTCACTCTCACTCTCACCAGGACCCAGATATTACATTAAGCCTAATTTAGTTTCAGGATCATTACTCCAGTCTTCAGTGTCACTGTATCTTTCAGAAATTATCTAATGCTGATATGTTGCTAAAGAGAGGATGGTAAACACAGTTGTGCTGCTTAATATTTTTGTGGAAACTGTTTTTTTCCCACTGCATCCTTCTTTGACAGGGTTCCTGCACACTTTTTAAAGTCAAATTTAAGGCTTTTTAAGACCTGAAGAAATCAAAATTAATACCCTACATAGGGGTGCGCAATATTGACAAAAATATATCTCAAGATTTTTTTAAAAATTAATATTTAAATATGAAATGATTTCTAATTTTGACGTCTAAACTAAAACCGCCAGTAGGCGGCGGCAAGTCACTAGGCTTGTTCGACTTGAACCGGCGCTGCACAGACCGATCGGTTGATGATATCAAAGTACCGCGAGAGCGATTAGAGAGCAGATGGCTCCTTATGCTTTTGAATCGCTCTCGCGGTACTTTGATGTCATCAACCGATCGGTCTGTGCAGCGCCGGTTCAAGTCGAACAAGCCTACTGTCTTAAGTGAGTTGAGGGATTCATTCATTCAACCGATTCGTTCAAACGGCTGATTCATTCGGGAAAGAAGCAAGTGATTCGTTCAAAACGCGGATTTCAGTCAAGAAATCATCGCTGTCTGTTGCATTGAGACTCTGCTACGGTTTCATTTTGAAATTCTAGTCGGCGAAATAAAGGGAAATCAAACAATATTGACCACATTGTCTAAAAAGTAACTCCCATTCGGCCCCTGGTTCCATTACAATGGACATCACATGTCTGCCCCCTTTTTTTCTTTTTTTACTTCTGGAGCATTTCACCTATTTTAAAGCCTGCAGTCCATGAGATTGGACGTTTGTCATCCAATCAAATGGCAGTAAAGCTCTGCATGTAGTAATTATTTAAAAAAAATACTACATTGAAGAGAAGCATGGCAGCACTTCACTCCAAACTCTGAAGAAAGCAACATTTTCTATGGTTTTTAAATTTTTAATAAATTTTTGCCAGTATTTCATAGTTTGTATGTAAAATAGAAAGGTTGAATTTATTAATTAAAGTTAAAAATCGATTGTAGAATTGCACGTTTTAAATCAAGATTTTTTTCAAATGTGTCTGTCCATTAGAATGGACAGTGGGTTCAAAAGCCTGTTACTGAAATCATATGTCCAGTAATGTTGCTTGAAATTTCTTATATAAAAAAAAATCTATATCACAGTACCGATACATTTTTGAAACTTTTTCATATGCAGAATATACAGTTCATGAAGTGCTTGAACATATAGATGATGCAAATATCTCAGATGTTGACTTCATGTGGAGTGATGAGGAAGATGGAGATGAAAGAAAAATATCCGTATTTAAAACTTTATAAAGTAAAATAACTAGCTTCAAGCCAAACGAACATACGGATTTGACTTAAATCTAAAGCGCAACTTGAATATTAATATTTTTCATATTTTGTTTAATATTATTTTTTTTATGGATAGATGCACTTTTATGATGGATAGATGCACTTGTATGATGGATAGATGCACTTTTATGGACTTTCAAAACAGAAACAACCATTCACAGCCATTATAAAGCTTGGAAGAGCCAGGACATTTTTTAATATAACTCTGATTGTATTCGTCTGAAAGAAGAATGCCATATACACCTAGGATGGGTTGAGGGTGAGTAAATAATGGGCTAATTTAAATTTTTGGGTGAACTATCCCTTTAAAGGGATAGTTCACCCAAAAATTATATTTGTCATCACTTACTCACCCTCATGTTGTTCCAAACCTGTATGAGTTTCTGCCGAACACAAAATAAAATATTTTAAAGAATATCGGTAACAAGACAGTTGACAGTAGCCATTGACTTCCACAGTATTTTTTCCTACTATATATTTTCCTAATAACTACATTTTATAATATAATATTATCATTATTAGTAATTATTTTGAAAATTACAATAATATTTAGCAGTAATGTATCAATATAGATATTACAGTATAATGCTGTATAATTAATTTAAGCAGAAGCAGACCAAATTACGAAATACAGTAAAAAACTATTTTGTAGTTTACAGTACTGATCTTGTGTACTGTAAAGTGAATTACACTATAGTTACTGGAAATCGAAATACAGTAACTTGCTGGCAACCGTGCTGTTAGTAATGTACTGTTAAAATAAAATAAAACCATTAACAGAGAAATTGTTTCAAAGATGCACAGAGGAAATGACTCTAACATGAATGCATTGATTGATTCCTATGTTTATTTTGTTATGAATAAACAAATGTGCGATCTATAAAGCAAAAACTTTGCAATTAAAGTTGAAATGTTATAATGTTCAAGTTTTTGATCTAAAAAAAAGAAAGATGCACACAGAAAATGACTCTAATATGACCAAATTGATTGTTTCGAAGATATTTAGTTTGTTACAAACAATGTGCAATCTGTAAAACAAAAACCTCAAAATTAAAGTTTAAATGGTATACTGCTGAAAAGTTTTTGATCTTGAGAAAAAGCTTAAAGTATAGACCAACAATTTTTATGTTTATTAATTTATTTCATGTTGGTACATTTTTGGGAACTACACCTGTTTTGACCTTACCTCCATTGGAATGGACAAAAAAAAGTTAAATGAAAGACAATATATATATATATTTTTTTTTTTCATTTGGTCTCATTTATAGAAGCCTCATGAGCTTGAAAAATGTACTTTCATATTTTTCAGAAACTTGAAACATAATTCAGATCTGAAGGGGTTAACTTATTGTTAATTTAACTGTTGTATAACATAAATATCACAGTTGCAATTGTGCACGGGAAAACGGCACTCTTGCTGATGTGATATTCTAATATAAGAACATAATATGATATAAATATAAGACAAAAACTAATTTGGAGACATCTATGAACTGCACACAGCAGTGAAAGGACGATAAACAAATGCGATGTCAGCTCACAGTGACTCGTACATCGTTAAAACAATGATTACAGTATCATAATAGACAATACACATCGCACACCACTACGCACATAAAGAATGAACTTACAATTGAACTGACATTAACCAACTTTCTTCTTCTCTCCTCTCTCGGGTGCAGGAGATAGACGTTATTCTGCCGTGATTGCCGCGAATGTGATTCGAATTGTCACGTGAACAAGCAAATCCACAAAGATAGAATAATAAAACAATAACACGCTAATTAGATAGTTTCAATTTGGAAAGCATTTAGATATGTCTAAGGCCCCGTCCACACTACTGCGTTTTCGTTTAAAAACGGAGAATTAAAACGAAAACGATCTCCGTCCACACCAGCGTTTTAGCTGCGTATTAGAATTGATCTCCGTCCACATTAAAACGACTGAAAACTCGGATCACGTGACCATTCTCCAACACTGTGCATGCGCGTGCCGGTGTAAACAGGAAACGGATGGACTATTCCTCAGATTTGATGAGGAAGCAAGTAACGTTAGCTACCTCTGCAAAGATTAGAAAATGTCGAAGACCAGAGATTTCTTTTCATGGACCGCCGCTGCACACGGGAATTGTCATAGATCGCTCGAATAATAGTTTGCCTCCGGCGCATGTAGGCAGTTATAGCATTGTAAAATGCAGAATTTGCTTGCACAACAGCTGCTAACAAAGACATCAAAGTCAGTAACGCTTGTAATTCGTTATCCATGTTGCACTCACTAACATCAGATACGTAGTCCAGGATGTTTTTGTTTGTTTTTTTCCGGTGACGGGACATGTGATGGGTGGCTGACGAATCAGGGAAGGATACGTCATGGGTGATGACACCCAATCATAGAGCCGAGCGTGACCTTCTACGTCATCGTTTCTAAACTCCTCCGTTTTGTCCCGTCTACACTAAAACGCCCTCCGGAGATTCAAAGCGAAAAACGGAGCTGCAGCGTTTCTAAACTTCTCCGTTTTGGGTCTTCGTTTTTCCCGTTTTAGTGTGGACGGGAGGTGCAAACGTAGCAAAAGGTCTCCGTTTTTAAACGAAAACGCAGTAGTGTGGATGGGGCCTAAGTCAAAATGTCATCTAAAATTAAGACCTTTCATAAGTAAAAATAAGACTTTCTATGGCCTTATATTTTAAACATCTAATTTAAGACTTTTTAAGGATCCGCGGGAACCCTGTTTGATGAATATGAAGTTCAAAAGGACAGCATTTATTAGAAATTTGTACAAATATTTATTAACTTAATAAATGTATTTACTGTCTTTTTAAATCAATTTAAATTACCTTTGCTAAATATAAGAGTATTAATTTATTTTTTCCTTACTTACCCCTAACTTTTGAATGGCAGTGTATCATGATTTTTGATGGTCATGGTCACTTCGTATTGCGCAGCTATACGTAGTGGGGACGCCATGCAAACCGCCGCACTGGGTAACTGGCTGCATTGCAACCGGCCAAAAGCGGGGGGGGGTTATTTTTTATGTGCATTTAACTGGCAACAGCGGGTTTATGCATGAATACAACCGGGTTGTACAGCGGGTTTATATATATATGTGAATGTGATTGTGCACAGTAATACATGACAAGACCGGCCACCGACGGGTCTTAATCATACCGAAAACACCTTCGGCTGCAGGGAAGGCACTTCCATATTATAGAAATTCATAAATGTGGACGACGAGGACCAGCCGGCCACCTCACAAATATCACTAATGTGAATGCCAGATGACCAAGCCCATGACGAGGCCATACCTCTGGTCGAATGGGCTTTGATGCCGATAGGGCAAACTTGACCCGCTGCGGTATAAGCCATAGAAATAGCATCCACTATCCATCTAGACAGTCTTTGCTTAGTGACTGGATCCCCCTTGGATCTACCACCAAAGCAGACAAAAAGCTGTTCTGATTGTCTAAAAGAAGCAGAACGCTCCAGATAGATTCTCAGCGCTCTGACAGGGCAGAGAAGATTAACCTCTCCATCCTCTGCAGAAGGAGGGAGGGCTAATAACGTCACCACCTGTGCTCTGAACGGTGTTGAGAGCACTTTAGGAACGTAACCATGTCTGGGCTTGAGGATGACTCTGGAGTCATCTGGACCCAACTCCAAACATGCAGGGCTCACAGAGAGCGCCTGCAGATCTCCCACTCGCTTGATAGATGCCAACGCCATAAGGAGAGCGGTCTTCAGCGAGAGAGGTTTTAGATCAACCGATTGGAGCGGTTCAAAAGGCGGACCTTTCAGAGCCCTCAGGCCCATGGAGAGGTCCCAAGACGGCACAGACGGAGGTCTGGAGGGGTTCATTCTCCTAGCACCTTTAAGGAATCTCACGACCAGGTCGTTTCTTCCCAGTGACTGGCCAGCCACCAGAATATGATGTGCTGCTATGGCTGCCACATACACTTTGAGCATGGACGGGGAGCGACCCGCATCCAGCAGCTCCTGCAAGAATGAGAGAACCACAGATATCTCACATGACTCCGGGTCAGCCTGATTTTTCGAGCACCAGCTGGAAAAACCCGACCATTTCAAAGCATGAAGGTGCCGAGTCGACGGGGCCCTGGCTTTAGATATGGTGCTTAAGACCTTCTCAGGAAGGTCCTTGGGTACCCGTTGAGGGGCCAAACATGGAGGGCCCATAAATCGGGTCTCGGATGCCACAATGTCCCGTTCGCCTGTGTGAGGAGGTCTTTCCTCAGAGGAACAGGCCATGGGATTGTGTCCGATAACTGAACCAGTTCTGGGAACCACGGTCTGGTTTTCCAGAGAGGGACCACCAGAAGGAGTGTGCACCCGCTCTCTCTGACCCGTTTGATGACTTGTGGAATCATTGAAACGGGGGGAAAGGCATAAAGGGGACGGTTGGGCCAGACATGGGCCAGCGCGTCCCTGTCCTTCGAGAAGAACAGTTTGCAGTGGGTGTTGATTCTCGAGGCGAAAAGGTCTATTTCTGCCTCTCCAAACACCTTCCATATCAGACTGACCGTCTGTGGGTTCAGGGACCACTCGCCGAGGGGAGTGTTGCCCCGTGAGAGCATATCCGCGCCCAAATTCTGGACGCCTGGGATATGCGCTGCTCTCAGAGAGCTCAGGTTGGTTTGTGCCCATAATAGTAGGTCTCTCGCCATCGCATACAGGTTTCCTGACCTTATGCCCCCCTGGCGATTTATGTAGGCCACCACTGACATATTGTCTGTGCGGACTAAAACATGGTGACCTCTGAGGTTCGACAGAAATGCCTTCAGGGCCAACCCAACTGCTTTCATCTCCAGACTGTTGATATGTAAGCTCTGCTCCGTGCTCGACCAGAGGCCGGATGCAGGCATGCCCTCGTGCAGCGCTCCCCAACCCAGGTTGGACTCATCTGTAAGAACCACTTTCCTCCTGGAAATTGTTCCCATTGTCACCCCCTTGTGGTACCAGTTCTGAGCCCGCCAGGGAATCAGGGTTCTTAAACAACCGTGATTCACTATAACGCGCAAGTTGCCTGACTGTCATGCGTGTGTTGGCACACAGCGTTTCAGCCAATGCTGCAGCGGGCGCATGCGCAGTAATCCCAAGCGGAGTACTGGCGATGCTGCTGCCATAAGACCAAGCAGTTTCTGAAATTTCTTCAGTGGCGCGCGCTCTGAAAGTGCCCACAAGCGCTCGCACTGAGAGTGAGAGCTCTGGTGTGAGTCGCGCTGTCATAGCTCTCGAGTCTAAAACTGTGCCCAGAAAGATGACGCTCTGGCTGGGGGTTAGTTTGCTTTTTGAAACATTGATTGTGAAACCCAGGCATTTTAGATGGCCCAGAATGAAATCCCTGTTAGCTAATAGCTCGATTCTCGACTGTGCCAGCACCAGCCAGTCGTCGAGATAATTTAACACGCGCACTCCCTGATGTCTCAGAGGAGAAAGCGCTGCCTCCACACACTTCGTGAATGTGCGGGGTGCCAAAGATAGACCGAACGGCAGAACGGTGTATTGATAAGCCTGGCCCTCGAAGGTGAATCTCAAGAATGGCCTGTGACAAGGATTTATTTGAATGTGAAAGTAAGCATCTTTCAGATCCATTGTGACAAACCAATCCCCCGGGCGCACTTGCGCGAGGATATGTTTGATAGTTAACATTTTGAACGGCCGCCTCATGAGAGCTTTGTTCAAATGTCTCAGATCTAGAATGGGTCTGAGACCGCCGTCTTTTTTCGGAATCAGAAAATAGCGGCTGTAAAAACCCATATGTTTTAGTTCGGGGGGGACTAACTCTATCGCCCCTTTTGCTAAAAGATTCTGTACTTCGGTGCGAAGCACGTGACCCACGTTGCTTCTCACCGAGGTCTCGAGAACCGCCTGAAATTTTGCGGGTCTGCGAGCGAATTGGAGCGAGTAACCTCGTTTTATAGTGTTTATGACCCAACTCGACACACCGGGGATAGCGTGCCAGGCTAGAACCCGTGTGGCTAGGGCTTGTCACACAGATTGGGGCTGGTCGCCTAACGCAGGGGGACCTGATACCCTTATATTGTGATTTTTGCACACATTGAGTATTGGATTGACTATACCAGCATTTGCATGTGGGGGAGTCAGTGTTACAACAAGGGAGGGGCCGCCTAGTGAAGGGGGACCTGATACCCTTATATTGTGATTTGTGCACATATTGAGTATTGGACTGACTGTACAAGCATTTGCGTGTTGGGAAGTCAGTATTACAACCGGGGAGGGGCCGCCTGATGAAGGGGTACCGTGAACCCATGTGTTGTGATTGTGAAACATGCTCTTTTTGTGCTTTATTTGGGTCGCCGTGAAAACGGCGTTTGTTTGCAAGAACGCTTACTGTTGCGGGCCTGTTTGTAGTAATAAAATCCCCAGCCGCCTGAACTGAACAGGGGGCTGTGGGAAGTTTTCTTGGCTTCTTCGAGGGTGGTCCGGCGAGTGCGGGACCCGTGCCCTCTCTCTTTCCCCTGCATGCTAGGACGACTTCGGTGGTGCTGAGTGGGGTGCGGCGGTTGGTCTCGAGCCTTGGCGTTGGGGAAACGGGAAGCGCTTGTTTGCTCTGGGCTGGCGCTGGGCATCAGCCGCAAGGCGGGGCTGAGAGGCCTGTTTCGCAGGCTTTGTCGGCCGAGGCGTTGACAGGGCTCGCTTATGAGCACTGGACGCCGAGCTAGAGCGCTTAGGCAAGAAGTGACGCATGGCCTGGGACACTTTCTGTGCCTCGGTGTATCTCTCCGAGAACCCCTTCACTGCCGGGCCGAAGAGGCCGGTGCTGGATACTGGGGCGTCGAGGAACCTCGTTCTCTCCGTGTCCTTAATGTCAGTGAGGGTAAGCCAGAGGTGGCGCTCGAGCACGACCAAACTCGCCATATTCCTCCCGATAGCCTCTCTGTGGCCTTGGTAGCTCTCAAGGCCAAGTCCGAGACGCTACGAGGGACCAGAAAGGCCTCAGGGTCCAGGCCAACCTCGTCCATAGACCGGAGGAGTTTGGCCTGGTAAACCTGCAGCACGGACATCGTGTGCAGGGCCGATGCAGTCTGACCGGAGGCGGAATACGCGCATCCAGCGAGGGCTGAAGTGCTACGGCACGGCTTGTTAGGATGAACAGCTCTAGTTCGCCAGCTAGCAGCTGTGTTCGGGCAGAGATGAGCGCCCAAAGCCTCTTCGAGGGGCGGCAACGGCTCATAGCCTTTTTCCGCTGCTCCGGCCACGGAGGAGAGCGGCGCGGACACTGCGGGGCCTCGTGTAGAGTAAGGAGTGCGCCAGGCTTTGGTGTGCTCCTCGTGTACCTCTGGAAAAAAATGGCGCTGGCTTGTGACGAGGGGCCTGTTGATGACCCGGTAGAAACCAGCCATCCAGCCGACTTCGAGGGGGTTCAGCGGGCGTGGCCCACTCGAGCTTGAGGTCCGCTACGGCCTGCGTCAGGATCCAAAGCATTTCCGCATCGGAATTAGTCCTGGTAGCAGAGGCGCTGGGCGTCGGCTGGGAAGCCATGACGGGGTCGAAAGAGCCCGGCCATTCTTCCTCAGACGCGGCGATAGACAGGCTGTCGTCGTGCTCGCTGGGCCCGCCGAAGGAGACAAGGCCCTTGGGGGGGGGGGGGGGGGGGGCGCTGATCTCCCTCGAACAGGACCGGAGATGAAGGAGCTGGAGAGAGTGAGGCACGCGGGGACGTGGCCGGCGTGCGTTCACTAACATCCATGCTTTCCGGTAGCCGTTGGCTGCGGCGCTTCTTCTTCTTCGGCTGAAGGGGGTCGGAGAGGGAAGCGTGGATGAGGCGGCGGCGCCATCACGGGAGAGGGCTAGCCGAGTTCACTGCACGGAGATGGGCATGCTCTCGCAGGCCGCACATCCGCCGGCCGACAGAGCATTCTCCGTGTGGTGAAGTCCCAGGCAAGGAATGCAGTCCGCGTGTTCGTCCGCCTCGTGCAGCTTGCATCCGCACGTGGCGCAGGTCTTGACACGAGGCATTTGAAACAACGCTCGTACAGATAAAACACACAGAAATGCAAAGAATAATGAAAAGGATATTCGCCGGATAGCCACAGGAGAGACGGCGTCAGGAGAAACACGGCTGAATGTGTCGTCTGCTGAACTGTAGCTCGCTCAGGCTGAAGGCTTGTTCGACGGCGAAGGCTCAATAAATGGTCAGAGACGTGAAGTTTGTCGCTGAAAGAGTAAAATCTGCTATAATGGCGAATTCGGGGACCATTATAGACTGAGGTCACGCCCCCTCGGCGGTCTCTGACGTGTATGACGCAGGGTGATCTCATTGGTCGCACGTCAGAGGCGCCCGCGCCATTGGATGTGCAGTTGCCGCAGCGCAGCCTATGAGCGAGCCAGACGCTCATGTTCTAGCTGTGCAGCTGCAAATGCGCTTTACATAAAGGCTTCAGTAAATCGAGGAAAAGGAGTTTCCCCACTGCGTATAGCTACGCAATACGAAGTGACCGTTCGAAAGGGATCCACTTATCTTCTTACATGTTAACATTTACTCAAAAAGCAGTCAGTATCTGGTGTGACCACCATTTGCCTCAAGCAGTGCAACACATCTCGTTCGCATAGAGTAGAGCCCTGTACAGACGAAACAGAGACTCATCCGTGAAGAGAACACCTCTCCAAAATGCCAGACGCAGACGCCATTGAATGTGAGCATTTACCCATTCAAGTCGGTTAAGACGACGAACTGCAGTCAGGTCGAGACCCCGATGAGGATGACGAGAATGCAGAGCTTCCCTGAAACAGTTTCTTGGAGTTTGAGCAGAAATTATTTGGTTATGCAAACCGATTGTTGCAGCTGGTCTCAGACGATCTTGGGGGTGAAGATGCTGGATGAGGAGGTCCTGGGCTGCTGTGGTTACACGTGGTCTGCTGTTGTGAGGCCGGTTGGATGTACTGCCAAATTCTCTGAAACACATTTGGAGACGGCTTATGGTAGAAAAATGAACATTCAATTCACGGGCAACAGCTCCGGTGGATATTCCTGCAGTCAGCATGCCAATTGCACACTCCCTCAAAACACCTGTGCCATTATGCTGTGTGAGCCTGCACACAGCATAATGCATGATACTGTGGCCAGCCTAAGGCACACCTGTGCAATAATCATGCTGTCCAATAAGCATCCTGATATGCCACACCTGAGGTGGATGGATTATCTCGGCAAAGGAGAAATGCTCACTAACACAGATTTAGACAGATTTGTAAACAATATTTGAGAGAAATAGGCCTTTTGTGTACATAGAAAAAGTCTTAGATCTTTGAGTTCAGCTCATGAAAAATTTGGGGCAAAAACAAAAGCATTTATAATTTTGTTCAGTGTATATTGAGAGATGATAGACAAGATGTTATAGAGTAATAATGTAATGAAAACCCAATTTTTACAAAAAACAACAACTGACATTCAACCTATTTTTAGACCTTACTGAAAACGTACCAGCGCGGGTTTTCCCAGATCGCATCAGATTTAGACAAACATGGCTGAAGACTAAAAAGTGCTTTTGTCTTCATGCATGAAACTGCCATAGTCATCATTGTTTCTCTCACAAAAGAGGTTTTGCCAATCACTAATTCTTTCAAAAACACTCCTGATGAACAATTACCAGCCACAATAATTTTCCCCTTTCATGTCTTTCTCTGAGAGGCAGGCAGGAAAAGCATGTAAAGACTTCATAGGCACTGAGAAACAGCAAACGCATGGTTCCCACTCGGTCATGTTAACCAAGGCAAACTGCAAACAACACACACAAAAACACACTACAAAACCAAACACCTAATAGCGGGAGATAAAAGTGCTGTTATTTCCCACAGAAATTAAAATGTCTGTCAGTACGTGTTACGCTTTGGCTTTTCAACGTATTTTAGTTTTCATTGCTCACAATCAGTGCTGATCCTCTTTGAGACCAGAACAAAATCCTCTCACATTCCCCTGCTAAGCTCTCATAACTTCTTCTCTCAGTCTCAGCCAAACATTGAAGGCTATGTTATATAAAAATTTATTTGAGCCATTTTTTACCCCAGAAAGAACATCCCCCTAAATCCCCTCTGATATAATATACACTGGTGCATAGGATATAAAATACAAAGAAATAAAGACATTTAAGCTTACTGAAAAACACAGAACATAATCATACAACACAGAAGCCATAAACAATACAACAATAAAACAAAGTTTAAATGTTTTAAATCAACATAATGACCATTTTTATTCACAAAGCCAAGTACTGGAGACTTGAAAAGACTTCTGTGAATAAAGTACCGAATGATGCACAGTAAGACCCAGAGCTATAGCCTGTTACAGATCAAACCTGCTTAGCATATGCAAAACAACATTAACAGCCAACGACTGCTTAAGAATTTCATCTCACCATCTTATGGGTTATGAATATGTAATTTAGTGAATTTGACAATTATTCTTCCTCATATCCTGCCTGACACCGCAACTCACATGATTTAAGCCATCAGATTTTGTGTGACTTTGGTGTTCTCTGAGGGAGGAGAATGTGTTAAAGTTATTGTTTATTTAAATACTTATTTTCATCGGCTTATTGTAAAGTATATGGTGTTCTGAGAGTGAGAAAGATTAGGGAAAAAGAGCTTTCAACTACAAAACAAGAACTGTGAACAGATGTGTGCAAGATTTCTTATTTTGTAGTCTCAGAGACAGATATTCTTAATCCAACGTCATTCAGTCACACAAATTTTCTGTTTCTACACAAAGTTTCATTTGGAGTTGCACGCAATTAAATAGCTGCCAAACTGCCATTTGGATACAATTAAGAATGATATTAAAATAAGGTAGTCTTATGATTAATAAGCGATTCTGTAAACACTACATGTATTACTTAAGTAACAGTGTGACACTTTCCTAAAGGCCACTCGGAAATGTATTTAGCCAACCCAAATAAAAAAAGACACCTGCTTAATATTAACACATCGTTTCAAAAGAAAGGGCTGTAACAGGAAATGTTTCAGCTCTTGGTTTGGGGTGTGTCATGTTTGCAGATTTCAACACTTATTAACTAAGGAATACCTGCCAAACAAACTCAGAGAATCCTCATCCCAATAAGGATCAACCAAGAGAAAAAGAGAAGATTTTCACTCAGTTAATTAAAAAATGTACCAGAAATTAATGTACTGTCTGTCATTATTTACTCATTCTCATGTTGTTCCAAACCTGTATGACTTTCTTTTCTTTCAAAGTCTGAGGACTCTTCCAGACAGCACAAAGAAATTCTGAGGTGATTCTTTTCCATTCAACTACAAAGAATATGTACAGGAACTTTCAAGCCATAAAAGTATCATAAAATAGATCTAAAAGACATAAGAGAGTCTGATAATCTTCCCCTCCAGTGAGCTCAAGAACCAGATCCATCATATATGAGAATGACTCATTCAGACGAATCATTAGATTCATTAAAAGATCACTCAAAAGAACAATCTGTTCAAGAAACAGGTCCCAAAAAGAGCTAAGATCAATATTTTTAGGTAACAATGTCTTAAAATGTCACACAACACCTGGACCATAAGTGTGTGATATGAACGTAGTGTGTGATATGATGACTAATACAGTATGATCCTCAGATTGTACTTTTTAAAAACTAAAAGCTCCAGTCCCAATTCTTTGAAATTGCATGGGAAAAACATTGTCCTCTTTTGTGAGCAGAAATAAAGTCATACAGGATTGGAATAATAGGTACAATCAGATTTTTGTTTTGGAGTGGGGAGTAACATTCCTTTAATTAAAGAGATATTTCACTTTATATTTCATTTAAAAAAAAAAAGAAAGTTCTCATCATTCAAGTCATCATTTACTTACCCTCATGTTGTTCCAAGCCTGTATTACTTTATTTCGTCTGTGGAACACAAAAGAATATAGTCTGAAGAATGTTGGTAGCCAGGCAGTTTTGGTTACCATTGACTTCCAATGTCTATATCTTCTTTTTATGTTCCACTGATGAAAGAAAGATTTGGAACGACATGAGAGTAAATGGTAAAAGCAATATCATTTTGGGGCAAACTATCCCTTTAACTATATACAAAGACAAAGTGAAAATAGTCTGACTTCACTGAATATACAGTGGCAGTTTCAATAGATGTTTGAGTTCAGAAGGTATCATGATAGTTTTTTGCCAAAAAAAACCAAGAAGCTCTTCTGGCTTGGGTAACAGAAAGTGGCCAAGGCACTTCAATGGAAATCCCCTCTCAGATTTGGATGAGTTTATAGGAGGGCTTGTTTGGAATGACAGCTCCGAACCACCAGAAAAGGAAGAAGCGGATGAGGCTAGTAAAGATGCCAGGGGTGTTGGGTACCTGAAAAACAAACAAAAACAATATGACACTTTTTCCTTTACCTCAAACCACTGTCTCAGGACAGTCTCTTCATCGTCTTACCATGATATAATAGTCTTGGAGCTGAAGGCCATACAGCGTCCATGATGTCGATGTGAAGAACGTAGCGACAGTCAGGGAAAAAGACAAGCGCTCCACAGACCTCGTTCGCACAATATCCAACTAGTGGAAATAAGGAACACAAATGTTTTTTTGTTGTTTTTTTTGATAGAGGGGAAAGATGCTTTTGCTACTTATCGATAGAAAGTACAGAGAAAAGAAACATGATGCAGGCAGGACTCAAACTGGTGTCTACCACTTCAGCACCAAGGATCAGTAAATCTGGAGAAGATGTGCTCACCACTGCGTCACAGCTCCAACTAAAACTTCTTATTTACACTCATGCATGGTCTCTCCTATAACAAGCTGCTATTGCCACTCGCAGACAGGAGGGAATGATGGAGGAAAAAACAGGAAGCAACAAAAGGAGGTACAAGAATGACAGGAAATACACCACAGGGCACAGGACATATAGACAGAGCTGGACTGATAAATATGGAAGAGGGAAAGATCCAAAACAGGAAGATGCGAGAGGGCACAGAAAAGAACGATGGATGGAGTGATGAACAAAAGATGGAATGCTGGAATGTTACTACAGGACTTCACACCATTTTACTGAAAAAACAAAACAAGATAAGGACAAATGTACAATTATTGTAGAGTTGATGTATGCTTTATGCAATATGAAATGGTGTCACAGATAACAAATGTATGCAAAAACGTTTTAACTTTTAACAGGGACGTGCACAGGGGGGTTGCTCAGGTTGCCCGGGCAACTGCCCATATGCCCTTCTCGACTCAAGTTGCCCTTCCGAGGAAAAAAAAAAATCGTACAATGGCTGCAGAATTTCACATAGGCCTAGATTAATTTTTTATTTTTATTTTTTGAAATCGCAAAGCCTCATTCACTTCCATTCGTGCACCGAACTTGAAAGTCAGTAAGGGAAGGGCAAACTGTTTACGTGGCTGCAGCGCTGCACGCGACCGGTGCGTAAGACCCCACAAATTACTTAAGGCCCCGCCTCCATCTCGTGTCATAGCGTGTCAGTTAATGTGAACAACATCCATGACAAAATGAAGCGAAACTATCCTTCTGGTCACGAAAAGAGGAAGAAGAAAAAACCCATGAGAGTGAATTGCGGGAACAACAATCAGGTAAACTTGTGTTCTCTCCTCTCTAAGTTTGATGTCAGCAAAGTTTGATGTTTTTCGGTCTTGCTAACCTAGCTGGGCAGGCAGTGCATCTCTTGCATCACTTTGTGCCTGACAAAAGTGAGAGTAAAATAAAAAAATGTATTACGTTTGTTTTTGATAAACGACAAAGTGCAACGGTGTTTGTTTACTGCAGCTCGGAAAACATAACCGCGTCGCGTGTGTTATCGTGCGTTCATATGCGCGTGCACGAAATGAAACTCGCCTTTTTCAAGCAGAAATATGTGGAGACCAGACATACTGTACAATACATGCACGTGAATGATGGCACTCCCAATCAAAGTCACATTTATAAAACAAGAAACTGATTATCTAGTCTCAGTAGGGTTGGGCGGTATTTCGGTAATATCGTATACCGCGGGGTCTTAAAATAGCAACGGTATCAGTTTCAATACCGTCATTACCGGCACTTATATATAATATATAAATATAATTTATTCAATGCCTAGAAATGCTTATGTAGTTGTCATCAAGTGACAGTGTGGAGGAGAAAGAGAGAGAGAGAGAGAGAAGGGAGAGGCGGTAAATACTGACGAGGCAATATGTAAATGTTGCAATAAAAAAGGTGACCGCGAGAGATGGAAACACCTCTAACCTAATGTCTCATCTCCGAAACAACCACCCACTCACTGCTGCGAAGATGCATTTTGCCCCGAGTTCATTAAATAAGCGCATTAGTTTATATTTGTTAAAATATTATAATGTAATTTTTTTTTTACGTTGATAATGAAAACTGAACAGCACGAGTAAGATGGGATGCATCGGGAGTCAGACATTGACCACTTAATTAAGTTTCATTTTGTAAAAGGCCTTTCTTTAAAGTGAATTTCGTTTTGTATAAATTGTATCTTAATTTTAATAATTTTTTTATCAACCAATAATAAATAAGAATCAAATATAGCAGACAACATAATCATGACATGATCGTGGGCTGGCGCGCCGCGGTCACTTGCATTGAAATCTCATCATAAATTAACAGAAACTCAGTGTATGTCTCACAGACATGACAGATATCTAAATAAAGCTTGAAATGTCATTAAACGAAACAATTCAAAATGAAACGAAATAGGCCACTCGCTGATTATGTAATCCATGATGTGCATTTCTCTCTATCGTTCACTATGGAGATGGCGATTTGTCAATTTCTTTAAACGAAACAATTCAAAAGGAAAAGAAATATAGGCAGCATACTCTCTGATTAATCCATGATGTGCATTTCTCTCTATAGGCGCGTTCACTACGGAGATATCAATCGACAATTTCTTTAAACGAAACAATTCAAAACGAAAAGAAAAAAGCTAGTCTATACCTTCTGATTATGTAATCCATGATTTGCATTTCTCTATATGCGCGTTCACTAGGAGATGTTGATCGTCAACTTAATCTTTGCAGCACTGACAGAAAAGTTGTATTAATAAAAATCAATGGACGCGTGTCACCGGATTTACAAATGCACTTCTTGCTTGTTGCTTGTTAATTCAATTTAAAGTAATTAATAAAATGAATACAATTGTCATAATTAAAATAATTAAATATTATTAATTGTCCCATTTTTGCTCATTTATAAATAGCATTTATATCTACCACCCCCTCAGCACATGGGTTAAAAAATTATTTGGCGCCAAAATATTATAACGGCCCACGTATTAAAAATAGTCTAGTCTAAATAGGCCTACGAGCCGTAGGCATTATTACATTTAATGCCGTCAGCCGGGATCAGACACAACGTGCACGGGTTGGCCTTGATTTTTTTTTTTTTTTTTGCCCGATCTGGTATTCAGTTTCTGAACGGTGTAGGCACAAGCCAACAGTTTGGTGACGCTGTCTGAGCCTTATGTCATAATTTTTAATTAGTCACGGTAATACCGTATACCCCGGTACAATAGGGAGGAGGTTTGAAGGTATCAAAATTTGGATACCGCCCAAACCTAAGTCTCAGTGTAGTTAAAAACTCTAAACAACTGCACTAATTATGCAAGATAGAAAGCAATGTATTGACAATTTGACTATTGATTTATAGGCTATATTGAATTTAAAATGTTGATTAGCTGGACATACTGGTCAATATGGATGCACATCCCTCAGTAAATAATAACCATAAATCAAGAATTGCTTCAACATGCATAATAATAAATAAATAAAAATCATACTGATGCCGAAAATACCCAGGCTGTAGAGAGAACCAAAGTTAATCCCAAAAGCCAAAGCTCAGGGTTAGAATTTATTATTTTCTTCTTATTTATGTTTACGTTAATATTCACTTGTTATGTTAACATTCTATAGAAAATACTCTATTCAATAAATATTGTTTGTTTGAACCTCATTCTGTTCTATATTGTTGTACTTATTCTTTGACTGTTTTGTTTAAAGGAGGGAGGGTTGTATTGGGAGCACTGAAGTGTCAGGTGTGATTGTGTGGCAATGGCAAATGGTTTACATAGCTCACGGCGTCACAGGTCAGGTAGAGGGCCCCTTTTGCTTAGGGCCCCAGGGGGAGTTCAGGATCGGCCCTGGTTTTAGCAGTCGATTCTGTTGCCTACCGGAATTCCTGTTCCCTTTACGCAATCATACTACAAATCATGCGTAGTTGCCAGTAGCCTACCATCAGAACTGAATACGAGCAAGAAGCACAACTGAATGTAGGGGAAGCCCTTTTTTCAGGTCAGAGCAACTGCCCCTCATAATTCCTGTGCACGTCCCTGACTTTTAATATGTAATATGTTTTTACATGGTTAACATGTTGATGCATGCAATTAAATAAGTGTAAATGTTTTATTATTCACCATTATCACAATGCTGTATGAATTGTGGGATGGTGGGGGACTATGTGCATATATACTGTGAATGTCCCAAAGTACAAGTGTATTGGCAGGGGATTAAAAAGGAAATTAGAAAAGTTTTAGGAAGAGATAGATCAATGCACCCACATTTTTTTTTTGCTTGATGCTTTCCCCTTGGATCAGTTTGGTAAATACCACTTATTTGTATTACATATTATTAATGGCAGCCAAGGAGATAATCACTGTGAACTGGATGAAAGTGCATGAACCCACTGTGACAGAATGGACACAAAGACTGAAACAGATATCTGAGAAAATGATTGCAGATTTGCAGTTGAAATCAGACCTTTTTCGACAGAAGTGGGCGCTTATTGAAACATATTTGCTTGAAGGAAGATAATGCACTGGTATGTGGTGTATTTATTTTCTGAAGTGCTGTCAGAGACTTTTGTATTTATTTTAACTTTGTATTTTCTTTAATTTTCTTATTCATTGTTGTTTTTTTGTTTTGTATTTTTATTCACTTTTTTGTTTGTTTCTTACTTTATTTACATTTTCATTATTAATATTATAAGTTAATGTTATGTAACAGTGTTTTGTTTAAAAAAAAGTTAAATAAATACAGTTAAAAAAATATTATGTGGTGTATTCCTGTCATTTTTATATTTTTCTCAGGCTTTATTTTTTCACAGACTTATTCTTTATTTTCAGTCTTTTTGTTATTTCATCACATATTATGTTTTATTTTTGTTATATTGTTTATATAAGTAAAACATTTACATAAAAGTTACGTAACACTGTACATAAATAAAGATTTACATAAATTGAATCTGTCATTTACTCAGTCATGAGCGTCATTGACAGTCCTGCTAATACGCTATTAGACTTCTAAATACGTTCTTTTCATCTTTATGTGCTTTACGGCAATGTATTTCTATGTGCACTGGACATTTTATATTTTTTATCTTTCATCTTGCACTGTCCCTGTTTTGCCCTGAATGTCTCTTTGGCTCTGACTTCTGTACCACTGCACTACGTACCGTTTCATGTGTAAATCCAAGATTATGTCTAAAGTTTTATGTAAAGTATATAAAGTATATTCAGTACATACATTGTAGATACATACATTGACAGACAGGTAGGGCATCCTACTATTGCATTCAGACCGAATGCAATGATTGGACAAACATGTTTTGGTCCTTAGACTTCCTCAGAAGATATATGTACATTTTTTAATATTTAGACCACTTCTATTATTGATTGCTATCAGGATGTGAAGAAGATTTCAACCAGTTTAATAAAAAGTGTATATAAAAAAACAATGCCTTCCATATCTTTAAACACATGCAGGTACATGCTGACTGTGGTTTAAACATGATTAATGCTGGTTATAGGCATAGGTGTTTGTGTGTACTGACTGTACTCACAAGATCAGTGAGCGGAGAGAGGTACATGCTGATGGTGAACACACTGCAGGCGAGGCCCAGCTGAGAGAGTTGAGCTTCGCCAGGAGGAATCACCATAGTAAAATACACCCAGCCCACACACAGCACAATCACCATCACCAGCGTTTGTGAGAACACTCGCTTCTGAAACACACACGTACAGCATACCTTTGAAAAATATTCATCATATTTGTTGTATATACAGTGGGTTTCAAACGTCTGGGCCCACATTAAAAAAGCTGGGATCCAAATTCCACTTTAAACCTGGAAATAAACTGTGAAGATAATTTTACATAATTGTACATAATTGTTTGACTAAAATTAATAGATTGGTATTCTAATATCATAACTTGTGTTTAAAAATACTGAATTAACTTTTAAATTAAACTTAGCACACAAGTTAAGTTGATGATATCGTGTGCAATTAAAAATATTAAATAAAGTCAAACCGCTATTCTGCTAATGTAACAGACGATAAAAATATTGTATTTATTTTTTCATTTCACCCCTTTAATCAAACTGTTATGCTCGTAATTTAATTTGTAATTTAAATATTGTATTAAATTAGAAAAAAGCTAATAAAGAAGCTAGAGGTCTTAAATTCCGGACCCCACTGTATACTCCATGACAATGACTAAATGACAAACCTTCTCTTTGGTATAATGACAGTAGGTGATGATGTATAAGGTCTGTAAAGATGCCCCAATGATGTTTACAATAATCACTGTTCCATCTCCCTTCAGTAATCCATAGTAAAGCCAACCTAGATTACTAAACACACACACAGACACAAAAAATGATCATTCAGACTGAATGGACTTGCATATGGATTTCAATGCATGATGACCATTGCATACATGAAATTGTATGCAATAACTAACAAGAACTGCGGATGTCAAATAGCAAATAGGCTACATACTTTAAGCATGTGGTAAGGAAGGGCAGAAACTGAACGTTATCTGAACACTGTGTGGCCTTCATTTTCTTCAAGTCTGTCCTGCAAACACAGAAACGCTATGTGAGAAAAGATAGCATAACTTACTGTCATAGCATATACAACACTTTATGCAAATGCAATTCAAATGCTTCATATATTGTACTGTCAATTTATACAGATAGAGAAATTCATTTGCCCCACAAAGCCTCCAAATGTTTATATGCTCAACTTACAAACACATAATAAAGATGTTAAAAATGCACTTATAATTTCAGGCAAAATACTATAATTACTAGTTATTGTTAATATTGTAATATTGTGAGCTGTTCTCGCTAACAGTGTTGGCTAATATCGAGTTACTAAAGGTTTGCTGTTGCACCAATAGTATGTTCGCAGAATTTTTGGAGGGCGTTTATTGAATTTGGGTGAAGGCAGCCTATAGGCGCAACATAGTTATAACCACTACAGTTGATAAATAAAAGTTTAATATAGAACTTTGTTTATTCAAAGTATTTTAATTAATTTACAGAAAACTCAAGGATGGCACGACATGCCACTGCACGAACATTATTAAATCTGTAGCCTATAAGTGCACATTTTTGCTCAGCTAACGTTACATGGCAACTGTCAAATACGATTTGTCATATCAAGTAGTAGAAATTGAAGTAACTTACAATCCCGTCGTGAACATCCCGACGGTGAATATGATGCACGCACATGATAGCAGCTGCAGAAAATCCATAGACTGAAAAATCGAAAATTGAGCTGTGCTTCTGTACCGCTGAGCAATCAAGCAAATAAAGTAAGTTATAAACCTGAATCCCGCACTCATGCAACGCTGACGTCCACTTTCTCTGTTTCCGTGTTTGTAATCAGTGTGAACAGCTTCCTTCCCTCTGATTGGTTGTTCACAGAATGATGCTCTCATCGTCATTTTGTAGTCCGGTTGTGTAGTTTATTTTATTTTTTTATTTGTATTATTATTATTGTTAAACAGAATTCAAGAACAAACATGTGTGGCATACTTCAACGATCATATTTTTTTCGTGTTGATACAAAATTCTGAAGAAAAAATAAAACAGAACAACACAACGCACACACACACACACACACACACACACACACACACACACACACACACACACACACACACACACACACGTACACACACACACACACACACGTACACACACACACACACACACACACACACACACACACACACACACACACACACACACACACACACACACACACACACACACACACACACACACACAGACAAAAGATAAGGGTTTAAATATTATAGGAACTGTAGAATTATTGCATATATGATAACTAATACAAAGTTATCTAAACATAAACAAACAATTGTAATATAATTTTTCAATAATTAAATATTGATTTATATCACAATTTCATCCCTTATGAAAATGTTTTGTCAGCATGCTTGAGATTAAATGAGACATATATAAAATTAAATAAATTAAATATCTATTTTTATGAAGGCTATATTTTTATGTATTATATAATTTAGTCAAAAGTGTGAAAATATTAGCTGTATTTAGGATGCATAAAATGCAAACTATGAAAAAGACCAAACAGTAAAACAAGACGAAGGAGATTGTTATTGTATTTCAAAGACAAAATTCTCCTCTCAGAATTATAAAAAAATTGTTTTCTGTAAGTCCAGGGGTGCAAAAATGGCAAAAGATGAGAAGGACCTATACATAGCGGGTCCAATGTATCTTGTGTTGACTGTTTTCAAATGTAAAAAAAAATAAAAAATGTTGAGAGTGCCAGGAAAAATGAGCAAGTTACATCCTGGCACTCAAGTGCCACTTTTTTTTCATTCATCTCAACCCCATCTGAATGTTTGGTTAAAAGCTGTGAAGTCCTGGCCAAGAAAAAGAGATGAAAAGGGAATGAAAGAGGACAGGAAGAAAGTTTGATGGTGGTGTTTTGAGCGTGTTAAACTTTACTCTGAGGCCTCAACAAATTGCACAGAAAATCTGTCTGTTCTGCTCCAAAACTTTGTTTTCTTTGAATCAGTTGAACAATATTTATTAAAAAAAAACTTTCCACAAAATTTCATAATTGACAAATGTCTTTATTTTATATAACTCTTAATATTTACATTTTTACACAACTATTTACAAGTTTATAAACCAAAACAGTACAAAATCACTTTTTACAAAAGAAACTGTTCTTTTAACTTATTTGAAAAAATTAATTGAACCGTTTTAAATTGTGCATGTCGTGCTCTCTGTCAGAAGGCCAGCTTCTCTCTCTCTCTCACTCACTCACAGACAGCACAACCGATCATTCCTGTTCAAAACCAAATGTTGTGTTATGAAAGAAAACAAATCTGATCTCATCGATAACATAATTCCAGTACATTTTGTAGGTTGTGTTCACATTACATCACAGAAACCAACTGAAACTACAGCAACACGAGATCCAAAACACAGGAAACTGTTCGATAGCTGTTCTAGATTTACAAACACTGTTATATGCACGAACATCAATTCTTTATAAGGTGCAAGGTCAGGGTCAGCTTTAAGATAAATCCTGTGATCTTTGGCTCAAATCAGTACAGTAGAGCAAAGGTCTCTATCAAACACATTATCTAACCTATTGTCCACCCTTGTGGTCACAATTCCAGTTCTACAGCTGATGGTTACAAGACAAGCTCCCCCGACTTTAAAGTTTGTTCTGAATCACATTGGTAAATAGATTTGTGAAGAATTTTCAGGAAAAATGAGCACATACGGTCTACAAAAGTAAAATAAAAAGAGCTGATGGAAAACAGTATTATAGAACGGTAAATACTCAAAACACATTTCTCTGGTCACATCACTCTCACAAATACAAACACGTCACTCAGCAACTTGCACACCAGCACCAAAACTTCAGTTTGTATAAAAATTCTTCATAAAAAATCTATTTTCAGAGCCGGTAACCAGCACCGGCATTAAAGTCTGTTGTGTCCTAACGGACCAGTGTCCATAAAATGTTCTCATATCAGGCTCAGTGGAGGAGCAGAAAGATGAGTATAGAGATCAAAATGACGAAACTTGAGACGGGAGACACACGAACACCCAAACTCCCCACGCTCCTCTGCACAACTGGGATCATGGCAATAGGGTCATCTGAAAGTAGAGGAGAAGCATGATGAGTACATTTCGTGACCGTGTAACTTGCGTAAAGTCACTCTAACACCTCGGCTTGAAAAGTAAAAAAATTCCACATCTTATTCTAAAGCAAATGGACACGCTGCCAAAAGGCAGGAAAAGAAGTTCTCACCTGCTGGAAGCCTGTTTGATGGGTTATGTACTCCGCCACCAGCCTTTACTTCCATTTCATCATCCTTCTCAACTACCTTTTTCTTATTCTTGGAACCTAGAACATGAAATGATATAGTTGGAATGTTAGTAAGGCTTTGGTTGTCCTTGTAATCTAGTAAAGATAGCAGAAATGTCTAGTTGGTAATGCGAAGAACTGATTTGACTTACCATGAAGTCCAACAACATCCACCTTCAGTCTCAAACACTCCTGGCCATGATGGTGAAGAGGTTTGGCTGTGGAAAACAGTGAAATTTTAGAATTGGAATCTGTAGTACTATGATTGTAAATAATACATAATTTAATGTGTTATTAAATGCTAAAACAATCATTTTGTATTTACGTTCATTTCATAAGGTTTTGAAATAAATTTTCAAGGAAAAGTTGACATTTAATGACATATGGTGTAAAAAGTAATAGCTTAGTGTACATATAATACATATTTTTAAAAATGTAAATAATTATATTGAATAATTTAAATGTGTTTTTAAAAGGTGACAAATATTGTTTCCCAAATATCCTGAATAATTAACGCATAGATATCTTTTAGTTTTTGGGGAGTCACACCACATGACATGATTTTGAAGGTCTTCAAGGGGTTTTCCTGTTTTGTTTTGTTTTTTCAGCACATTATGTATTTTTTTTCTTCCTACTTGTTGGTCACCCAACATGCACTTTGTGTGGGTTCATTTTAACACACAAACTTCAAATTTTTAGTTTTGCATACTCTCACAAATACAGACATGGATACTTACAAATATAGTAGTAACTCTCTCCCTGGCGGAACTCCTTGCCCAGAGTGAAGGGAGTGAAGCGCTGGAACTTCTCCGAGAACTTCTCTGGAGCGTGAGGAGCGAAAGGTCTGGAACACTCCCAGCGCAGCTGATCGAAGGACTGTGGCTTGCAGTTCTCATAGTCCTCCAGCTCCACCATATAGAGCACGTACCGCTCGGCCTCCTGGGATGGGATCTCGCCCCGTGCGTAGTGAGGGCAGATGATGTCTAGGTAGTCATTAATGCGGACATCCACAGTGTAATCATCCCATAGGAAGCTGGAAGAAATAAGAAAAAAATCCATGAATGGCTGTCAACCTTCAAAACACAGGCACACCTCAGGAATAAAATGGCTTCAAAAAAGAAACTTGATGTTCACAAACAAACAGAAACAGTGACACGAAACGGCCCCAGGCAAGCGTCATCAGTGCAAAGCAAAAGCGAGAGCTACACCCTGAGTGATGTGTGTTCACCCTTCACCTGCTGCTTTTATTTGGGTGAAACACCCTGTACAATCCCTCTTTTCTTTTTCTTTCTACTCTGCATTTTTCTGTCACGTTGGGTGAAGGAGTATTTAGGGAAATTGTTCAACTGTCTTTTCCTTAAAGTCCTCCATTAAAAGATTTCCTTTTAATCCATTTGTTTTACTTGATTTCTATAAGCATTTTGCTTTGTTTTGAAAAATTCTATAAATTTTTCTGCTCACGTATTTCACTTGAATCTCCCTTTTTTATTTTGTCACACAAATATGATTGAGGGGAACCATAGGGGGGTTATATATATATATATATATATATATATATATATATATATATATATATATATATATATATATATATATATATTAGTGCTGCCGCGATTAGTCGACGCAATCGACCATGCAAATTAGTCGACGGCAATTTTTTTAGTCGACGTGTCGTTTTACTATTGACCGCCTATTTATTTTTGGTCACCCGTCTCAAACGGCTGACTTTAATTCACCTCCACACAGCAGTCTGTGCGCCGTGCGCGGCCTGCTGGTTAATCTGCTATCCTCTTCCTTCACGTTCCCGCCCCGCCTTCACTGCTTTGATATGAAAAATTGCGGAGGCAGGTGACGGTGCTTTCAAAGTGGGCTCGTTTGCTGCGGTCCGAGCGCGATTGTTCCCGGCGCCCCCCGCAGCGTTGGTCTGTTTCACACTCAACTTAATTCTATCGAACACTGGTGCGTTTGCGTGAATATTATGCCATCGCAAACGTGCACGGCGCATGATAGAAAACAGAACGCGGGTCAGTATTGTGTTTTTCAAACGGACTCTTTTGAGGAGACAATGGATTTCCAAATGTGTTGCCCTGATTCCACGCGCAAAGCACGAATACACTGCAGGCTCACTCTCGCTCGTATCCAAGGTAAATCATCAACACTATCATCCCTTACATATGTTTTTTAACTAAATACATCATAATAAGCTAAAACGCATGCGCAGGTTACTTTACTTCCTGAACAAGTGCGCACCTGAGTCCGTGTTATTTTCACATTCACGCAAACCGCGGCACGGGCCCGCCATGCACGCAAGTGTAAACGCGAGCTGCATATCTGCCTGCCTGCTTTCAGCGCGACTCATTATTAGGCAGAGCTATGCGTAGTGGGCTAGACTCTTTCAATTCCAATTTATTTGTGTAGCGCTGTTCACAATATCAGAAAATGCATGTATTGCATCTACTTTACAATTCAGAGTGATGTTATCAGTTATGCATTTCAGAAATGTACATAAAAAATTTACAGTAAGCTAATAAAAATGTATTTAACAGCATAGATGAACAAAGAGCTAATTTAATTAATACATACATGTTTGTTAATAGAGGATTAGATTAGGACTCTGACTAATATGGTATAGCATAATGGAAATGCAGATAGTTAATGCTTTGATTGTTAATACATAATGTTTTTGAACAGGTGACATTTTATGTTTTGGCCCTTCAGTTGAGTTCAAAATTAAATGGACACAATGAAATAACAAACACTTGATTTTTTTTTTTTAAATTAGTCGTTTAGATTAGTCGACTAATCGAAAAATTAGTCGAAAGATTAGTCGTTAGAAAATTAGTCGTTAGTGGCAGCACTAATATATATATATATATATATATATATATATATATATTTTTTATGTTAACATGTTTACTTTGACAGCTCTAAAATACTTTTTGTTCAAACTTTTTTATCTGAGAAAATCTTGAAATCTCTTGACTTTGTGTGATCCATCACAACCTCTTCCCTGTTCTCTTGGTAACAGAGATGGAGCCGCTTAGACTGACTGGCTCTTTGAATTGGCTCTACATGTTTTCACAGCCTCCTCTCTGTCTGTCTCTCCTTTTATTGTCGTCTCATTTGCTTTTCTCATTTTCGCCTGATCTGAGCTTCCCTGCTGCTGTTACCAGATGTACAAATGACAAATCCACAGGCCTTTCAGTATGTTGGGCTTTCCGTGTCTTTGCTTTCATGTTGTCATTGATTTATTATAATGAATTGTGTCTCACATTTCTGAATAACTGTCTGAATAAATCACAAAGTTTTTTCCTTAATACACTTATAATACCATACAATACTCCAGTTCAAACCACATAAAGTATCTGATTGGCTGATTATAAAATTATACGACATCACATTTCCATATACCCAATATCATCAAACCCAATCACATTACCATAACATTTACTCACACGGCCCTCACGTGAACTGCCATCAAAACACAAGGCGGCCTCTTTCCCCCCAGCATGCCCTTTGCTCTATTACTTTCTCCCTTTTGGCACATGTATCTGTTGTTGTTGCCATTGGGAGCCGTGGTTAAATGACGGACAGACACACAGGCTCCTGACGGGCCCCCTGTTGTCCACTTCAACCCCCTTCATCTCTGTCTCTTTCCCACTGTGCCTCTGCAGTAAGCATTAGCCGACCTGTCTAAACAGCCTGGCGGTCTATTCAGACGGGGGGTAAACATACACATCACTGCGCTTATTAGCCCCGCTTAATGCAGAGATTAGAGTCAGTCTCGCACGGCTTCTAATCAGCAGTGTGTTCAAAAGATAGTACCCCTTGCTAAGCCAGCTGACTTTTCTGTGTGTGGGAAAGCGTTTTTTTTATGTGTATTCAGTATGCCAATCAACACATCAGAGCTGATGAGACCAAGTAAGGGTGGATGAGATGCTAAATGGTCAAAGTGATTCTAAAACAGAAATCAGTGTGAACGGTTTCGGCGGTTTTAGTTTCGCTCTGTTTTTCTTGGGAACTAGACTGTGTGGTTGATTGCCCCGTCTCACTTCCTCTGAAGTCCCTTTGAAGCAGCTGATCTGGAGCTGTTTGAAACCTGGTGGCAAGAACTAGACACCACCACAAATTGGGTGTCATTAACTCATCCCCCATACATCAGCCTAAGGCACGGGTCTAATCTCTTTATTTTTTGGGTCACCAAGGTGTTTGCCTAGAGATGCACAATATATTGGTACCATATTTACTGGCTAATATAAAACATTATTATATTGGATAATATACATAAATATTCCTGATGAATGTAATGAAACATCATTATATTTATGTATGGGGAAAATTATTTTATTACTAAACATTAGGTCTATTATATTCAATTGTAGAAAGGTTAAATGTAATATTTAACAAATTCAGCCAATTTTATATACTGTACATCATGTTGTGATGCCATATATTTTCTTTAAATATTTTCATTTATTTTGACAAAATAGTATAGAACATTAATTGGCCATTTATCAGAATATAATCTGACTATCTGTGCATCTCTAAATTTAATTTCATACTGAAAGGGTCTGGTGGGCCCTCAACCTATGATTCCCATGCCTGTCTAATCTCTCTGAGCTGATCCAAGGCCAGCCGCCGATAGCTCAAACTATCCCAGAGCAGCACTGTTGTGCTTTTCCTGCTGGTGAGCGGTCACTTCAAACGCCGCAGTGGCCACTGTTTCCCGTGTGACACTTGGCTCTGTTCAGAGCGTGAGAGTGACGTTGTTGTAAGAGGGGCACGGATCCATGTAAACAGCACACATTTCAGGGGAGTGTCTGTACCTGCGGCCCCTGGGGGCCACATCACTCATCTGTTTATCACAAGACACAGAGGAGCCTGTGTTTAAATGTTTGTGTGGGGGCTTAAAGAGTTTGAGTTTAAAGTTGCACTCAGTAATTTGTTTACGCAGACTAATTAGGTTGGTCGAATAAGCCGACCTCCTCTATGTACACTGTAAAAAATGATTTTGTGGTGAAGTAAATACTACTGAAAAAAAACAATGTAATTTACATGAAAAAGTTAGTTCAGGCAAGAATTAAAAAAACTAAGTAAATTCCATATCAGTACTTAATTCAAGCGAGTAGAAATTAAAGCGTAAATATCAACTTAATACAATTAAGTAAAAATTACTCAACTTTTCTGATACTGGGTTTCCCATCATGCACTGGACCTTGAATAATTAGTGAGGTTGATTTTTCACTGGTTTCCAGCTGTATTTACACTGTTTTATCATTACTTTTGTTGTTAGGATTATAGTAACTTGCCATTTTGTGACATTTCGAGTAAATTTTCTGCTCAAAATGACACATTCGAAAACAAAAATGATCCATCAAATGTTACCGTCATTGTGTATTTTCTACCAAGTATTGAGCTCTTTGCATTCACATGTTGTTTAACTTCTGACATGATATAGTATAAATTACTTAGAAGTTCTAAGTAAAGCACATACTGGTATTTCAATATTATTGTTTGAGTGAAATGTTATGTAAAGGAAATTTCAATTAAATTGATATTACTCAACCTTTTACTAGCCAAGTTAAAATTTCTTTGTTACTTTCACTTGACTAGGTCAAGTAAAGTTTACTTAATTCTATATTCCAAGTAAATTAAACTTAAATATTTCTAATTAAAGCTACTGATAAATATGTTTAGGTTTTTACTTGGCAAATCGTTGTAAATTTACTAGCATTTTCTGAGAGAAAAAAGTTAGCTAGCTTTTTTCAAGTAAATCCTACTCCAATTTTTTTTCCGTGTAGAGCATTTTTAGGCTTCTAATATGACTGGAGTCTTCATCTTGTGCAAGTGTCAGTCTTTAAAAAAAACAACAGTAATAGACTTTTACACTATTACACAAAAAATCTGTTTCAAATAAATTCTGTTCTTTTGAACTTCATATTAAAAGAATCCTGAAGTTCCACAAAAATATTAAGCAGCTCAACTGTTTCCAATATTGATAATAAGAAGAACATTTTCTTGTTCACCAAATCCGCATATTAGAATGATTTCTGAAGGATCATGTGACACTGAAGACTGGTGTAATGATGCTGAAAATATTTTAAAATAGAAAACAGTTATTTTAAATTGTAATCACTCACAACATTGCTGTTTTACTGCTGTTTACTGTGGTCAAATAAATGCAGCCATGGTGAGCATAATAGACTTTCAAATACATAAAAAAACGACTTTATATGTAAAACTAAAGCTTAATTGATTCGTAGGCTATTTGTCCCCTTTCCCCTCAATAGTTTTTCTGGGCTCCCCCTCTTTCACTTTTGGCTGAATGTTTCAAGCTGTCAGGCGGGTCAGTAATGTCAAAGTTTAGGGTCATATTTTTCAGACACACCCTTACACAGTCAGCAGGGCACACACACACACACACTGAGAGACGGTAAGAGATGTACATGCTTCAGAGCAGATGTACTCACTGCCAACTGCACAATGCTCGCTGTCAGCAGTTCACACACACACACACACACACTCGGTTACTGAAAACCTTTAAGACCTGCTGCTTGTCATGACAAGTATTATGATCCTATTTTAGTGCCTTGTTCTCACACTATCAAGTAATAAAACATGTCTGTTCAAGCGCGTGCACGATGCTTTCACGCTATTTTTGTCTGTCTGGCTTTCTTTCTCCACTACAAGTATAATATACAGAGACGTCTCAGTCTTACGCCTTCTTCCCGTTAAAGTGTGACAGGTTCAAGGTGCTAAGTCACCACTAAGTCCTTTTAACCTCACCGCTCTCTCACTTTCTTTCCGAGCAGTATGTTCTCGTATTGTCCTTCTCGTCGATTACATGCTGGTAATTACCCCAGCCGTCGCGGAACGGGTCGGAATGCCAGCCAGCTAATCCGCTCTTCCAAACCAGGGATTATCACACTGAGCACACGGATCACACCGCACATTCACCAGCACCAGGACTTATCCAATACGGACCGTTTGGGGGGTTAATGTGGGGGTGGGGGGTTACAGGTACATATTTCATGTTAAGATGGGGTTCGGGGTATGGGCTGCACAATATATTTATTGAAATATAGCAAATGTGCAAATCATGATGCATATGACAAAGTCTTGAGCTTACAATGCTTATAAAGTTGTAGGTCAGCAGAGAATAATGATGGTCTCACATACACTTCAGGGTCTATTTTATTGTGTTAATATGAAGGAATTGTCCATACTGTTTAATCACAGGTGTTTTACCTATATTTTGAATTACCTATGTTTTGTGTTGTTTTAGGATTAAAGGAAAGTCTGTAAACTTAACAGATAACATCCAATACCACTACCTTTTCCATTTTTTAAATTATTGTACCCATATCGCATCATAACAAGTTATTTTTAACAATGTTAACAAGTTATTGCATTTCACATTTTTCTTCAGTATATCATGCAGAAGTGAAGGTTGAGTGATTATACGGATGAGTGATTATGAGGCTATTTCAGTGAAATTGTGTGTGAGATTAGAGCAGACACCCAAAATTTCACCCTATCCATCACTGTCCTTTTGCTCCACCCCTATCTGTTTATATTTTATATATATCTTTCTATCTTCCACCCCCCTTCCTCCATCTTCTCCACCCTCTTTCTTTTCACATTCTGTTTAAAATCACATTATAAACCTGGGCCTCTTCATTCAGGCTAATTTTTTGGAGAAAGATTCTTTTCTTTCTATCTGACCTCTAACCCGTCACCCATCCCCCGTCCTATCTTTCTCACCCCGTTCCTTACAAATGCCTGATTTTCTCCTCCTCCCTTTGTCTTTCTCTTTTAAATGGATGCTAATTGCATGTTGATACACTAGCTTGTTGTTTGGTAGCATAGTCTACTGTGAGTTTTATTCAGAGTTATTTAAGTCAGCACCTTTTTCACAAAAAATACCCCGGAAATAATAAACTGAAAGCAATATAGCCACTGAGAGAAATAAAAATGATCAACAAGTGAAGTAAGTGATCGCCACATTCTGTAGGTGGCGACAGTGAGCTGCTGAAGACGCTGAAGGCAAGCACTTGACTTGAAGTAAATAAGTAACACCAGGAAACAAGTTTCTGGTTCTTTTGTTTACATTTGTGAGGTCACACACTTTACTACACCGACAATTACACAATCTAGCACAATACAGACAGAAAAACAGGAAAACTCTAACTCAACAGAAGAGTGATAATCAAAATAGTAATCAGGGACTGAACAAGATAGACAAAGGGGGCTGTGTGGGAAAAAAGTGGACGGAAAGATGGAGCAGGGAGGATATAAGGACATATAAAGAGA
Organism: Siphateles boraxobius; assembly: GCF_051911475.1. Taxonomy (NCBI): domain Eukaryota; kingdom Metazoa; phylum Chordata; class Actinopteri; order Cypriniformes; family Leuciscidae; genus Siphateles; species Siphateles boraxobius. Next base: position 20,683,387 of record NW_027508722.1, on the reverse strand, counting down.
AATAGTAAGGAAGTCTGGTTGGGAGATAAGGAGAAGAGAGGAAGAGCTCAGAATAAGGGGTAAAATGAGTGGAAAACACAGCAAGAAATGTAAAAACAGGCCCAGGGTCATTTATATACATAAAAACTTTAACTGGAACATCAGATTATTTCTGCCGATTATTAATCATCATTACTTTAACCAGTTGAAATCCTAAAATGGAACTCTAATCTGTGGAAAAACACAAACTGACATGATCCGGAAAGAGCTTCGGTTTTGTAATCAATCAATCCAGTAGATGGTAGAACATTCTATAATGCTTTGAGGAATTATGGATTATATTTTCCATACACATCCATTTCTGTGTAAATCGGGATTATACAGCACTGGATTACACTGGAGTCTATAAATATATACAGTGATTACTGTGTGAATGGGTCATTCAGCCAGATTACACACATCTACGTATAATCTGAGGCTGAACCATCCGTTTTACAGATTACAGACCTGCCTACGTAGCCGGCTGTTTTTGCGTGCATCTGAGCCAGAAACGAAGAACAGTGATGTGTGGGTGTGTGTGTGTATGGGTGTGTGTGTGAGTGTAAAGGAGATAGATTTACAGCCTGTCTGTGGAATCTGTCTGGATATGAATGCTGATCTGTCACGCTCCCCTCCTCCTTCTCAAGACAATACAGCACTAAATGCTCAGATACATGTAAAAGATCAAACAAAGTGAATCTGGCGGGGAAGGGATGGACAAAGAGGAAATGGAGTGGACAATGAGTGGACAGCTGAAAGGTCAAGTATAGCAACATGTTTGTACGAAGGAATCCCAGTCTACTAAATATACCCTAATCGCACATTCCCCCTGCATGCGAGCCAGAAACAAATCTTTGACGAGCGAACACAAATCCATATGACAACACATGCAAAAATAAACACATGATTCAGGTCGAGAGTAACGATTTGATGATGCTAACATGACGAGACTGTACACTTCCCCTTCAGCGCGCTCAGCGTGCAAGCGCAGACATGTGTCGAGCACAAAAACAGACCGTCGAAAACAACATCCATATGTCAATCCGGACCTGAAAATCCAGTCTCCTCAGGGTGCAGACTCACGCACATATACCCGTCAAACCAGAGCATCAGCCCGCCAAAGGCCACGTGCAGAAGATTAAATCATTACTGTTCACTCACACCCATTCAGGTGCGAAAACAGTCTAGTGTGCATTTGTGTTTGTTTGCGTGTTTGTTACGCAACAGGCAGAACTAGATGATCATACCGATTAATATTTAACACCTATCTGGCATAGATTAGTCGAGCCTGACAAGTGCACTAACATACTAAATGGTAGAGTTTCACAGACAGATTGAACAATCACTGGCTTTGATGGAAGTCGTTAAAAGGAAAGAAAAGCAAAAGGAGAAACACGAAAATCTGATTAATGGCAATGGTTTCTTTTTTCTTAGAATGTAAAATGAATGAGAAAGATTTAACTTGGAGAAAGACATAGTGAAAACAGTTCCCACCACACCTGACAGATTATGATAGCTCAAGAAGGGATTATATTTAAAATTCTAGTTTTGATGTGTGTTTCTAACCTTTTCAATGCTAACAGAGCAACATTGCCATTCTCTGTGTATGTGTGCAAGAATGAGAGCTTTAAAAGTAGAGATCCGCACAGATTTTTAATATAGAGATTTTCTGAGGGCTTAGCGTTTCGTTATTACAAATTTTCTTGTTGTGCTTACGCAACCCTTTCCGTGGATGTGGTCCATGTCGGGATTAGGGACCGGACAACGCACCAGACTGCTGCCACATAATCCCCTCCACCTCTTTTTCTCCATCTCCATAGATGTTTCTAACTCAAATTACCAATCCTTCATTTTTCCAAGCAGCTCCTATTACTCCATCCCTGTCTCTTCCACCTCATTTTTTTCACAGCAGGTCCTAAAAGAGTTTGGTCTCTATTACATGATTTCTTGAAGCTATCCCTCCTTCTGTCTGTCTTTAGGAACAGCTGCTGCCTCTCTCTCGATCTCTCTCTGCTGGCTGATATTGAGCCAGGCTCTTCTGAGACCGTGTCTGGTTAAGGCTGGTACACTCATGTTGCGCAACTACGGGATTGATAAATTACTCACTGAAAGTCGACTGAATTACAACAGACGGTGTGTGAATCACCTGTGACATCATGAAAACTTCCAATCGGGTCATGACCATGAGCACGGATTCAGTTCAGTTATCACCAGTTAACTTTTATGACAACAGGCTTATCATGGTGTACGTGAAAAATCCAGGTGAAACAAGTCAATGTTAATGAGAAGCGGGAAAAAAGATGCCAGCACATGGTCAGAGGTTCTGTTTTACAGTCGACAAGCTTCTGATTTTCTTCACAAAAACCCATTTTCTTGTTCTTGAGTTTCTTGCTAAAGGCCTAATAAATCGCTCTGATTGCTGTCATTCGTATTGATCTCTGGAAAGTGCCTAATGACCCGTCCTTCTTCACTACGAGGAGAGATTACAAATGCAATCATTTGATGAAACACACATCAAAGTGCTGTAACGGTGAATTGTAACAGTAACATATTAATATCATACTGAGAGTAACAAGATACCTCCCATAAAAAGTGCAAGCTATTATATATGTATTAGTCCAGTGTGCTCATGTCTGTTTATTTATTGCTTTGTGTATGTATCTGTACAAATTTGGCTAGATTTACTAAAAAGAAATGTTGTACATCTACAGGTTTGAGTGAAGGATAGAGTATTGTATATATCATAGTAAGACACTCTGTCAATAAAATGCCCACACAAATAGTAAAACTAACATGTGTGCATGTATATTTAGGCTGATCTGTCCGTCCATCTGTCTGGTTTCTTTCCATGTACTTTTCTGCCAGCTGCTGTCTGGTATACAGTAATTATCATGTCATTCACTAGAGCATGTTAAAGGTTAGACTAGAGCCAGAGATAATAATCAAAGCAATGCAGTGTGTGATAACTAACCTGAAAGCGTAAACAACTTGAACTAACATAACTTGCAAGCCAGGGTAATGATTTGCCAAGTTAAAAATTAGAGTTATGCGTTTCATTAATCTAAACACAGAATGAAAACAGTAGGAGCAAATAACAAGAAACTGCAACAAAACATTGCATATACACCAGATAAAATAAGATATATCCGCTAACGGCTTGTGAAACTATTTAGACTGTTAATGCAGTGCATATAGCCTACGTAATTCATTTAATACTACTCTACTTTTTGGCTATAGTTTACATAGGCTCCAAGATTTTACAATTTATGATGCTATACAGAGATGTCAGATATCACAGAAGAATACTAACAAGAGCTACATCATAAAGGGAAAATTATTTACTTATTTAATTTATTATTAAAATACTCACTTTGCGTTCGAGCTGTTCCAGTAAACACTGTGTCGCTCCGCAGACGCGTACCAGGCGCTGACGCTCACAGCAACACACACCAGACACAGAAAATCCATTGAGTCCGGGATTTAATGCTCTTCAAAGGAATATATACGAGTGCAAAGTATTGTTTTGCACGTTGAAGATGAAAATATAAATGTGCACTATACTGCAGTGCAAGAATCGTTGAAACACTATTGATTCGGTTTACTTGAATAACAGGTTTGTATAGGAGACTCTAGTACAAACAGTCGCGGTAAAGCCAGAAGAAATGTGCGCTCAGTCCTCTTTATCAATAAGCTACATAAGCCACGCCTTCAAGTGCAAGCAGCAAATGAAAACAAGGACGCTTTTTATGTCGACACGCCTCTACTCACAGGCTGCCAATAAATCGGTGCTATTTTAGTATCATTTATACACTATAGTTTTTATTGAACGTCTATTTTGATTTTTTTTTTGTCATTTTGGGCTTTGTCTTTTTCATTATTTTTGTATTACCAGTTTTTTTTTCAGCTTTAGTTTATTTATTTCCAGTTAGTAATTTAGAGCTTTAACTGATTGCCAAGGCAACATTATATGTGTGTGTGTGTGTGTGTGTGTGTGTGTGTGTGTGTGTGTGTGTGTGTGTGTGTGTGTGTGTGTGTGTGTGTGTGTGTGTGTGTGTGTGTGTGTGTGTGTGTATTATTTTAGCTTTATTTCAGTTGACCAAAATATTTCTAATAATAATAACAACAACAACAACAACTATATAATAACAATAATAACCCTGAAATAAATCTGCATTTTTAAATATTAAAATGCAGTTGTCTGACTCTAACTGACATCCTTTATATGCATATGCCTAAACTTTTTATAGCCTATTATAAGTAAATATAAAAAAATATTTGTTTTTATTATAAAGTAACCCAATTTCTTATTTTTGTTCATCGTTGTATAATTAGTCATTTTACATTTATTTATTTTTGATAAGAACATTTTCTGAAGAAGGTTTTCCTGAATACAAGCCTGAAATGGCTATATTTCTATACCCGTGGATATAACCCTGTTCCGCATTAATCATGACAGCAATTTACCGTGGGCAGTCTTTTTTAGTTATGAAATATTATATTTGGAAACATAGCCATGCATTGTGTAGAATAACAAACAAAGCAGGCTTTTCCTGGGTATCAATCAAAAAAGTTGTAATCCCTAAAATCCCCTTTTACACCTGATAACGTTATTATGACATCAGCACTACTGTCATCAGGGCTTTTCCCCCTCATCCCACCTCCACCAGAGGGTCCCTCTAATCCAGGCCTTATACTCATCCTAGGGTCACAGTGGAAAGCAATTATCCTGTCTTTTGTCCAGGTCTTTTTGACTTGAGGGTTTAAGGTGAGCCGAGTGGAAAGCGTGTCTACCTGCGGACTATTTTGGGCTGGGCTAGGCAGGGCTGGGCAGGCTCATACATGCTCCATGTTGTTGAAGGCTTCAGTTTGGGACGATTAGTCAAAGCTGAGTGTATATGAGTGAGGGTGCTTTCCGTCTGCTTTGAGAGCAATGCGTCACCTTCGCCCAGGTGAACAGGGACATTATGGATATACAGTTTTTATTCAGTCTGAGAGTTGCAGAATAAAGTATGCTTATGAGCTCCATCGGCGTAGGAGGTAGAGCTCGGAGCAAATGTTCAGGAACAGATCTACCCACAGCAGGCTTTCCTTTACAGTCGGCTTGGCATCGAGCACTGAGCCCTATCACAGTCTAGGACAGAAGCTGAAATTCCTCTCAGTCTTATTCTCTCCTTTCTTTGCTCTAGCACACACTGTCTTTTTTTGTTCTCTCACTTCCCTCCTACACAGTAGCCGATGTTGTCTATAAAGTGTGGATAGATCTGTGTAAGACTGTTTAGCATTGGGCCATACTGTCCACTTGTGTGCGTGTGTGTTTGTGTGTGTGTGTGTGTGTGTGTGTGCATATGAATGTGAATGGGTAGTTGTCCAGCGTTCAGAGCGGTGGCTGAACAAAGGCTGCATTTGAATAACGGACTGCAGCTTTACAAAGCGATCAAGGTGTAAACAACTTCACCATTCAGCCTGGAAAACCTGCATCCAGTACAACACAAATTCTCTAATGTCCTGTTAATGTTATAGTATTTAAAAGTGCTACTTCATTGTTATTGCAGGATTCAGCCAAAGAGACCATTTCAATGGCCCTCGGGGTGAGTTAGCGAGGGCAACTTTGAGGTAACTGCTTGCGGTATATACCAACAAAGCATTCATGATGAAAAATGAGAAGAAGGATAATTTAAACAGAACTTCATAAGGTGTTGTTATTGGAGCTAATTTAGCGTTTAAGCTGTCAAGTTGCTAATGCATATCCTCATGGGCTCAGGAGATCTCGTCTGTGCAACAAAGACATTTATTCCCAGCTTTGATTAGCTTCTAACTTCAGATGGGAATGATGAAATATCTCATGAAAAATGTATTTATTCCTCATTGTGAAACAAGCCCATAGCTGTTATCCTGAGCTGAATGTGTCTCCATGGAACACTTACTTTGTTTGTTAGTTGCCTGACATGCAAAATTACCTCCATAAGTATGCAACAAAAGAACTGGCAACAATAATAACATTGACAAACTTTGGTCAACCTTTACATGCTTCAAACTGTGTCTGCCCTTTGGGCACCTGGAGAAACCATTTACATGTATAATGTTTTGGTTTCTATGCCTCACCTGAGTCAATAATTACTAAGATATAATTACTTTTTTGTTAATAGCATGTAATACTTACTCCTAAAATGGAGAAATGGTTGGAGTGGGTGGGTTAATGATGATCAAATATGGAAAAGATGGATATGTGGTTAATATGATAAGAGGTGAAGAGGGGTGTAAAAGCCGTTGAGGGTTTGGATGGAAATGGGAGTGTATCTCTGTTTCGTTGCGTTAAGATTCACCCAGAGGCATACAGAGAACCTGCTATTGCGAAACACTGAGAGGGAGAGATGAAAAGATGGATAGAGAAAAACGGAGAGAAATGGAGAGCAAAATAGATTTTCTTTGGAACAAAAGTGATGGATGACCTGGAGTAGGTGTTCATGTAGGAGAAAATCAACAGAGAACTAAATAATCAAAAATAGAGAAAAGGAAAAATCCTGGCACTCCCGATATAGGGTCAACAAACAGTTCTATTATATATTACTAACAGTATATTAAATATTTTTACAATTTAAAATATTTTCATTTATCGTAAAGTGTGACTTACAGAAAGATTCCTGTAATTGCAAAGCTGATATTTCAGCATCATTACTGCAGTCTTCAGTGTCACATGATTTGGTGCTCAACAAACTTTCCTTATTAATATTTATGAATGTTGAAAACAGTTGTGCTGCTAAATATTTTTCTGGTAACCGTAATTTTTAAAGGATTTTTTTTATGAATATACAGTTCATTAGAACAGAATTTATTTAAATTATTTTGCAGCAATATAAATGTTTTTACCGTCCACTTTTGATCAATTTAATGCAGCCTTACTGAATCTTTAAGAAAACTTTTGAATAAATTCCTTTTTTGAATAAAAAAATCAAATTAAATACTTTTGCATTTTAATTTAACCTATTAATTTTGCACATTTGCATATATTTTCTCTCTTTTTCTGTCTGTGTATTTAAATTGAGCATTTTTATTAATTCTGCAATTAAATCATTTTGCACTTTATTTTCTAGAATACAAATCATGTGTATAACATGACAGTTGGTGCAAAATTCTTAATTTAAAAAAAAAATTATTGAATGAAAGAGATTTTTTTTTAAATCCAACAAATTCCATTTTTACAGATTTTGAACGTTATCTTTTGGTCTTCACTGAATGTGTGAGAATATTTCTTCATTGATTCATGCATGTGGACACATGTACTGATAAACTATTTTAAAATGAATCTGGCAAGCTGTATTGAAATCAAAGCCTGTTTTCTCTGACCTCCATCTGAGGTCATCAATTAGAAATGCAGCAGTCTGACCTCATGGCACACATACACACTTCTGTCACCCTATTTAACTCCCTGCTTGGTCTCATTGCGGCACACTCCAACAAGCTGTTCTCTTTTTGCGGAGACAATGGGATGATCCCTCATTAGCATACAGGTGGTCTGCATTGTGGACCCGGCTCTGGTTGAAGGCACACTCCTATACAATGGAGCTCCTCTTACTCCACAGGGGGCAAATGAAGGAGCACGAATGCGTTCAAAAGCTGATGTTCACACATCCTCACACACTTCTGTTTCAACTCTTAAACACAGGCCAATTATTAACTGAACTATTCTCTGCACAGACATTCATTCATTTTCTCTGCCTCTTCCTATTCATTTCTCTCCGTCTTTTCTCCATGTGTCCTTGCTTTGGTTCTTGAAGCACTCTTAATTTTTTCCACCTCATTCCTTTCATGACCCATTACTGTTCTCAAGCTTGTTTAAGCCATTGATCATTGTACATGTTCTTTTCAACCATATATCATTTACTCTCTTATGCTTGAACTTTTCTTCTCTTCTAATGAAACGAAAGATTTGTTTTTGATCAAATTTTACCCGTCTCATTTTATATACTTATTTATATTAAGTTGCACAATTATTGTAGGCAAAAGTTTTTTGCATTCAGACTAACTAGGAGCCATCACATTTTACATTTATATCATGAACTTAAGTTTTTTTTCTTGTCATATTGTCTTATTTAGACAAAAAAAGAATCATGTGGCATTTTTAAGGGGGCAACAATAGCAGTCCTGCCTGACACATTTAGCTTATTAATTCAAAGTCTGCTATGGTGTTTTAACACCTGATCTCTATTTTTCTGGCACAAACTTGTCTAGCTAAGCATGTTTCTCTTGCTCACTCTCAGTTTGCACAAAGCCTATCTAAATTTAGAGGTGGCCAGTAAGCTTAGTGTTATGATTATGAATTTTCTTGTTTTGGTTATGCAAGCTCAAGCTTTATCATGAATGTGGACCATGTCAGGATTAAAAGCAGCAGATAAAAGACTGGTCTAAATGCAAGACGGCTGCCACAGTTTCTCTTTATTTCTCTCTCTTTCTTCTTCAGCACCTCATCCAACACACACATACACACATGCATGCACGCACACACACCACCACCACCACCAATTATCATCCATGTCTAATCTCTGTTGTTTTTTCCCCCCTTGCTTCATCAGGTGTCGTCTGTCTTTCCTCATTCTGTTCTTACTGAGCAGTTATTTTGCTTCTGTTTCCTGTATTTCTTCAATTACACTCACATAAACGCACTTAGACTTTATATATATATATATAAAGTTGAACAGTTTATTTGTAAATGTTGGACTGTAAAATTGAAAAAACATTAACTTTGATTAGCTAGGTTTGAATAACCACAACTTTTTAAACAAGAATATTCCATGTCCAGTCTCTACATTTCTTCCCAGCAAAAGTCTGAACAACCACAACTTACACAGTTTTAGGAGCCAATATGATTAGAATAAAAAAATCAATGTTCAAAAAATGAATATTCATTGTAAATTTTCTAAATTTAAGCAATAACACGTTATAAGGAATAACAACTCCTAAATAGACTAAATACTCCTTGACTGCTGCTTTGTTCAGGATAGCAGCACTTAATACAAATCATACACATTAACAATTCTCTGACTGACTGATTTGTGAAACTGTGTGACTGAGAAACACAGATCACTGGCTGTGCTGTTGTCATGACATTCTGGTTTCTGTCGACTGCGCATGAGAATAAACAAGCGGCAGATACGCTGAACTGAGTATTGTTCATGTGGTTGTGATTCCTGTCTAAACAGATGGTATATATATGATATGCTGTATGCAAAGAAAACCTGTATGTTTATAATTTAAAATAATATGTCTCATTTACACTACAGTTCAAAAGTTTGGGGTTTGTAAGATTTTTTAATGAAGTCTCTTATATTCACAAAGGCTGCATTTATTTGTTCAAAAATACAGAGAAAATAAAATATTATTATAATTTTATATAACTGTTTTCTATTTTTAATGTGTAATTTATTCCTGTGATGGCATGGATGATGTGTCACATGATCCTTCAGAAATCATTCTATGCTGATTTGCTGCTCAAGGAAACCTTTCTTATTATTATTAATGTTGAAAAAAGTTGTGCTGCCTAATGTTGTTGTGGAAACCTGTCAGGATTTTTTGCCTTTGTTCTCCATTCATTTGTTTCCATAGTTACCAATGAGTTTATTGATTAGTCCCACCTGTCTATTGTTCAATTCCTCACTATCCCTGAGTATTTCTATTCCTCATTTGATGCGGTTCTTTGTTTTGCATTGCACTACCTTATGTGATCCCCAGAGTTATACAGTGGGGATTATCTTCATTGTGTTGTGTTTATTACAAAGAGGTAGCGCAAAAGATCCCTCTCCTCTTCATTTGTTTAACCAACTGAACTAACAATGATACTTTTTTTCAGGATTCTTTTATGAACAGAAGGTTCAGTAGAACAGCATTTATTAAAAAACAAAGTAACATTGTAAATGTATTCAATTCACTTTTGAAAAGCAAACTTTTGAACAGCGGTGTATAGGCCTGTCCTTTCAAAACTTAAAGGGTTAGTTCACCCAAAAATGAAAATTATGTCATTAACTACTCATCCTCATGTCGTTCCAAATCGTAAGACCTTCCTTCATCTTCGGACACAAATTAAGATAATTTTGATGAAATCCAAGAGCTTTCTGACACCCCCATAGACTGCAATGTTTTTGCTTCTTTCAAGGCCCATTAAGATAGTAGACATCGTTAAAGTCCATGTGGCTACAGTGGTGCAACCTTAATGTTATGAAGCGACGAAAATACTTTTTGTGCGAAAAAAACAACAACTTTATTTAACAATTTCTCTTATCTTCTGTATCAGTCTCTGACGCTGTTCACGTAAGCTTCTGTCCTCAGGCCTCTTTGTCTCAGCAACTCAACAGGTGTTTGCACTCAATTCATCAGCAGTGAAAGACACATATTCAAGGATCCCAGATGGGCTGATTTTATTGTGGAGGCGAGACACGACGGGCGACAATTTACACACACTCATGATCACACATCACTGCATGTGTATATTTGGCTTTCTAAGATGTTCAAACACAAGAACAGAGGATATAACAGGAACAAAAAGGCAGACAGAGGGATGCTGGATCATCCTTTGAGCTGAACTGCAGTCATTGTTTAGAGAATCATCACCATGACACAACTGCATACACAATGACACACTTTTTTTTTTAAAACCATAAATGCTTTTTATTGTGTATCTGCATTAAAATAGAAGTAGCACTGTAATACGGTCTGCATTACTGGAAAGCATGCTGAATAGAAATGTGAATCAGAAATGATCATGTTCTAGGTTTGTTTTTCATGGCACAACAGATGCTGTGCATAGCTTTGTGTATTCAGGCATCACAAATCTTCCCTAAAACTTGAATTAATGATAATTAAATAATAATGATTTACATTACATTTATGCATTTAGCAGACGCTTTTAAGCGACATTAAGGGTACATTGGTATTGCATGGAGCTAGCATCACCAATGCCAAAATTTTGATTCTCACAACACAATAACTATTAAATACACTAAGCATCTGCCAAATGCAAACATCTCGATGCATTTCCTGCTTTAAGTGCAGTTGCAGATGCTGAGCTGAACTGTAAGTGAGGTGTTAAATGATGAAGGCTGATTTAAATTCATGAGGTCGTGACCTTGTGGAGCTTTACACTTCAAACATGCTGTAGTGGCTTACATGTCTGTGTGACTGGTGTGTTCATGAACATGTGGATCATAAAAATACACACATTCCATAACAGTTGTAACATGAGAGTATATTCTGTAAATACATGCTCCAGGATGTTTGTGCATATGCTGCACAAATCATTCCACTTTAATCTGTTGAATTTAAAAGACCTATAGGCCTATTTAGGACTGTCAAAATGTTTAATCATGATTAATCATTTTAAAAGGAAAACATTCAGTTGCTTTTAAATAAAAGAAAACAAAATAATGGGCCTTTGTATAATTACTAGGTTCGGGAATTTGTGTGGGTGACAAATAGCGTAAATTTATGCAGTGCTCTTTACTCATCTCACAACAGTCTCTGCATTTGTCAAAGCCCAATTGAAATGTAAAAAAATAAACAAATCAGAAATAGTTCAATAATAAAATGCCTTCCAACACAATTTATGCACTTAAACAATACATATGTTGAGAAGTATGTTAATGGTCTTCAGCTGATGTTCAAACTTTATTAATGATAATATCAGGTGATATTTTACAAGTAGAACTATGACAATTCATTTTCACTATTCAAGACTACCATTCACATGGAGCACAGTGTAGTGGAATAAAAAAAAAAGCAATAGAAACAACTTTTTTTAAAAGCAGAACTTATTTCTAAATAAGTGCAGCGTGACCGCAATGCTTCAAAAAGGCGCTGTTCAAACACCGACTAGGGCTCTCGAGATCCAATTTCCTGAGAGCTTAGTTCCAACCCTGATCAAACTCACCTGCCTGAAGCTTTCTAGTAATCCTGAAGACCTTGATTAGCTTTTTCAGGTGTGTTTGATTAGAGTTGGAGGCTTGGAGCAAAACATTGCAAAAAAATTGATCTCAAGGGTCAGAGTTGCCCACCCCTTGGGCAAAAGCAGTGCAGTGTGTTCTGTGTGAACAGCCAAAGCTTTTGGTCAGTTTTGAATAGGCCTATCACACAGAACAGAATTCAAGTTATGTTTAAGCAGTTAACCCTCTGGTACTTTTTGCATGTTGGTCAAAAATGACAATTCCAATGAAACTATATTTTAGTTCTGTTACGGCCTCAGCCTTATGGGTCTTGCCTGTGTATGTTTGTCTTGTCTCCTAATTGGTGTTTCTTTCTGAGTGTATAGGCTTCTCCCCTGCGCACCTGTGGTCCGTTGCTCTGATGGCTCGTGCTGAGCATATAAGTGGAGTGTGCAGGAGGCGCAGCGGTGAACTCCGTGCGCGTCATGATGCCTAGCCGGCTGAACACAAACTGTGTTCTTTGTATTGTGCTACTACTTTAGTTTATTTATTAGTGTTTGGTATGTCTATGTTGACGATTAGTGTAAAGTAAATGTGTGTTACTTGTGGAAAGAGAAAACTTGAGAGACGTGAGTTTGTGCAGTCATTTATTAGTCTAATAATAAATGCTTTAAACTGCTCTTTGCTTTGCGTCTCCTATGTTGCTGAACCCTCACGAAACGAGCATGTTTAACAACAGGGGTTCGTAACAGTTCGATGATAATTTTTATTTAATATTTTGTATTTTTAGGGGATTTTATGGTACTAAATTATATTTATGCAGTAGTTATAATCCATTTAATAAACTTTTTGAGCATGATCCAGAAAATTAAATTTGCAACTTAAACGGTCATAGATCTTGAATACTTTGGAGCGCAAACTAAAATGTGTTCTTCTTTAAAAGACGATCGACACTTGGCAGATTATTGCTGAAGTGAAAATTTAAATAAGTGAACTTGAAAAAAGTTATAGAATTGTACATTTATTGTTATAAAAAAATAAACAAAAATACCATTTTCAATTTAGATATGAAATATATATTTTCCAAAACGCATTTTACTCTAAAACTGTGAGAAAATCAAAGCCATAGCCTACATCTAACAAGCTGCATTCCAAATTTGAGGTTGAGATCTAAAAAAAAATAGTTTTCAGTAAGAATTTGTTTGTGCAGAGTACCAAACGTTTACCAATAGATGAATTTCCTCTCCCATTCATTTCCAATGCGAAGAGTGTGACTATTTCTTCAGGACCATTAGACCTTTCGAATCATGACCTTTAATTTTTGTGTTCACACAGCAAGTGCCAAAACCTTTATCAAGTTTCGTACCATTCCGATGATGTAAACAATAAAAAAAATAAAAAAAAACCGGGTTAATAGCAATTGGTTTTACATTTTTGCAATAGTTCAATAAACAAGAAGTTAATATTGAGTAACTTACAGTTTAGGCACATTATTTCCAGTTGCTTTCATGATTCAAAGACTCATTTATTAGAAAATAGCCATTTGTTTTATACCTGATCGAATTGGTTAACTCACTCATAAAGTTATCACTTGCCACCACCTAGACCAACTGGCAAAATTATTTAAACTCCATAAAGAGTCACAAATTCCCACCCCGTGTGCAAAAAAACATAGCAAATTTCTAATAAATTTTTTTTGCACTGTAGGAATTGGATGTCATGTGTCGTTCCAAACACAAGCGATATTAATCCGTTTTTAGCTCATGCAAGAATGTGACTACTATTTGCTGACATATAAGTATGGGAGAGTTGAATGCAGAATGAATCAGATTTTTAAAAAATATATTACATGAAGTTTCTTTATGTATGAAAATATGTAGGCTATACATTAAGGGCAGATTCCAAACGGCAGGAAGGGGACACCATTTGTAGGGGCGTTCCAAACGAAAGGGCCTGTTTACACCTGGTCACTTCAAAACCGATTTAAATCTGATCAATCAAACCACTTAAAGATGTGGTCTAAGACGCATTCCAGGCAAAACTGGACAAGTTTAAATTATTGTGGTATTTGAAGCCACATATGTAAATTTTACTCTTCCCAAAATGGTAAAAAAATAAACATGTGAGAGCATTATATAGGTGTCATGACTCAACGGATCACAGGAAGCAATAGCAGGTAAATAACTCTTTATTAAGGGATAAGGAAGTCCAAACAGAAAGACACGGGCGTGGAACTGGTGACCCAGGGACGTCGATGGTCAGCGAGGTGAATCCCAAGTGGTGCGGTGAAGACAGACGAAGAACAATCCACAAATGGTGATAATCCACAACCGATGATAATCCACAATCAAGACGAACTTCACAGGAACACACGACGAGAGACTCAGGAACACAAGACTGGAACACCGAACATCCAACGAACGATCTGACAATGGAGATGAGAAAACTGTGAGCATATATAGTGAAATGAGATCGGCTGCAACTGGTGATGATATGATGATCAGCTGGAGCGAATCAAGGAATGACACTCAATCACGCCCACAACACACGTGCTTTCATGCAACAACAACAACAACAACACGAGACGAGAAGGAAGCAATGAATTAGTATACCGTGACAGTACCCCTTCTCCTAAGAACGCCTCCTGGCGTTCTCAGACTCCCTTACCTGTCGATTTTAATCATCGATCAGAGAGTGATTCAGAATGTCTCTAGCAGGTACCCAACTTCTCTCCTCCGGACCGTAACCTTCCCAGTCCACCAAGTACTGAAATCCACGTCCCCTCCGCCTTGAATCCAGAATACGATTAACTGAATAGGTGGTGTCCCCATTTACAAGACGCGGCGGGGGGGGGGGGGGGGGGGGGGGGGGGGACCGGGACTGGCGGATTAATGTGAGCATGAAACACAGGTTTAATTTTGGAAACGTGAAAAACGGGATGTATTCTCCTGTACGCTGGAGGTAAACTAAGGCGGACTGCCACCGGACTAATGATCTTGGTGACAGAGAACGGGCCAATAAATTTGGGAGCAAGCTTATTAGAGACGGAACGGAGAGGAATGTTCTTAGTAGAAAGCCACACTTTGTTGACCGACGACGTATATGGGAGGCTTTGACCGGTGGCGATCGGCCTTAGCCTTGGTGCGCGCCCCCACTTGGAGTAAAGTCTCGCGGGCTCTAGTCCAAGTGCGGTGACACCTCTGGATTAAAGCGTGGGCGGAGGGAACCGCGACCTCGGATTCCAGACTGGGAAAAATAGGTGGCTGGTAACCTAAACTACATTCAAACGGAGATAGGCCCGTAGCCGACACTGGTAACGTGTTGTGGGCATACTCCACCATGGAAAGTTGTTGGCTCCATGAGGAAGGATTCTTGGAGACTAAACATTGCAACACCCTTTCCAGATCTTGGTTGGCTCTCTCGGTTTGTCCATTGCTCTGGGGATGAAACCCTGAGGATAAACTAACCGTCGCTCCCAGTAATTTACAAAATTCTTGCCAAAATTTGGACACAAACTGGGGTCCTCTGTCAGAGACCACGTCCATCGGGAGGCCATGTAAACGAAAGACGTGGTCAATGACTGTCAACGCTGTCTCCTTAGCTGAGGGTAATTTGGGTAAGGGAATAAAATGAGCTGCCTTCGAGAACCGGTCCACCACGGTCAAAACGACTGTGTTACCCTGGGAGGGTGGGAGGGCGGTAATGAAATCGAGAGCGATATGGGACCAGGGTCTCGAAGGGACTGGCAGCGGTTGAAGGAGCCCATCTGGGGGTCGATTGGAAGTTTTACCAGTGGCACAAACCGAGCAAGCCAAAACAAAACTGTGAATGTCACGAGCCATAAGTGGCCACCAGAATCGTTGCTTGACTAGAAATTTAGTACGATAAACTCCTGGATGACAAGCCACGTTGGAGCAATGACCCCACTGAATGACGTCAGACCTTAATCCCTCCGGCACGAATAAGCGATTCGGTGGGCAACCGGGCGGAGGCGTTACCCCTTCTAAGGCCGTCTTGACCTTCGATTCGACCTCCCATACGAGTGTGGAGACAAATAGACTCTCCGGTAAAATGCACTCGGGAGTAGACGGGCGTTCGGAAGGATCAAAAATGCGAGATAAAGAGTCGGGTTTGATGTTTTTGGACCCCAGGCGGTACGAGAGAGAAAAATCAAAACGACCGAAAAAAAGTGCCCACCGAGCCTGCCTGGAGTTCAATCTTTTGGCAGTTCTGATGTACTCTAAATTCTTATGATCAGTCCAGACTATAAAGGGTACCCCCGGGCCCTCTAACCAATGACGCCATTCCTCCAAGGCTAACTTGACTGCCAACAACTCCCTGTTACCAATGTCGTAATTGCGTTCGGCTGAGGACAAGCGATGAGAAAAAAACGCGCAAGGATGCATCCTGTCGTCTGTGGGAGAACGCTGGGACAGGACTGCTCCTACCCCCACCTCTGACGCATCGACCTCCACCACGAACTGCCGTGAATAATCAGGGGCAACGAGGATGGGAGCTGAAACAAAGCGGCTCTTGAGTTTGGCAAATACAGCCTCGGCTGTATCTGACCACCTGAACGGAGTACTGGGGGAGGTCAAGGCAGTCAGAGGTGCGGCTAGTTGGCTGAAATTACGAATAAAACGTCGATAGAAATTGGCGAACCCCAGAAACCTCTGTAGGGCCTTACGGGAATCTGGACTTGGCCATTCTACCACAGCCTTAACCTTTTCAGGGTCCACACGCATTCCCTAAGACGAGATGATGTATCCTAGGAAAGGAACAGACTGTGCATGAAAATCGCATTTCTCCGCCTTGACAAAAAGTCATTCTCTAACAACCTCTGAAGCACTCGTCGGACGTGTTGCACATGTTCCTGGAGAGACGAGGAAAATATCAATATGTCATCCAGGTAAACATATATGAACTGGTCTATCATGTCTCGCAACACGTCATTGACCAGTGCCTGGAAGACTGCTGGGGAGTTGGACAGCCCGAAAGGCATGACCAAATATTCAAAGTGCCCCCTGGGGGTGTTAAA
Organism: Siphateles boraxobius; assembly: GCF_051911475.1. NCBI lineage: Eukaryota > Metazoa > Chordata > Actinopteri > Cypriniformes > Leuciscidae > Siphateles > Siphateles boraxobius. The sequence goes on along the minus strand of NW_027508722.1, from coordinate 20,666,422 downwards.
AGCAGTCTTCCACTCATCCCCCTCCCTGATACGAACCAAATGATAAGCGTTACGCAAGTCCAATTTCGTGAAGATGGACGCTCCCTGCAACCTCTCGAAAGCTGAAGACATCAACGGCAAAGGATAAGTATTCTTTACCGTGATGTTATTCAACCCCTGGTAATCAATACAAGGTCGCAGAGACCCGTCCTTCTTCCCCACGAAAAAGAACCCCGCCCCCGCTGGAGAAGAGGAAGGGCGGATGAGCTTGGTTGCCAGAGAATCAGAAATATATTTCTCCATAGCCTCCCTTTCAGGAACAGAAAGTGAGTATAACTTGCCTTTAGGCGGAGACTTACCTGGCATTAAATCTATGGCACAGTCATAGGGACGATGAGGAGGAAGAGAAGCAGCACGAGACTTACTGAACACTTCCTTCAGATCATGGTACTCCTCGGGTACGTTAGACAAATCCCCTACTTCCTCCTGAAACACACAAACAGGCACAGACGGACAAGCAGACACGAGACAAGACTTATGACATTCCTTGCTCCACTCCAGTATAGCTTTATGTTGCCAGTCCACACGGGGGTTGTGACGGGTGAGCCAGGGATGTCCAAGAACAATGGGTGCCAGGGGTGAATCCAGAATGTAAAAACAAATTGTCTCGGAGTGATTGCCTGAAGTGATGAGGGTGATGTCTTCCGTGGTAAATGAAATGGTGGGGAGTTCTTGACCGTTAAGTGCATGTACTGCAATCCTTTGTGTGAGTGGTCTGAGGGGAATCTGAAATTTGTGTGCAAAAGTCCTGTCCATAAAGTTACCTTCAGCCCCGGAATCCAAAAGTGCTCGACCGTCGTGCTGGTGAGCTGACCATCTCAGTCTTACCGGAAGGAGAGTAGATGTGGATGAGGTCTTCTGGGGCGGAGATCCCACCCGATAGTAGCCTCATGCTTACTATCGGGCTTGGCCTTTTACCGGGCAGTTGTAAGCGTAGTGTCCCGAGCCTCCACAGTATAGGCAAAGGCCCTGGGATCTCCGCCTCTCCTTCTCCTCCCGGGAAAGCCGAGCTCGACCCACCTGCATGGGTTCGTGATCGAAGACTGGGCTGACCGCGTCCCTGCCGCTGGACCGTTGTACCTCGACTCCTCCGGTAGGACGGGTGGACAAAGCTCTACTCCCGACCCTTGCCAGCCGCGCGTCCACCCGTAGAGCCAGGTCGATGAGGCCATTGAGAGTCGTTGGGAGGTCCAGGGCATAGATCTCCCTCTGGACGCGGTCAGCCAACCCATGCAGGAACATGTCCCACTGCGCCTCCTCGTTCCACTGACATTCGGCCGCCAGGGTTCGGAACTCGATTGAAAAATCCGAGACCGACCTCTCACCTTGACGGAGGTCGGCCAGCACCCTAGCGGCCTCTCTCCCCGCGACGGCACGATCGAATACCCGTTTCATCTCCGCGGAGAGTGTCAGGAACGAGGCACAGCAGGGATCTTGATACTCCCACACCGCCGTCCCCCAAAGCGCTGCTTTGCCGGTTAGTAAAGTCAACACAAACGCCACCTTAGTTTGCTCATTTTGAAATGTTCTGGGCTGTAGAGCAAAATGCATGGCACATCTGGTCAGGAATGCTCTACAGTATGCAGACTCACCCGCGTAGCTCTCTGGAACAGGTAGGCGTGGTTCGGCGTGAGTAGGATTCTCCGGTGGAATGAGGGGAACGGCTGGTGTGGGTGGCGCAGCGGGAACTCGAAGAAGTAGAATCTGCTGGGTCAGCTCGGACACCTGCGTCACCAAAGCTTGTACCGCACGGCCCGTGTCATTCAAATTCCTCTCCTGCGAGTCCATTCTTCTCATACTGTGATGAACAAAGTCCTCCATACTGGTCGATGAAGTACCTGCTGCTTCCATGGTTGGGTCAGATCGTTCTGTCATGACTCAACGGATCACAGGAAGCAATAGCAGGTAAATAACTCTTTATTAAGGGATAAGGAAGTCCAAACAGAAAGACACGGGCGTGGAACTGGTGACCCAGGGACGTCGATGGTCAGTGAGGTGAATCCCAAGTGGTGCGGTGAAGACAGACGAAGAACAATCCACAAACGGTGATAATCCACAACCGATGATAATCCACAATCAAGACGAACTTCACAGGAACACACGAAGAGAGACTCAGGAACACAAGACTGGAACACCGAACATCCAACAAACGATCTGACAATGGAGATGAGAAAACTGTGAGCATATATAGTGAAATGAGATCGGCTGCAGCTGGTGATGATATGATGATCAGCTGGAGCGAATCAAGGAATGACACTCAATCACGCCCACAACACACGTGCTTTCATGCAACAACAACAACACGAGACGAGAAGGAAGCAATGAATTAGTATACCGTGACAATAGGCTTCCGGTAGTCAAATATGACAGTGCTACTGCAACACCCATCGCCACAAATGAGTAGCTGAGCATCTCTTTAGCAAACTGCTGCAAATGAAGCTGAAAGTTCGGCATCGCATTCTTTCAGCTCAACACATAATCTTCTTCATTAAAAGGAGTGAGACTAAATGATCTTACCAGTGCTGATGCCTCTCTCTCACCAATTGCAGTCTTTGATCTCGATATAAGCTTATGATAAATAAAATATAGCTCATATCTGTTGCTTTTGTTGATGTGAACTCCATTAAATTTGCATAAAGCGCGGGAAATGAAGTTTGGATTTATTTTCGTTTTTGTGAGACACATGTATGTAGAAGTGTAAAAGGACCAGTTTTAACAAATCGTATAGCTATTTAATCAGCAAAAACGCATGAAGTGACCAGGTGTAAACAGGCCCAAAGTGAACACCTGAATCCCTTGATGAAGCGCCCTTCCACAATATCGTTAACAAAGGGTACATGTGATGGTTACTATAAGGAAGTAATGGCCATGTGACCTAGGGTGGCAAGTCCCGCCATTTATTTTGAAGCTAGATGGCAAGAGAGTTTGAATTTACGTATAAATAGAATAATTAATATTGTTTGTTATGTATATTACACATATATTACCCTTGCACTTCATATTAAGTTTTGATATTAAGAATGCTACTCGGCAAATCAAAGTCAAGTCCTCAAACCAATAATTTTATAATATCAAATTGAATAAATTCATTAAAGTCTTAAAAATCTGTAAACATATTTATTTAACCGTATGCATTGACATTGACATTTATATTTCCTTTACATGCACTTTCACATTCATTTTGTCCTTCATGTTCAAAAAAGTACACAAAATTTATTTTAATCCATGCAGTACAAGTAACATTCAGAGTAACTGATCCACTCTGTGTGTGTGTATTTATGTATGTGTGGAAGAGAGGTAAGGAATAAGTGTGTATTGCACACCAGGCTCTGACCACACTAGCCGCTGTGGTATAGTCATGGTTTCTCATGTCCTCTCTCCCTCCTTCTCTTTCACCTTTTCACCCGTGTCTCTGTCTCCTCTGGCCTTTTCTTCATTTCAGAGTATTTCAGTGTCTCATTGTGTACAGTAATTGTTAGATACCGTTGTTGCAACACAGCATTTTCTCTTTTTTTCTTCTTTGGTGTGATTTATCTTGCAGTTGCCTTGAATGTGAATCAGTCCGTGATTCTACATGGGAAAAAAGCAGTAGCACTTTACAATAAGATTCAATCTGTTAACATTTAGTTAAAGGGATAGTTCACCCAAAAATGAAAATTCTGTCAGTATTCACTCACCCTCATGTTGTTCCAACCCCGTAAGACCTTCGTTCATCTTCGGAACACGAATTAAGATATTTTTGATGAAATCTGAGAGCTGGATCACTCCTCCATACTAGTAGGCTTCTTCAGGGACTGGAACTTGACAGCCCCGAAAAGTCAGTAAAGACATCGTTAAAATAGTCCAAGTGACTACAGTGGCTCAATCTTAAGTTTATCAAACGACGAGAATACTTTTTGTGGGCAAAAGCGAACAAAATAACGACTTTATTTCAACTATTCATTTCCTTCTCTGTTGGCCTCTAGTCAGTTAACTTAGTATGATTGCTTAGAGCTAGGTCACACGTAGGCTCACTATTGGCCGTACGCTGGTCATGTGTGTGATGCGTGTGACGTACAACAACAGAAGCTTACGCTGTTAAACTAGTGAACTGACTCGAGGCCCAGAGAGAAGGAAATTAATAGTTGAAATAAAGTTGTTATTTCTGTTGTTTTTTGCGCACAAAAAGTATTCTTGACGTTTGATAAATTGACGAGATTGAGCCACTGTAGTCACTTGGACTATTTTAACGATGTCTTTTCGGGGCTGGCAAGTTTCAATCCCTGAAGAAGCCTATGGACTAGTATGGAGGAGTGATCCAGCTCTCAGATTTCATCAAAAATATTTTAATTTGTGTTCCGAAGATGAACAAAGGTCTTACGGGGTTGGAACAACATGAGGGTGAGTAAATACTGACAGAATTTTCATTTTTGGGGTAAACTAACCCTTTAATATATTAAAGACGGCATGAAACGGAAGTTGCGATAGTGTTTCCTTGCCAATTGTGACAAATGGCTTCTCAAACAAAATATGAAATTTGAAATTCAAAATGGGGGTTTTGCACGTTGGGAAGAGGACGCCATTTGAAGGGGCGTTCCAAACGAAAGGTCCTGTTTACACTTGGTCACTTAATGCGTTTTCTCTGATCCGATAGCTATCCAATCGTGAAACGAAAAGACCAGGTGTAAAATGTGAAAATGTGGGGCGGGACTTAATTTTGTCCATCAGGAATTGATTGGATTGTTGGATCGTTGTCATTTGCTCTTGCTGTAATCTCAGAAAACACATCATCAGTGAAGAGATGTCGCTGCAAGTGTAAAGGGAGGGGACATTACTATGATTAAAGATTACGAGGGTACATGAATATTAAAATAATAATAAGCACAGAATAGATTAATAATTTATAATAAACAACACATAAAACCATTAAAAAAACATTGTCAATTTTGATTTCAAGGTGACTTTAACTATCATGATGAAGTAAGATTTTTGTTGTATGGTTGTGTAGTTATTGTGCTAGGACGTGCTATGTGATTGTGTCGTGTTGTTTGTTTGGCGGAGTGTTCGGGACAGCCTGTGTTATTGGCAGCAGGAAGTGTGTGAAACTTGTTGCATAAGTGACACATAATTAACAAGAACTCGGCGTCTAACACTTACTCTGCCCGTGAAGGGCTCTCCCTCTGGCCCCACACACACACACACACACACACACACACACACACACACACACGCATCTGGTGCTGGATATTTGGGACGGTCTGTTCTGTATTAAACCAGAAACACAGACGATTGATATTATGAGCTCATGTAAGAGTGTGTGTGTGTGTTGCTGCAAATATGAGTACAAATAGACGTGGTTTTGTGAGAGAAAATAGTTGCAAGGGTGTAATTAAACTAAGAGCAGACTTGATCACTTGTCAATATTTCGTCATCTCAAGGGTATTTTTTTCTGAACATAATTTACATTTGAATTAGGGCTATTAAATAACCCAAAAGAAGGACCAATTCTGAACTGCCTGAAATGAGTCGCCAGTAATTTCAGTCATACTTCCTGCAAAAACTTATACGTAGGTTTGTAGTAAAGTTCTATAATGCCAGCCTATGGTCTTCATAGGCTGCCCGCAAACAACATCTACTCTGACCCGCTCTCAAACACAGTAGTTGTATCTAAGGCCTAGAAGAGTTTGGTTCCTGTTGTTGGAAAGATGTTTTCTGCGCTGTAAAATCAAATCCATTTTGCATGCACTTCCAAAGAATGAGGACTTGATATGATAAAACCAACGCCATAGTTACTGTTCACATCACTGTGAATACAAGTGCTGTGGATGCCTCTGGAGCCGAAATTCAGATATGGTAATGAGCGTTTCATTTTCGACACGCCCTGTAAGTGGGTGACCAATCACAACAGACTGGACCGTTTCAGACACTGGGAGAAATGAGGTGATGCTGCAGTGTATATTATGAGAAAATAAAGTGTTCTTTTACGTTACACTTACCAAAAGGGGGCAAAAGAACCATTTTTAATGAGTGTGAAGGGCATTCTAATAATCTAAGCAACCATTTTCCACTATAATAACTTTTTGTGGAATGGAAAGTTTCCATGGATGTTAAAGGTTCTTCATGGAACCATTGGTGCCAATAAAGAACCATTATTTTGTAGATGAGATGCATGTAAAACTATTGTAGGAGACTTCCAAAACAAAATTAGGAACCCTTCATTTAACTTAGTTTTTTAATTGATTTTTCCAAACATTGAAGCATTTCAAGTCTGAAGTTCCACTTTGTATTTATGGCAGCAGTTAACACAGTTCACAACGCAATGGATCAGAATGCACATTTTCATTAAGGATGTGAACTTAACATTGGATCTGAAGTCGCAACATACACTATTCAAAGTGGAAAGTTTTTTAAATCGATGAATTGGTGCAGTGATGATTGGTGCAACTTTATGCATGCATGAACATATTGAATGAAATTGACATATTCATTGACAGTTTATATCCATAGGTAATGGCCGCTAATTTAAAGGACTAAAAACTGCAACCACAAATAGTACACTCCACAGTTTGATTTTGGGCAGGACTATTTTAAGCAGTATGCCAGCTTGTAGTGTTCAGAACACAAAGTGCATGTGAAGAATTTTGCTGTTTAAGGGGGATTATTGTTCTAATCTGATGCTTAGTGATGATTGTTATGTTTTATACAAGGAGTCACAGAACACTATGTACTAGCAAACATGTGTTACGTGGAAATAAACATTTAAATGACAAAACATGATTCACAAAACCGGTAAAACAATCTCTTCCAAATCTGTGTTCCTTGTCTGATATTGTCAAATTAGGTGGGTGGTTCTTTTTTGAGGATCAAAGTTCAAAGTCAGCACTGCAAATATAACTTTTTATTCCAAAAATATTAAACATTCTTAAAAAGTTTTATAGCAAATTTTAACATCTTTCTTGATTCATGATGTCTTGTACATCATTTTGAATTGTATTATTTTATTGATGCTATTTGCGAGATGATATATATATATATTTTTTTAAATTTTTTTTTATTTTATTTTTTTTTATACAATGATTTGAAGGAGAATGACAGTGTGTATGCTCACCGCAAATACAAATTTTCTTTTGGGGACAATAATTTATATTTCATTTTAGAAATTTGGCATGAGAAATTTCCTTGCTAAATTAAGATTAATAAGTAATGAAATAAGCTAGCAAAAGAATTTAAGACGTGTTTTTAGAAAATATATCTCAAATTTAAATATTGTTTTTGCCCAAATAGCAATTTTTTGAAGCACAAATCTAAAAAATGTAGTGAGGTTTATGATGAAAAACAATAAACTTCTGTCATCATTGAGAGAGAGATTTTGGAATCTCAAGGTGGAATTGTCATTGGAGAAAGTGATTCGTCTTAAAATCATATACAATTTTGTCTCTCAGTTAAAAATCTTGTTTTCAGGAAGTTATTTTTATCGGACATCGGCAAAAGTACTTATTTTGTTATTTTTCTAAGGCAATGGCTGAATTGGCCAGTGTTATGGAAGAATATGTGTGTGTGTGTTTGTGGGTCGATGTGATTGAGTAGATTAGGATCTCATTACAGAACACACGGTGTGACGTTTGCCTGGGGGGTTGCTGTTTATTTAACCCAATTAAAGGATTAGCTTGTCTACGCACTAGCCATCGATAACGCTCACACCGGAAAACATGGAGTAATTATGGGTTTAGAACACGAGCACGTGCAGTGACCAGAGCAGAGCCTCTCTGACTGGCCACATCGCTGGCTACATATGTGTGAGCCAGTGTGATCTGGATTTATATTTTCAAACCTGTATATTTTTCACAATACATTTAGTGTAGTTTGTTTACAAATGTACTTTGTAATCAAAATATGAAAGAATGTTTAGCTAACATTCCCATTAAGTTACAAAAACATTATAAACGTTAACGCAAAAAATTTCTCTGAATTAATTTTTTTTTATGTTTTAAAAACGCTTTTTCTTGGTTATGCAAAGATTGAAGGCACAATATGTACGATTTTTTGGATCAAAATATCCAAAAACCACAAGAACAATGTTATATATTTTGTTGATTTGTGTAATTACATTATCCCAAATGTTTTTAAGAATGTTTAAATCCAGAGAAATAAGCAATTTTAACCAGGATACAAACCATGTCCGTGCGTCGCCTATCAATGACACCATACCCGTGTTACCCTCGATTTCCGTTTTTTGTGGAAACCATGGAAACACCAAAGATACTTTAATATATTATGTGTTTTATTAGACAGCTGAGCAACTGTTTGAATACATTCATCGACAGAAAACTAATCATTGTTATATAGCTCAAAACAGTTAGTCTTGTTGTTTAAATCTCGTTTTCTTGATTTCCCGCGAGTTTTACCATACCTAATATAGATCTAGCTTCCTGCAGTGTGTAACAAGTGTCGCATAGTAGCTGCATAGTAGCGAACGCACACAGTAGCATTAAAACATAACTTTCAACAAACTCAAATGTATCTAAACTGTTATACCCCACATATATGACCGGAAGAATCGGAAGAGGTTGTCTGCGACATAATAAAAGCTCCACTGCTCTCGGGCCGAAATCACGGCGTCATCGAGCTACGCCTTTTTTTTGAATAAGCGACTTCTAGCAGCGAAAAATTACATAATGAGTCTTTAAGGTAACATTCTGTTTTATAATTTTGCATGGGAATGTTACTTTTGACTTATATCTGCTTAATATAAGACTTTCTAGAAACGAGTATTAACATTTAAACGAATGTCCAGCTAAAATTTTCTAGGAAAAAAAAACATTCCATGAATGCTCTATAAATAATGTTTTTGTGCTAACGTTTTGAGAACATTATTAAAGACCAGATAATTTTCAGCCCATATTCTATTAACATTAATGGAAAATAGTTTGTTTCTTACTTTAAGAGAACCTTGCCAGAAAGTTAGCTATTAGCTATAAATGTTCCCTATTAGCTGGGGATATACCTATGTAACCGGTCCTACTTGCTCCCGCTTTGGGTGTATTCAAACCAGTGCACCAGCATGGGAGCAAAATCCGATCTGCCTGTTTACATGACAGTCACATTGGCACATATCTGATATATATCCGATTTATTTCCACATATGAACAAGGCCTGAAACCGATCTCGAAATATCAAAATGCATGCGCTTTTTTTCCTGTTTACACGGTCATAGAACACATCCGATCTGTATCACATATGAGCAAAAAATCGGAATTGGGTCACATTTCTATGACATTGTAAACGAGGCCTAAGTCTACATCCTCAAGCATCAGTCACTAGTGTACCTCTTGAGGCCAGGGGATTGACGTTTACCTGCACAGCTCTTTACTAGATGGCTTCCACTACACTCAGAACACTAAACCTCACTCACATTAGGTCAAAGTGGGATTCGAACCAGACTCTAAAGACCACAAACCTTAACGTCAGTGTGGTGAGCAGGACGAGGCCGAGGGCCGTGGGAGAATGGCAAGAGGCCGGTGGGGTGATTACTGATCAGCGCCACCTGCGCAACGCACCGGTCTCGTATCTCTCATGGAGGAGCGGAAGCATAAAAGGTGGAGCGACAACAGAGGAGATCGAGAGAGGAACAGGATGGGTTTTATGTTGTGTTTTATTTCTGTTTTGTGTGGCCAGCAGTCGTCCGTGAGGGGCTGCTGGCTTATACTTTTGTTTAATCAGTAATCGCGCTAATCAGTAATCACGCCTCGTGCCATTCTCCCACGGCCCTCGGCCTCGTCCTGCTCGCCACGGTCAGTAACTAGTATGCCTTTTCAGGCCAGAGGAGTGAGGCTTACCTGCATAGCTCCTTTCTAGCTGGCCTCCGTTACACATATGGAATGTTTTTAAGTTTTCAGGTTTTCAGCTTTTTCTTTGTAGTGATGCTCTACAGTCCTAAAGTAAGCCAGATTGCAGTTTTCTGCTGTATCCTCCACAACCGAGCACTCAGAACTGACTTACTAGAATAGAATTGTGCTTATCTGATTTGCATAATTGTTTGTGTGTAAAACAGATGCCAAATTAATGCAGACAGCATGTGCAAATAAACTTTCAGTGGGCACAGTTTGTTCTTAATGAATTCCCCCCTTACTCTATACATACGGAACATGAACTGAGGAAATGTAACAAACATCTGGATGCATTTACTTGACAAACAAAGTTTCACTCTTCATTTTTTGCTTGTGAGAGAACCACACGCAAAAGTAAACATAATTAGATATAAATTTCTAATACAAACCTGAAGTGTTGTCATAAACTAATCATCCAGTTTGCCTCCATTGTGTCCTTCACATCATCCGGATTTTACTTGGGTAGCTTTCTATTATTCTAATATTCAACATCAAGATTTGAAATAATCTATATCATTGGTCTTTTAAAAGACCACCAATTCTTTGCCTTCATGGGTTTTAAAATTGATTTGTGGTGATTTAAAAAAAAAATCCATCAAGCAAAATGCTGTTAAAAATTATTTTAGATGGAGCACAGCGTGTAACATTGCAGGACATATCAACTATCTCAAAAATGATTTTAACTACCCATTTGCATAAGGAATATGATTAGTATATGGCACACAATGCAAAATACATTTTTCAAGAGTGTCTTGCTTGTTTTCCAGGTTGTACTTTTGTGCGCTGCTGGAGATGTACTGTGACATGTTTTTGCTTTCATTTGCCTCCCTTTTCTTCATTTCCAGTGTTTCCTCTATTCTGGGATGTTCCTAATTACAGTCCTCTTATGTGTGGCTGGACTTTGTGGCAGTACCAAGAGGCCTCTCACTCGCTCTCACTGACTCATACACTCCTTCAACCTTTCATTATGTCACTCTGCATTTCTGACTTAAATCCATTCACATCCTATAACTCTTCCACTACCATGGCTGATTTCTCTCCACTCTCTTTCTTTCCAGTTTGTTCAGCTTGACCACCTGTTCCACCCACATAAACCTGACATTAACAGGCATTAGTTGCAAAGTTACTTATAGTCAGTAGAATGTCTGTTGGAGGACCATCACATTAAAGAGTTATTAAGCAGATATAAAGCAGAGAGTCTACTAATACTCTAATGAGAGTTAGCGAACATGTAGTTGCAAAGTTACTTAGTCAACCGAATGTTAAAAAGGGACCATAAAAAATAGTGTTACCGACAATTCTCTCATGAAATGTGGCATAAAGGGGTGAGCCATGACCCTTCTTTGCTAACAAAGATTGAACCTTAGCTGGATACTCCTTTTATACCCAAACACGATACACTCACCTATTACCAAATTCAACTGTTAATTGTGGACTGTTTCAAAAGAGTTCAACTTGGATATTCTCTAATCTTTTCCCTTTTAATTAGCCTCTGTCCCAACTGTTTTGGAGTGTGTTGCAGCCACCATAATCAAAATTTGTTAATATTTACAAAATCCAATTAATTTGGCCAGTGAAAATATTGATTCTTTTTTTCGTTCAAGAAAATGAACAAATAACAGATTCTTGATTTTATTACGTTATTGCATTTTACAAAATGTCCGAACATTTCTGGAATTGGGGTTGTAGATGACGACATCACAGATTCATTTATGGGTTCAGTTCAGGTCTTTGGCTTCAGTCAGACATGCACAGGCACAAGCCAATCTAAAGATATGAGAGAATAATATGATAAGAGCAGAATAAAATTTGTTCCATGGACAGAGACCAGGGATGTTCACTCCGGTATATCTGCAGATTACAGTGTGTGAATAAGCACAGAATAAGTCATCAGAGATCACTGCTGAGTGTGACCTAGTTGAGTTGCTCCAGGCATGTTAAGCTGCAATGATTGAACCAACCACACAACTGAATCACACACATGGGTAACACTTCTGTAGAACCTTAATCAAGATCACATGACCCAACTCTTTTCAGACACACATATTGATTTCAGCTCATGGCAAATCTGTGACCAGACACACAGACCCAAACATACCCTATCCTGACCGCACAGACGGACTTTATCTGTGACCACACACACATTTAAACATACCCTCTCCTGACCTGTTTGACCCTACAGCGAACACTTCTAGCCGTGCCACGTTTTATCCCAAACACGCAACGCTTCTGACCCCAACATGAGATTATCATTCAGAAATGCTTAGATTCTCTGTACGTAATACTCTATCTGGCCTGCCAAATGTCCAGCACACCCTTTTCTGGCCTGAATATACAAATCAGATCACCAACACTGGCCCTGATTTCATAGTCCTGCCCAGTAATGAATCAGTGTCTCCTCCTGCCAGTCCAACCCAGATCTCCACCCAATCCCTACAGAATTATAACTAAGTCTAAAAGCATCTTTAACACACAAGCATGTAGATTAGTTAGAAAACAATATACATGAAAAAATCTGCTTTAGTGCATACATTTATTCAGAATCATTGGTTCCATTAAAAAAAAGTTCAGTGATGTGCATTCTTCAACGGATGGAATATCATACTAAAATACTCTTGAGTTTCTTTAAATACTAAATATTAAATGAGGTCACACACTACACTTTTTCCTTTCATTCACTTCCATACATACGCATGTGAATGCTGGAGACCGAAACGCAAGCTTGTGCAAAGAAGTTTTTAATTTCTCTGTGTTCAAGTTTGGTGAACTCTAACCTGCAACTTTGTATCAGATGAAGACGTGTTACCAAGAGAATACCGGTGTATCAATCAAAAGAACACAAACGTTCAAGCTGCAGGTTTGCTATGTTGCAGGAAAGTTTAGTAGTATTTTTACATATCAGATTATATGTTGAATTATTGTTCAACAAAAAAAATGACTTCAAGCATGATGTCACATCACAACCGTTACAGTGTCCAAAGAAAATGTATCTGCTCAAAGTCTAATGTGACCTTCCCTTAAATCTACAGCGCAGAGCACACAGTGCGACCAATGTGGGCTGTAAACAGAACAAATGCTTCGTTTGAGTCAGTTCTTTTTAGTGAATCAAACACACAACACAAGCAGTGTAGTCTATCTCCTAAATAAATGAATCTTTTGAGTCGGATGTTTTTAGTGAAATCAAACACATAGGCCTACAGTGCAACTAATGTAGCTTTCAACTAACAGGGAGATTTAAATCAGTGTAGTTACTATCATTAATACACATTATGCATTAGTCAGTAGCATCAGTGGTATTTTTATAAAAATACATGAATGAGTTGTCAAAATTTTCTTTAGTTAGTAGTCTCTTGTTTAGTCGGTCACTCTGTGATAACATCTTCTGAGAGAATTAGTTTAAAATTGTATATTAAAATGATCCCATTTTTCCAAATATTTATTCCTTAAAAGTTCTTTTCCTTCTCATTTTGTAATAATGGTTTTTTTTGTTTGTTTTGTTTTTTGTTTAATTATTTTAAAAATGTCAGTATATTTCCCAGTTTAAATTATATTTAGAATTTTAAATCCCCAAATTTCCTTGTAGACTTTTGGCTTCCACTGTGTTTAACAGCAGGATTTGCAAAGATGATCTGCAGCAGGGTTTCCAAAGATCATTTGTGCGCAGAGTTCCTCATTTAGAGATTCACATTAAATGCTCTCATTTTCACATTCATTATTTCACTGCATGTGGAGACTGCTCAGCAGGAGAGAGAATGAAAGAGGGAACGTGCAGGTCGAGGTTCAGGCCACGGGGGTGTTGGGTATTAATTAAGTCCAGCTCGTTACCGGCTCCTGGCAGTCTGGTTTGCTGCGACAAATCTAGAACAGCTGGGTCACATTATGGAATACCAAACCCCGTTTTATTACAAGTCAACAGGAGCACAAATTCAAATATGTAAAGGCAGTCATTCATGTGTATGTGTGCACCACCGCTTGTCTATACTGACCACTTTCTTATTCACCCAATCAAGATGGAAAATTCAAAGGTCATGATCAATGTCTTGTGCAAATCCGAATGCCTACGTGCATCTAGGTGAACCTAATGTGTGTGTTTGTGAGCACGCTCTCAACTGCGATAAGGGTGGTTGACCGAGAAGAAAATTCCAGTGCGATTCCTTATCTCAATCGAATGATGTATTCCATGTGTTTATGGCCTGAGGTGCACTTCAGTATTTACACAGGAAGGACTTTTACCCCACTGTAAAACACTTGAGAGCACCTGCAGAGAGCCGAGAGGCAAAACGTAACCATAAACGGTCATGTTGCATCAGATTGAGCTGAACTCGAACTCGAATTGAGATCACGCATCAAACATAGTTTCTTACACATGTTGGATGATGTGGCAGTGAGGACAATAAGACAAACCTTCATGCTTCGGGTCCCCCTTTTAATCTGAAATCATAGCCCCTGTTCAAAGACCTGGTGACATTCCTGCCCTGTTGGTGCCCCTGATGTATTCAGTCTTTCATTTATTAATCCAGGGATCAGAAAAGAGCACTTCAGGCATTAATGTGAAGTTGTTTCAGAAATGTTTCAGCATGTTGCCCTTTAATGATTCAGTTATACAAGAGCACAGAGTGTTACACTTCGAAAACTATAAACTCCAGGATGAGTGTTACGATATCTCATAAATCCATGCTCATTCTTGCATAGTTCCTCTTTTCCTCAGCGGGCTACTGTTTATTGTTCTTCTTTTTTTTTTGGTAAACAGTTCGCTAGCATAAATTTTACCACAGGATAAAAGTAATTTGTGTGACTGTTAATGTTCAAAATGTTCTCATTTATCACACATAACTTATGTTTAGCAGCAGCATTTGGGTAAGATTGATGATTTCCAGATAAATGATTTTTATTTGATTCAGCGTGACATTCGAAGACAAATTAGTTTCTGGAAATGTATGCAAATAGCTGCATGTGGGATTGTAAGTTACTTGACTGCATGCAAGGAAATGACTTCTGTGAAAGATTTGCCAGCCGGTGGGACTTCAGAGGGTTATGAATACATTTTGATGGAGAATTAGAGAAAGTCTGAAATGATATACACAAAGAGGAGGTGGGGGATGTGACAGTTGAACTGCTTCACAGCATCTCATTCACGGCAATTCATTATACAAATTCAAAAAGGCAGCGCATACACACAAAGTGTGTTGTTCTCTTCAAAAAAAGTTCTGTGCATATGTATGTTTATAGTTTAAATACAGTGTTTGGTTTCGCATGTCTCTGTTTGCGTGTGTGTTTACATGGCCAGTGATGTCACTGAATTTGTATTGTGGGTTTTGGTCGTGGTCTTGTGTGATATAAAACAATAGGACTCTCAAATTAAAAGCAGGCAGAACAAATATTAACTTCAGCTATGTCATTGAGGATCAGTTAAAAACAAGTGGAAAAACTGAGAGGACGTACAGAGAGATGACAAGGGCTAAAGAAACTTACAAAAAGAACGAGAAAAGCAGTATTTTTTTAATGCACATTTCTATATTCAAACAAGTATTTATTCAAGTAAGCTAACTAAAATTGAAATGTAATTTTTGATTTGTCAAAATTGACAGTGCCATTTAACTTTGTAAAATGTAAAATTGATTCATTTAAATTTGGACAAATAATTTGTTGACCTTATTCTTATTCTTTTTTTTATTTTATTTGTTGTATGCAAAGAAAACAATATGTAATATTTGGTAAAAAGTTAAAACTTGTTTTTTATACTTTATTTAATTTAAAAATAATGTTTGACATGTTTGCAAACATAAATATAAGTGTGAAAATAAAAATAAACCTAAATAATTATGTCTACATAAATAATGTTTAATTAAATAATAAAAATATTGAAATGATGATAAAATAATGAAACAAGTTAATCAAGACATATTGAAATGTTTATTTATTTTGTATGCATGGAAAATAATCGAAATCTTCCTGCCAAGACCTCAGTAATGCCGACATCTTATCAAGTTTGCACACTGTAAATAATCTCTCAAAGAGAATCACTCATGTTATAATATCACCTGACATTCAACCATACAAGCAAGTTGCATATTTTCTATCCATACAGTTTAACATACAAGTTGTCACAACCTCTGTTTACCTAGTGACTAAATGCTGGAATACCCTCCATAAAAAGACCATAGCAACTAAATTGCTGTAAAAGGGGAAAGCCCTACATACAACGCAATGTTAGCAACGTGACAATATTTTGAGCACGGGGAGCGTCATATCTCAGTCTCTGCTTAAGCAACAAGTCCATTGATTTCTACACGTCTTTTGTTTACGGGCTATTCATCAGTCACATGATGGGCCTTTTAAAATCCTCTAATCATTTGTGTGTTTGAATTGTTTTTATGAGCAATATAGGGTTGCATCTCTCACACTTCCCATCACGCTTTCACACACACGTATAAATAGAGGTAAACACACATACAGTAAGCCTTCATGGTTTGTGGGCTGTTTTGTTCAATTCTACTAGTGACTCATAACTGATGTT